>NC_073260.2:8794500-9094700 GCF_029289425.2 Pan paniscus | reverse complement strand
TTTGTGTTTTTAGTAGAGACGGGGTTTGTCCATGTTGGCCAGGTTGGTCTCGAAATCATGACCTCAAGTGATCCGCCCGCCTCAGCCTCCCAAAGTGCTGGTATTACAGACGTGAGCCACCGTGCCCGGCCTGGAGTGAAGCATTAGCACCACTGTACTCCAGCCTGGGTGGTGACAGAGGGAGACCTTGTCTCAAAAAAAAAAAAAAAAAAGGAACTTATAGATTTGCATAATCATACTACAGACAGTATGGTGGGAGCGGGGACTCAAAGGATACCAGGCTTCTCTTCCTCTCTCTGTCTTCCTGTCTCTGTTGGCTTCACTCTCTCCTACTGTAGATGATCTCCTCCCTGAGGGTGGGGAACATAGCTGCAGGCCCCCGCGTGCACCACCCCGCCCCCGCCCCCGCCCCGCTTCCCCGTTTTATAGTCTTTGAGTTCCATGACCCCAGAAGGAAAGGGATTCTTCCACAGTAGAAGGAGAAACATCCCTGGGAAAGATATTGATTGGCTCTGTGTGGGTCACATGCCCAACTTTAGACCAATCACTGTAACTGGAGGGATGAGACACTATGATTGGTTCAGGTTGGGTCACATGACTACTCCAGCAGGGGTTTGTTGGAAGCCAGTACCAGAAGGAATGAGACGTTTTTTTTCTTTTTCTTTTTTGAGATAGGGTCTTGTTTTGTCACCCAGGCTGGAGTGCAGTCTCAACTCACTGCAACCTCGACATCCCGGGCTCAGGCAATTCTCCCATCTCAGCCCCTGAGTAGCTGGGACTACAGGCCTGCGCCACCACCAGCGGCTAATTTTTGTATTTTTTGTAGCGATGGGGTTTCGCCATGCTGCCCAAGCTTGTCTCAAATTTCCGGGCTCAAGTGATCCGCCCGCTTCCACCTCCGAAAGTGCTGAGATAACAGGCCTGAGCTAGTGCACCTGGGAACTGTGTTCTTAATTGCAGGCAACAGAAGCCAACTTTTGCTGATTTAAGCAGCACTATTAAGTGCTCACAGGTGAGCTACAGAATTCTGCTTGGCGCTACCGAGGCGGAAACAAGCCCTTGAAGGCATCGGAGCCCTAGTCTGACGACTAGAGGCTGTGGCTCACTCAACTGTCCCTACCACGCCAGGAACTTTTGCTGCTGCTGCCACTAAGGGGCCACCAGCTTCTTTGTGTCTCTGGTTCCAAATCCAAAGGCCAGCTCGAGTGTATTTGGTGGGCAGAGATTATGACAAGCCCCTGCCTCAGCTGCAGGAGAGGATGGGAAAGCGACTAGCTGGCAGCTTAGCATCTGCAGTAGCAGGCAAGTTCTGCATTCCACTCAGCCTCATAAGCAGGGGCATTCCCAAACTCGATGTTTGGGTGGCTCAAACTCAAGACAAATGTATATGTTGTATGTGTCTGTGCAGCCGCCACTAACCACTTTGTTCTTGATGCTTTCGTTCCTGGGATGTAGGCCTGTTTCCACTAAATGTCAAGCGAGATGTGATTACATCTCCTTTGCGAACGGAGTCCACCCCATAAATCTTGGCCCTTGGCAAGCAGCTCCTCTTCAGGCTATAAGAAGGTCATGGCTTGCTGTCTGGGCTGGGGAACATTTCTCTCCTTCAGATTTTCCAAATGGCGTTTCTTGGGAAGCAGCTCCAGACACCATTAATTAAACATCTTTAATCTGATTCCTTTTGCAATTCTCTGCTTTCATCAAAGGTCAACTGTCATGGCCCAATAGTTAGGATTGATCTTTTTCCTTGATTGACATCATCTTGGTGACACTGTGGATTCCTTAGTGGAGACTTCACAAGGCTAAATTGAATTGACAGGTACTTAAAGGAGACGAGTGGGGAGGGGTCCAAGGAGGTAAGAGAGCTCTGGCCTGGGCCAGAATCTATCACTCCCACTGCAGGAGCTGAGCTCAGCCTCACTTAAACGCAGAGGGTGGCCCCAGCTGGCCTCCCCAGGTCCCCTGGTCCTTTGAGATCCCCTTACTCTGGTTTTCTAGCCACCCTTCCCAGGCAGCCATACTGTTTTTTTAACGTGATAATTATAATCCCAGTGCTTTGGGAGGCTGAGGCAGGGGGATCGTTTCAGACCAGGAGTTCAAGACCAGCTTGGGCAATATAGTGAGATTCCTGTCTTTACAATTTTTTTTTTTTTAAATTAGCTGAGGCTGGGTGCAGTGGCTCATGCCTGTAATCCCAGCACTTTGGGGGGCTGAGGTGGATGGATCATTTTAGGTCAGGAGTCCAAGACCAGCCTGGCCGACATGGCGAAACCCCATCTCTACTAAAAATACAAAAATTAGCCAGGCGTGATGGTGCATGCCTGTAGTCCCAGCTACTTGGGAGGCTGAGGCAAGAGAATCACTTGAGCCTGGTAGATGGAGGCTGCTGTAAGCTGTGATTGTGCCACTGCCCTCCAGCCTGGGCGACAGGCTGAACCTCTGTCTCATAAAAAACAAAACAAAACAAAAAAATTAGCTGAGCATGGTAGTGCATGCCTGTAGTCCCAGCTACTCAGGAGGTTGAAGTGGGAGGATCACTTGAGCCCAGGAGTTTGAGCCTGCAGTGAACCATGATCGTGCCACTGCACTCTAGCCTGGGTGACAGAGTGAGACCCTGTCTTAAAAAAAAAAAAAAAAAAAGAAATACACATAACATAAAATTCATCATTTTAATTATTTTAAAGTGTACAATTTAGCAGCATTGAGTACATTCACGATGTCTTGTGGTCATTACCACTATCTAGTTCCAGAACATTTCATCACCCCAAGAAGAAACCCTGTACCCATTTAGCAGTCACTCCTTATCTCTCCTATCCCCATCCCCTAGCAACCACTAAACTGTTTTCTGTCTTTGTGGAATTGCCTATTCTGGGTTCTTCCAGATTCCATTATATGATTCTGGAATCATAAAATATGTGATTTTATGATAAATATGATAAATGGAATCATAAAATATGTGGCCTTTTACATCTGGCTTATTGTATTTAGCATAATGTTTTAAAGGTTCACTCATGTTGTAGCATGGATCAGTTCATCATTCCTTTTTATTGCTGAATCATATTCTGTTGTATGGTTACTACTACATTTTGTTTATCCCTTTGTTCGTTAATGGACATTTGGGTTGTTTCTGCCTTTTGGCTATTGTGAATAGTGTTGCTATGAACACTGTTGTACACATTTTTGTTTGAACACCTGTTTTCGATGCTTTTGGCTATATACCTAGTGGTGGAATTGCTGGGTCATATAATAATTCCACGTTTAATTTTTTTGATGAACCGCCAAACTGTTTTGCGCAGCAGCTGCACCATCTTTCATTTCCAGTGCCCTCTCTCTTGACCTGGCATCTTTAAGTGCTTTGAAATGATTTTTCTTGGCTGTCATGCTTCCCTTCTACTCCCTCGAAGACAGCTTTCAGAATCTTCTGGTTGACAAGAACTTATCTGTTGAACAGCCCCAGCTAATGTGCTGATGGGAAAAGGGAAGGGATGTCTTGTCTGAGCCCAGTGCAGTATCACAGGGGCTTCTGGGGCAAATCTCTCCATCTTTGCTGTTTAATACAGAGGAAAGGGTGCTAATGGTGGAAATGTAGGTGGAGGGGGACCATGGCTGTGACAGGAGGGGTCCTGATTTGGGAGCAGGTCAGGCTGTATAGAAATGCCTGCTTTGGCCAGGCACAGTGGCTCACATCTGTAATCCTAGCACTTTGGGAGGCAAAAGCAGGAGGATGCTTGAGCCCAGGAGTACAAGAAAAGCCTGGGCAACATAGTGAGACCCTGATATGGTTTGGCTATGTCCCCACCCAAATCTGATCGTGAATTGTAGCTCCCATAATTCCCACATGTTGTGGGAGGGACCCGGTGGGAGGTAATTGAATCATAGGGGTGGTTTACCCCATACTGTTCACATGGTAGTGAATAAGTCTCATGAGATCTGATGGTTTTATTTATTTATTTATCTATTTACTTATTTTTGAGACAGAGTTTCACTCTGTCACCCAGGCTGGAGTGCAGTGGCGCCATCTCAGCTTAGCTCACCACAACCTCTGCCTCCCAGGTTCAAGTGATTCTCCTGCCTCAGCCTCCCAAGTAGCTGGGATTACAGGCACCCGCCACCATGCCTGGCTAATTTTTGTATTTTTAATAGAGATGGGGTTTTACCACATTGGCCAGGTTGGTCTTGAACTCCAGACCTCAGGTGATCTGCCCACCTCAGCCTCCCAAAGTGCTGAGAATACATGCATGAGCCACCACGCCTGGCCAAGATCTCATGATTTTATAAATGGGAGTTCCCCTGCACCAAGCTCTCTTTCCTGCCACCATGTAAGACGTGCCTTTGCTTCTCCTTTGCCTTCCATCATGATTTTGAGGCTTCCCCAGCCATGTGGAACTGTGAGTCCACTAAACTTCTTTCCTTTATAAATCACCCAGTCTTGGGTATATCTTTATTAGCAGTGTGAGAACGGACTAATACAGACCCTGTATAAAAAAAAAAAAAAAAAAAAAGCTCGGCATGGTGGTGTGTCCCAGCTACTTAGGAGGCTGAGGCAGGAGGATCACTTAAGCCTAGGAGGTTGAGGCTGCAGTGAGCCATGATCATGCAACAGCACTCCACCCTGAGGACAGAACAAGACCCCGTCTTGGAGAAAAAAAAAAAAAGAAAGGAAGGAAGGGAGGAAGGAAGGGAAGGGAGAAGAAATACCAGCTTCAATGGCCCTGTCTCCAACACAGGGACTGTCTAATTCTAATAACATTCTTCAAACACCTGGGGAACTTACTCAAATAAAGAGAGCGTGTAAATTAAGGGGAATTATTAAAGAAACTAAGATATTGCTTATGTATTTTAATTGTACTAATTAAGCTTGCAAGCTTATAATACAATGAATGAAAGGGCTTGGACTTTTCTTGTTCTATCCATCCATTCATACAACACTTATTTATTGAGCTCCTGCTGTGTTCCAGATGCTGTACTTGGGTTCAAGGGTATGAATGAGAATGAGTCAATTGTGGTCTCTGTCCTTTGGAGACACTTTGCTTTGTGGGTCACTTTTGGCACTGGACAATCACAGCCCTTTCCTCAGGGTGCCTCAGCGCCTGCCCCAGGAGTTGGATTCCAAAATCAACACAGGAGAAATCTAGGTACAGAAAAAAGTTTAGCAATCCTTAAATTCCACATGAAGGTCAATGTTCATGGTTTTGTGTTTATTGCCTGAACGTAAATAGTTATGCAAAACTCTACACCATAGGAGGGAAAAACAAAAGGACAGGCATGTCTCAGTGGGAATGCTTTTGGCTGCAAGTAATGGAGAATGCAATGCAGTTAGCTTAACAATGAAGGAAAATGCATCATTTCACATAGCAAGAAAGCCACACGAAGGGCAACTCTGAAGCTTGTTTCTCTTTCCATGCTGTCCATGGGCTGTGTCCTCATGGTTCCAGGATGGCTGTACAGTTCCTCCCCTCCTATGCAGACATCACATCACTAAGTGGAAGAAGAGGGGCTCCACTTCTTTCTTCCTCGTGTCTTTTTTTTTTTTTTTTTCCTAGATGCCTTCTAGTTTCACTTTTCCATGGAGGCCTGTAAATCATCTGCAATTAGTCTTTGTGTCTGGTGTGAGGCAGGGATCCAGGTTCATTGTTTTACCATACAGATATTCAACACCATTCATTGAAAAAGACTTTCCTTTCCTCCTTGGCACTTTCCTCAAAAATCAATTGGCTGGGCCAGGCACGGTGGCTCACGCTTGTAATTGCAGTACTTTGGGAGGCTGAGGTGGGTGGATCACCTGAGGTTAGGAGTTCAAGACCAGCCTGGCCAACGTGGTGAAACCCCGTCTCCACTAAAAATACAAAATTAGCTGGGCATGGTGGCAGGAACCTGTAATCCCAGCTACTCAGGAGGCTGAGGCAGGAGAATCACTTGAACCCTGGAAGCAGAGGTTGCAATGAGCTGCGATCATGCCACTGCACTCCAGCCTGGGCAACAGAGTGAGACTCCATCTCAAAAAAAAAAAAATCAATTGGCTGTAGTATTTGATAGCACAACAGGGTGGCTGTAGTCAATGATAGCTGTATATTAAAAAATAACTAAAAGTATAATTGGATTGTTTGTAACACGAAAGATAAATGCTTGAAGCTTGAGGGGATGGATACTCCATTTTCCATGTGATTATTACGTATTGCATGCTTGTATTGCATGTACCCCATAAATATATACACCTACTATGTAGCCACAAAAATTAAAAAAAAAAGTCAATTGGTTATCTATGTATAGATCTATTTCTGGACTCTGTCCTGTTCTATTGACTTATTTGTCTTTCCTCTTGCCTTTCCCATGCTGTCTTAATTACTGTTGCTTTGGAATAAGACTTCAAGACTTCCAGGCAGTAGAAGTCCTCTGATCTGGTTCTTTTGTGTCTCTTGAAGACACATGAGTACACACTCTTTCATGCCCCGTTGGCCAAAATTGCATCAAATGCCCATTCCCAGCCCAGTCACTGGCAAGGGGAATGGGATTACAGGGTGACCTAGTCCATCAGGGTTTCCTTTGGGGAAAGAAAAGCGTTACCCTTCCTCAAGTTGTGTGGAGGAAGAATAGTCACCTGAACCAGAAAGCCAGAGGGAAAGCCAGGCTTTCCAGGAAGAAGGTAGGGAAGAATTTAGGATAGGAAGCCAACAGTGTCTGCCAAAATACACAAAACAGTTAAATGGAATTTTTAATTATGAGATAGAGAAAGAGGACAGAAGAATAAAAGGACAGACAGTAAACTTCAACTCACGTGGATATTCTTGCCAGCCACTGATGACAATGATAAAGGTGACAAAATAGCCATAAATGACAAGAAGGCTTAGTTTACTGCCCGAACAGTGAGGAATGACCCCTGCCAATGAGGCGGGCTCCTTCTCCCCTGACTTCAGCATCAGGGGCTCAGCAGGGCATGAGCCCTGTCCAGGGGACACTGGGCTAGGGCTGGGTGGCGGGGAGTGAGTCTCAGAGCGCTTGGCCCTGGTTTAGCTTTTACTTGTTTGTTCTTGAAACGTGGGGATGGGCAACAGTTTCTGCATCTCTTGAGCTGCCCAAATATTTCTTGGGATGGTCTCAAACCATTCCTTACGGTCCATGTGACTTGGAGGCTGGTCCATAGAGGGGCTGGATTCAGCAGTAAATCATCTAGTGCTGGCTGACTGGAGCACTCGGCGCAGGCTTGCAGATTCTAACTTCTTGGCTCCTGCAGCCCATCCTCGGTAGCTTCATCTTCCCAGTTGTTTGTCAGTTCCTCTGACTTCCTGCTAGCCTTGTTTTCCAGGCCCTCGCTTAATTCTTTAATTTTTCCTAGAGGAACGAAACAAGGATTTGAAACAGTTTTTAATTCTCAGGCCCTGGGAGGGCAGAACCCCTGCTTCATTCCCGGGGTTATTTCTCTACCTCCTTTTTTTGCCCAGGCCTTCTGGTGACATATGAGTAGACTGTGACTTTCCAGCCTTTCAAAGGTGCTTAATGTCTGAAGCTTGAGTCAGAGTCCAGCCTGGGGAATTGCTCGAGAGGACTATGAGTGTCTGAGGAAGACACCGAGCTCCTGGTTAGTTCTAGAAGAAGCTCTGCTTGCTGGGATTCCTGTACAAATCATTGCCCCATGTTTCTGGGGCAGCATGGAGTGGTGGGGTGGGTCACAGGATTTGTGGGAAGGCACACGCCAACACACAGCCCAGTCCAGACACAGGACTTCACCTCTCGGAGCCTCAGTTGTCTCATCTGTTCCATGAAGAGGAGATGTTGACGTTAGAGGTTGCTGAGGGAGCACCTGAGGAGGGGGTCAGTACGGGGTCTGGCCTTCCCCGAGGCTCTGGCCAATCCTCTCCACCCTTAGTATTTTCACTCTCTCAGAGGAACAGAGAAGATTCCCTGAGGATGAGGGCTGGGGTGGGATGAAGTAAGTGGGGGATGTTAGAATTGCAGATTTATTTATTTTTATTTTTTGAGACAGAGTCTCGCTTTGTCGCCCAGGCTGGAGTACAGTGGTGCGATCTTGGCTCACTGCAACCTCCGTCTTCCAGGTTCAAGCAATTCTCCTGCCTCAGCCTCCCAAGAAGCTGGGATTATGGATGCCTGCCACCATGCCTGGCTAATTTTTGTATTTTTAGTAGAGACGGAGTTTCACCATGTTGGCCAGGTTGGTCTCAAACTCCTGACCTCAGCTGGTCTGCCCATCTCGGCCTCCCAAAGTGCTGGGATTGCAGGCGTGAGCCACCACGCCCAGCCTAGAATCACAGATTTAATGCGGCCAAGACTAGAAGGCATTTAGGGAGCAGGGAATAGGGAAGAGTAAGGAAGGGCGATTGGTAGGGAGAAGTCATTTCTCGTGCACTGACCACGTATTCAGAGTCCGGGGTTTTGATCTCGCCCCTCTGCACATGGATCCCCAGTGCAGACGCAGTGCATGGAACTGAGTTCACGAGCCAGGGCTGAACTCGGCAGGTTGAGCAATACCCGTGCCTGTTTCCTTTAAGTGGATGGCCCATAGCATATTTTTGCTCTCTGTAGCTGTCTGCAACAAATGTGCTATGTTAGGAAACAACTCCGCTGAGACCGCTTCTTCTGGAAAGAGAGGAGAAGTGTGGGGTTCCCAGGCAGCCTACAGTCAAGTCAAGGTGGTGGGATGGAAATTGATTGATGAGGTTCAGTTGTGTTTTCTCTGGGCTGCTGCACTGCAGCCTTGCTCACTTTTGCTATGCGACCATAGTTACATTCTTGGGAAGCCCCGAGCACTCGGAGAGGATGGTGCTTGGGGCAGCACCTCCAGTCATCCTGGACGGGCATTGGGGTCAGGCCAGACATTACTCTTTGATGTAGCTATGGCAGACAGATGACAGGTGCCTGCTCAAGCCTCTCTTCCCTGGCAGTTGGAGGAAGCAGTGCCAAGATGAGCCTAGACTTCCCCTCGCATCCTTCCTCTGTCTCTGAGGGACCAGGGTTGTGGTTCCAGAGTGGTAAGGCTGCAAGAAACATCAGAGGTTATCTTGTTAGCCTCCCTTCCATCTCAGAATCATTTTATGAATGAAGAGACCAAGCTCCCGGGAGGGGAGGGCTTTGCTCCAGGTAGCCAGGCTGTTTCAGGACCCAAATCCATGATTTCTTTTGCCCCCGGTTACCAGCTTGGGGAAAGGTATCTTGCTTTTTTTCTTTGGGGCCAGCTTTGCCCTTACATCCTTGATGGGTAGATTTGTGGCTTCCTGGCATCTACAAGGTCTACCCTCCAAAATTCTCTGCTGTGACCTGTCTGAAATGCACATCAAATCAGATGGCTTCCTGGCCTGCATTCTTCAATAGCTCCCCAATGTCCTCAGAAAAACCCCAAGTGCATTTGCAAGATACCAGAGGTCCTTTGTGATCTGGTCTTTGTTCTCAGCTTGCCATCCCCTGGCTGGTTACATAGGGCTACCTGTCGGTGGGTGTCTCAGATCTCCCTGCCTTTGCACATGCTGTTCCTGCTCCTCAAATACCCTTCCCTGCTTGTTCCTTAAGACTTCTCAGGCTCATTCTGTGGCCTCCTCTGACCTCTTAGGCTCAGTCACTCCTTCCTCTGAGTTCCCAGAGTGCTTGGTAATTCCTCTATTAGCACTTATCTCATTGACTTAGAATTATTTGTTTACATGTCTCTTCTCCCCAGAGTGGGAAGCATGTCTTCTGCATCTTCATCCCCCCACCCCCCGCTGCTGCTCTCGCTGCCTAGCAGAGTGCCTGACCACAGCTTGGGCTCAGCAAATGTTTGTGGTGTGAATGACCGAAGGACCTTTGTCCCCAAATGTTCCCTGCACTGTGCCTGAAATGTCACCATTTATGAGTCCTGCCTGGTTCCTGGCTCCTGTTGGCTTTTGCCTTCCCACAGCTGGGACCTCTCTTTCTCCAACAGCTGGCCCAGCCCTGCCCAGACTCTGGGGGTTATCACAGACTTAGCCCAGGGAGATTTAAAGAGCCAGCATTAAGAAGTGCAGGTGACTCAACTTCCTGTGAACTTGGCTGCAAGTTCCACTCCCTTGCTGGGTCTGGGCACCTGGTGGCACTATATTCCACGAGACTGGTAGCTCCGTGGGAGACCATTTCCCTCGGACCCCAGCTCTGGGCTAGAACAGAGTCCCTGCGGATGTGTGCTACCTCCCGCTGTGGCCAATGCCCAGCTGCCAAGCTTCTCTGATGCCTGCTGCCCCATTCAGGTGGCAAACCTTCCTTGGGCACCTAGCATGTGCCAGGCACAGGATCTCTGCCATAGAACTCACAGCCAGAGTGGGAGAGGCAGGGCCACAGACATGACATGGGCCGTACGGTGTCGTCAGAGCCAGGACAGGGCTCAGAGAAATGTGGGTTGCAGGGCAAGGGTTCAGAAGCAGCCTCAGAGGTGGGGTCTGAGCTGAGACCGAAGAGGAAAGGAAGAGCGTGGCGGAGGGGTGGCTTCCTGGCTGACGACTCTGCAGGGACAGGGGCTCAAGAAAGCCCCCCCCATCACTCACAGACCTAGAGCCCTCAGCCATGTCTCTGGGAGCATGTTGTTCTCGGAGGAGGGATTGAGGGGATTAGCTACCTTCTCGCACATGACTCAAAACCCGGCATTTCCACAAAAGCTGCTGTTTATTTATTCAGACAACATTAGTGACTCCCCACCATGTGCTTGGATATGGGCTGGGAACTAGGGGCTCATCCAGTGTAGACCAAGGCCTAGCGGTGCCCTCAAGGGGCTTATAGGCCAGCGGGGAGAGAGGCCTGGAAACACGTCCCAAGAGCACAGCCTGAGATAAGCAGCCGTGCCTGAGCCCATCTGGATCTCCCGCGGAGCAGGAGGCTGAACCCAGTCCCAGGCAGCACCTCACGTGGGACGCAGCATCTCACGTGGGACGCAGCATCCACACATGCAGCCCATGGGGCTGGGGAGGTGGATGGGCAGGAGGATAGCCCTTATCCTCTGGAGTCACCAGGTGACCGTGTGACAATGTCTTTTAACACAAGGGAGGCAGCAGAGCCCTGGGCCTTTGGAGTCTTTCTAGATCTGGCCTCTGATCTTCTCTTCATTGTTTGATAATTGAGTGACCTGGAGCAAATGCCTTCACCTCTCTGAGCCTCAGTTTGCTCCTCTGTAAAATGGGCTTAGGGTTAGTATTTCATTCTAGGGTTGCAGCCAGTCTTCAAGCAAATAACTGAAAATGCTTAGAACATGGTTAACAACAAGACTTCTTGTTGATTATAATAGCAGTAGTGCTTGCAATAACCGGGAAGCACAGAGCCCACCCGGCAGAAGGAAAACGCATGGCAGAGTTTGTGTGTGTGTTGGGGGGCGGGGGTGGGGGAATTTGTCGCAGCACTGGGTGGAGGGAGCTGCAGAAGCCAGGGTCCGCTTTGGCCAGGCAGGGGTGGGGGGAGTTGGGGCTGGAGGGAGACTGGGGCCGTTGCGCCTCCCCCTCCCTCTCTCCCGCCCCCGGCGCGCCATCGGCGGGAGGCGCAGGTGTCCACTGCATCCTGCGCGTCCCCATCCCTCGCTGCCCTGGCCGGGGCCCCAGCTCCTTTCTGCCTTCCACCCCGCGTCCTCCCCTAACCTCGGATCTGGACGGGCGAACAGTGGGGCTGGGAAAGTTTGAGTCACGGTTGGGGGAGGGGAGGAGGCGGGCCGTGACCCTGAACGGGGTGGGCTCTAGGACCCGCCTCGGGCGCCCAGCAGGCGGACCCGCCGCGCGCCCCTATCCCTCGCGCGCTGGCCGCGGCCCGACGGAGCAAGGCACTGCCTGCAGCCGCCCTGTGCACCGGGGCGGCCGGCTAGCTCCGACCTGCGCCTCCACCGCAGCACCCGCAGCCAGAGCCGCGCTCAGCATGATGCCCGGGGCGCCGCTCCTGCGGCTGCTGACCGCGGTCTCTGCGGCAGTGGCAGTGGCAGTGGCCGGGGCGCCCGGGACGGTAATGCCCCCCACCACGGGGGACGCCACCCTGGCCTTCGTCTTCGACGTCACCGGCTCCATGTGGGACGAACTGATGCAGGTGATCGATGGCGCCTCGCGCATTCTGGAACGCAGTCTGAGCCGCCGCAGCCAGGCCATCGCCAACTACGCGCTGGTGCCCTTCCGCGACCCAGGTAGCGCCCCCGCACCCCCGCCCGCCGGGCGCCCCCTTCGAGGTGCTCTCACCTGCCCGACCCCCTCAGTTGGCCCCGAACGCACCTGGACGTCGTGGGCTGCGCCGCGGCTTGGCGGGCGCGCCTTCTCGGCATATCCGCGCTGCGGGTACCCTGGGCACCTGGGCAGTCCTTGCAGCTGTCCCTTCCCTCCCACCCTCGTGAAACATTCCCTCGCTCAAGGAAGCTGCTCTCCCTGCTCTCCCGCGCCGTTGTGAGACTTCAGCAAGTGACCTCACCTTCCCGCGCCTTACCGGCCCCACCTATGAAATGGTGAGGATGGCCTCCCAGACTTGCTGAGATGTTGAAATGAGGCATTCCTCTCGAGGACTTGGGACGCTACGAGCCTTTGCAGGGCTTTTCCTTTGGCCGGTTCTTAGAATTCGCTCCCAGCGTAGGCTTGGGGACCGGAACAGCTCCCAGAGGCAGGCCTTAAGACGAAATGGGGTCCACCACAGACCCTGCAGTGGGGAGCGGACTCACCCTTGCTGGTCTTGTCCCCTCGCCTGTCTTCCCTGGGGAAAGGGCAGCGCCTCTCGTGTGCTGGCCCCGTGGCCTCCACCTGCTGTGTTTTCACAGCTGAGTTCCGCCCTAACTCCTTCTTCCCTGCACGCTGCACCTCTGCTTCCCCTTTAACCCCCTTCCTTGCAGCTCAGTGTTAGGGGCGCCCTTGAAAGGGTCCCTGGGTGCTCCACTGTAGAGAGTCCCAGGGACAGCGGTTGCTGAGTGAGCTGCAGGTTCCCAGCCGCGAGGACCAGGACTGCTTTCCACACTTCTTTTTTTTTGAGACAAGGTCTGGCTCTGTCACCCAGGCTGGAGTGCAGTGGCGTGATCACAGCTCCCTGCAGCCTCAAACTCCTGGGCTCAGGTGATCCTCCCGCCTCAGCCTCCCAAGTAGCTGGGACTACAAGCATACGCCACCATGCCTGGCTGATTTTTAAATTTTTTATAGACATGGAGTCTCTCTGTATTGCCCAGGCTAGTCTCAAACTCCTGGCCTCAGTGATCCTCCCACTTAGGCCTCCCAAAGTGCTGAAATTACAAGCATGAGCCACTGCACCCAGCCTCCCCAGCGTTTTTTAATGGAAAATTTCAAACTTACAGTAAAATGGGGAGAAACGTACATGGAACCGCCTATGCCCACCGAGAGCCTCTGAGTCATATTTTGCTTTATCACATCTCTCTATCATTCACCCCTCTGTCAAGGATAGCTTTATAAAGCAAAAAACAAACAACCCCCCCCAAATAAAACACACACACACACACACACACACACACGCACAGATTCCTTGCTAAATTGTACTGCAGAGTGTTCTTGTGCTGAGGAAATAGATAGTGGCCATTGGCTGTATGAGCCAGCAAGTCCTTTCAGAGGGATTTGCATTTATTAATCACAATACCGTTACAGGTTCTTAGAAAATGGACAAAACGGTGGGAAGACATAGTTCTACGTAGGCTTCAGGCTGAGTTTGTGGTCTAGGGGCTTGGAGGCCCCTCTGCTTCCAGGAGTTCTGGGCACCACAGGGTTTTGCAGCTCAAAGCTCAGAAGCCAAGGCTCTAGACAAAGATTTCTAGGAACATCAGATGGACAGCTTCCATCTTGGAGTCAGGGGGCAACCAAGCTGGGGGTTGTGAGGAGGTGGGCTGTGAAGTGTGTTCTGGCACTTGAGCTGGAACACAGGTCACCCTCCGTCTCCCCAGCTCTCTCACCCACTTTCTGAATTGTTCTGGGGCTTCCGAAGACATCACAATGAAGGAGCTTAGAGATCGTTGAATCTACCCCTTTATCTTACAGTTGGAGAAACTGAGGCTCAGGACACTGATGAGACTTTCCCAAGGCCACCTGCCAGGGTGGCGTCATTCCTGAATCATAACCCACATTTGTCTCTGCAATATGTGGCTCCAGTGGCCCAGCAGGATAGCAGCCTTTCAGAGCCAGATGTCGTGTCCTGAAGCCCAGACCAGGGTTCCTGAGGCTGTCCTCGCCGCCCCATTTGTGGCCACGAGCCTCAGGAAGCCCACCTGCCACCCCTGCTCTTCCCTCTCCTCTCTGGGCACTGAGCTGGCGGGCAGTTCTCCAGCCTTCACCAGGCTCAGCCCCCTCACTCCATCCTCTATGAAACAAAAATCCAGTTCTCCATCCTGGTTCCCCAAATTAGCTTCCGAGTGACACCCCCAGGTTCAGACGTCGGGGAGACTTCAGCATCATGGAGCCCTTGATCTGTGTAGAGCCCAGGGAGGCTCACAGTGTAAAGGGGCAGGGTTCATTCCACGGGGCTGGTAGCCCTCTGGGACAGGCCAGGTGGGGAGTAGAAAGTGACATGTGGTGGCTCAGGTGCCAACTCCTGGCCATGGGCCAGTAAGCAAGGAAGGGGGCTAAGGAAAGACCCCCCCTGAGGAAGCAGCCTGTGAGTAGGGCCTGAAGAACATCAGTGAATGTTTACTGGGTTTTGGCCGTTTGCCTGGCAGATGCCAGGTGCTGGGAACACAGCAGGGAGAGAGGACTCCCTGGGGCATGTGGAGCTGGCTGGGTAAGGACCGGGGGATGGACAGGAGGGCTGATGTGGAGAGACAGGTGTGTGTGGGAGCTGGGTGTGCACGGGAGGAGTGGAGCCGGAAAGTGGGGAAGGGCAAGATTGGACACAGCCGTGACTGCAGGGCTGATTGATGCCTTGGCAGACTTGGATTTCCTTTTCCTTCTATGGGCTGTGAACAGCCACCGAGGGCTTCTGAGCAGCAGTTTGGAGCTGTGATTTAGGCCTGGCTGTGCCTTTTGAATCAGCAAATAGAATCCCCTTTGGTGGAAGAGGAACTTGAGAAACGGGTTGTAGCTGTTTGTTCCAGCTCCCAGAGCTGCACATGGGGAGGGTTTTCTTAAAGGAAGCCCCTCTCCTAAACCCCAAGAGGCGGGTGCGGGGCAAATCGTGGCGGTTCTGTACTGTTCCTGCTTGGAGACAAACTAAGATCTGTGCTTCGGAAATTTTACAGTTTCTAAATTAAAAAGTTGTATGTTCCCAGAGTAGAAAAGTTAGAAATTTGCTAATCATTGCAAAAGAGCCCTGGTTCCTTTTTTTTTTTTTTTTTTTAATTAGTAGTAGAAACCAAGATCTAGTGCTAAAATTTAGGTTGTTTTCAGTTTTTCTATATTAAAATGTTACTAAGAAACTCTCTTGTAAAAATCTTTGTCTGCATCTTTGATTGGTTTTTACGTAGGCTTAAGTTCCTCAAAGTGGAATTCTAGGCCATTTTTAACACCCTGAGTTGGGGGACGACTCTTCAGGTTGTTTTCCAGAATGTTTCAGGAGATTGAACTTCCACCAGAACCGTTTCAGGGGCCCGTTTCAGCACAGCCACCCCCAACACTGGAAATTAATATAAAAACCTTTCTTTTCTAATTCAAAAATGGAAAATGATATCTTCTTGTTTCAATTGCTAGTGAGGTTCAATATGTCTTTCAAGCGTTCACTAGATATTTTTGGTATGAATTTCTTATTTTGTAAACTGTCAGTTTCTTTGCAAATTTTTTCATGGGAGTTTTAGTGCTTTTATTTTTAGTTGGAATGAGGACCTTATGTTGATGATGTTATCTGTTTTTTTGTTGTTGTTGTTTGTTTGTTTGTTTTTTGAGATGGAGTCTCGCTCTGTTGCCCAGGCTGGAGTGCAGTGGTGCGATCTCTGCTCACTGCAACCTCCACCTCCCAGGTTCAAGTGATTCTCCTGCCTCAGCCTCCTGAGTAGCTGGGACTACAGATGCGTGCCACCACGTCCGGCTAATTTTTGTATTTTTAGTAGAGACAGGGTTTCACCATGTTGGCCAGGCTGGTCTTAAACTCCTGACCTCAAGTGATCCACTCACCTCAGCCTCCCAAAATGCTGGGATTACAGGCATGAGCTACCATGCCCGGCCTTAACTGTTTTTTTTTTTTTTTAAGTGTACTTAGTATTTTTCCTGGTTGCTTGTCTTTTAGTATTTGTAATTCTTAGAAGTTTTGAAGTTTTAAATGTTTATATAGAGAAATCTATTGTTTTTTTTTTCTTTGTGATTTCTTCACTTAGGTGCTTATAAAGGTTTTTTGTTTTTGTTTTGTTTTGTTTTTTCCTATCACAAAACCAGTTAGGCAGATTTTCTAGGGTTTGTGTATGTGTGTGTTCTGTTTTATTTTCCTCTCTTCACACTTAATTCTTCAACTTGAAATTTTAAAAATTGGGAGGCTGGGCTCAGTGGCTCACACTTGTAATTCCAGTACTTTGGAAGGCTGAGGTGTGAGGATTGCTTGAGCCCAGGAGGTCAAGGTTGCAGGGAGCTATGATTGTGCCACTGCCCTCCAGCCTGGGCGACAGAGCAAGACCCTGTCTCAAA
Source organism: Pan paniscus (assembly GCF_029289425.2). Taxonomy (NCBI): domain Eukaryota; kingdom Metazoa; phylum Chordata; class Mammalia; order Primates; family Hominidae; genus Pan; species Pan paniscus. Next base: position 9,078,192 of record NC_073260.2, on the reverse strand, counting down.
AAGAAAACAACAACAACAAAAAGAAAAACAGAAAATCTCAATAAAGTGTGGACTTGGGTTAATAATTATGTATCAATATTTATTTATTAGTTGTGATAAATGTAGCATAGTAATGTAAGATGTTAATAACATCAGCCTTCTGAGTAGCTGGGACTACAGGTGCACACCACCACACCTGGCTAATTTTTTGTAGAGATGAGGTCTTGCTATGTTGCCTAGGCCGATGTCAAACTCCTGGCCTCAAGTGGTCTTCCTGCCTCTGCCTCCCAAAGCAGGGGAATTACATACATGAGCCACGGCGCCCGGCCTTCCTCAGTTTTTCTTTAATGCCCTTTTTCTGCTCCAGGATCCCATCCAGGATACATTAATTGTGTCTTCTTCAGCTCCTCAGGTTGTGAGTTTCTCAGGCTTACTGTCATTTTGGTGAAATTGACAATTTTGAGGAATACTGGTCAGCTCTTTTCCCTCAGTCATTATTTATCTAATGTTTTTTTTCCAGTTAGACTGGGTAATGTTTTGGGAGGAAGACCCAGCATTAAAATACCATTCTCATCGTCTCATATCAAGAGCACACGCTATCACAGTGATGGAACGCTGTTGATGTTAAGCTTGATTGCCTGACTCGGGTAGTATTTTTCAGATTTCTCCACTATAGAGTTACTCTTTTCCCCCTCTCTCTTTCCATACTGGGCTCTCTGGAAGAGAGTCACTTACTGTGTGCAGCCCACGTTTAAAAAGCGGGGAGCCATGATCCACGTCCTTGGTGAGGGAGTATCCATCTACATGGATTATTTGGAATTATTCTGCATGAGAATTGTCTCTTCTGCTCCATTTATTAATTAATTCAATCACTTATCTACATCAGCATAGAACCATGGCTAGCTATTTTATACTTTGTGTTATGATCCTAAACCACTTTATTTTGCTCCTCAAATGTTTCTGACTGTGGTCATCGGGAGCTCGTTCAGTTGGTTTCTGTGTCCCTTGGACACCCCTCTTGTTGTGCACATGTGTTTTTTGTTTTTGGTTTTTTTTTTTTCCACATTCCTACTTTCTGGCACTGGTAGAGGCTCCAGGCTCATCTTAGGTGTTTCCTGCCTCAGTCCTTGAATTCGCTATTTCTCCAAGGAGCCCTGGTTCCTGTGATTGGAAACCAGGATATCCGTGCTAAGTGTGTTTGTTGGTACTGAGGTGCCGTTACTTCTAAAACCTCCCTTAGCTGACAGGGCAAGGAGATGTATGTTGTATATATAACCCGTGTTTGTACTTGTATCTATAAATAGTTTTATATGTAATCATCCGTGTCTATATTAAGCTAAACATGAGTTCATGCTGATATCTTCAACTCTAATTTATATTCGATATTGGATTAGATGTATTAGGTGGAGAGTCAAACCTCTTCCTGTTCCTTATCTAGAACCTCCACGTCTAACAGTCAGAAACCTGTCTCCTGCCACCCACCATCCCTTTACTTTACTGTTTAGTTCCAGTATACATTTAAAGTGGTTTCAGAATTGTTGAGTAGGATCCCCATGGGAAACAGCTTTATTAACTAGAATACAGTTCTTTTGCTTTTAGTCTTAACAGACTCCATTCATTTCCAAAATTACTTAGGCCAACACCTTCTTCAGCTTCTTCTTCTTTTTTAAAAAAAATAATTTTTTTTTTTTTTGTTTTTTTGAGATGGAATCTCACCCTGTCTCCCAGGCTGGAATACAGTGGCGCAATCTTGGCTCACTGCAACCTCCACCTCCTGGGTTTAAGGAATTCTCCTGCCTCAGCCTTCTTAGTAGCTGGGATTACAGATGTGTGCCACCACGCCTAGCTAATTTTTGTATTTTTAGTAGAGATGGGGTTTCACTATGTTGGCCAGGCTGGTCTTGAACACCTGACCTCAAAGGATCCTCCTGCCTTGGCCTCCCAAAGTCCTGGGATTACAGGTGTGAGTCACCATGCCTGGCCTCTTCTTCTGCTTCTTTTAAACTTTGAGACAGGGTCTCATTCTGTTGCCCAGGCTGTATGGCAGTGGCTTGATCATGGCTCACTGCAGCCTCCATCTCCCCAAGCTCAGGTGATCCTCCCACTTCACCCCCAGAGTAGCTGGGACCACAGGCACATGCCACCACGCCTGGCTAATTTTTGTGTGTGTATATATATTTGGTAGAGACAGGGTCTTGCCATATTGCCCAGGTTGGTCTTGAACTCCTGGGCTCAAGCGGTCCACCCACCTTGGCCTCCCAAAGTGCTGGGATTACAGGCCTGAACCACTGCACCTGGCCGAGCATCTTCTTTTTGTTCATATTCTTCATTTGCAAAAGCTTCTTGAGAATTTTGTCTTTTAGATGACATGTAGAAAAACTTGTCAACTTCCAAAAATTTTTTTCTACTGTGATTTTTCTTGGAATTGTGTTAAATCTTGATTGTGGGGAAGAGTTATCATTTTCAAAAAACTCTATTGTTCTCATCCATCAGACATGCCTCTTGTTCTGTTCACATTTATTTGTTTTAGTAAAGATTCATAGTTTTTTTTTTTTTTTTGTAAAGATTCAGGTTTTTTTCTCATAAGTTCCGCCCTTTTTTTTTTTAAAGATTATCTTAAGATAGTTTGGATTTTGTTACTATTTTGCCCAGAATTTTTTTCCATTACATTTTTTACAAATGAGTATTGCTAGTATGTTGGAAAGGAATTCATTTCATATCTTAATTTTCTTTCCAGCTTCTTTTACTAAAGTTTTTTTTAACTACTTCTAATTTTTTGTTAATGTCTTCAGTTTTCTAGGTTGAGAGCCACAGCTTGTCCAAATTATAATACTGTCGCTTCTTTTCCAATCAAATATTTCACGTTTTAAGTGTTTTGTATTATTTATCAGCGAAAACTGTCAGAACAATACCACATAATGGTGATGGCTGCAGTTATCTTGTCTTGCTTTTTTTTTTTTTTTTTTTTTGAGACTGAGTCTCGCTCTCTTGCCCAGGCTGGAGTGCAGTGGTGCAGTCTCAGCTCACTGCAACCTCCGTCCCCCAGGCTCAAGCGATTCTCTCACCTCAGCCTCCTGAGTAGCTGGTATTACAGGCATGCGCCACCATGCCCAGCTAATTTTCGTATTTTTAGTAGAGACAGGGTTTCACCATGTTGGCCAGGCTGGTCCCAAACTCCTGACCTCAGGTGATTCACCTGCCTCGGCCTCCCAAAGTGCTGGGATTACAGGCGTGCGCCTCTGCGCCCGGCCATCTTGTCTTGCTTTTGATTTTGCACCACTCATTGTATGATGCTGATTCTTGGTTTGAGTTTTTGTCATCAAGTGAAAGAAGATGCATTCATTCCTAATTTTACTAAAAAAAAAAAACAAACTCAAAAAACAAGAAAAAGCAAAAACAAAACAAAAAATCCAAACAGGGATGGGTGTTGAATTTTAGCAAGTGATTTTCTGCTTTGTTGCAATGTTTATAAGATCCTTCTCCTGTTGACCTATTAATGTGATACATTTATTTATTTATTTATTTTTTTGAGAGACGGAGTCTCACTCTGTCGCCCAGGCTGGAGTGCAGTGGTGTGATCTTGACTCACTGCAGCTTCCACCTCCCTGGTTCAAGCAATTCTCCTGTCTCAGCTTCCCAAGTAGCTGGGACTACAGGTGTGCACCACCATGCCCAGCTAATTTTTGTATTTTTTAGTAGAGACGGGGTTTCACTATATGTTGGCTAGGCTGGTCTCGAACTCCTGACCTCAGGTGATCTGCCCGCCTCAGCCTCCCAAAGTACTGGGATTGCAGGTGTGAGCCACCGCGCCTGGCCAATGCGTTAATTTTCAACTATTTTTGCATTTCTTGCATAAGTCCTGCTTGGTCACGGTGGATTATTCTTTAATATACAGCTGGATGATAGTTTCCAGCATTTTGCTTAGAGGTTTTGCCTTTTTCCATTTCATGTGTGCAATCAGTAAGTGGTGTTTTTCCTTTGTATTTTTTGTCAAGTTTTACCATCAGGGTTTAGCTTTTTCAGTTAATAATCCATTCCCTTCAAGAATCGCAAAATTAATACATGCTTGTAAAATATTCTACTACTACTCTCAAGAGGTGAAAACACTTTTAACACTCTGGTGTCCTTCCAGATCTTGTGTGCATGTATGTGTATACATTCAGTTGTGTTAAACACACCTACGTTAAAAAATTATAGTACGTAAAGCATTTTACAACTTGCTTTCTTCCCCCCACATAATATGGCATGAATATCTCTTCCTGTCAGGAAACAGAGATCCTCCCCATTGTTTTTAATGACTCTATAAGATGCCATTGGAGGAATTAGCCTAATTTACCCACCCATCCCCCTACTGTGGAAAATAGGCTGCTTTCAGTTTCTTCACAGTAAACACACACATATTTGCAAACATATCTACAGAATAGATTCCCAGAGATAAAATTGCTTTGTTAAAGTATAGGAGCATTTTCCATTTGGAAAGACACCATCCAACTGCCCTCAAACACACTGCGCCATCTTGCGCCTGGACCCACGGAAGATGAGACTGTGTTTCCCCACACCCCCGCCAGCATCCGGGACATCACTCTGCCATTTTTTCCTTGTTTTTTTGCTAGTTTCCTAGGTGGGAGATGGTGTCCTGCCTTAATCAGCATTCGTTGATCGTTGGTGACCTTCCAGTCTTCTGGAGTTTCTCCCTGGGTGTCTCTGGGGCTCCTGCGGCTCCATCATCTTTCCCAAGGGAGGAAGTGGCTTTTGCCGGTCAGAGGTGAGGATGCAGGCGGGCAGAGCAGATGTGTTTGGGCCACACACTTGCCTGGGAGCTGGAACGGCTGGGACTCTGGTTGCATGTTCCGGGTTGTGTGTGTGTACCTGTGATTTTTATTGTCACCCTGAGTGACATTGCTATTTTTATTTTTAAATTTATTTTTGAGATGGAGTCTTGCTCTGTCACCTAGGCTGGAGTGCAGTGGCACGATATTGTCTCATTGCAACCCCTGCTTCCTGGGTTCAAGCGATTCTCCTGCCTCAGCCTTCTGAGTAGCTGGGATTACAGGTGCCTGCCACCATGCCTGGCTAATTTTTGTGTTTTTAGTAGAGATGGAGTTTCACTATGTTGGCCAGACTGGTCACGAACTCCTGACCTCAAGTGATCCCCCTGCCTCGGCTTCCCAAAGTGCTGGGATTGCAGGCGTGAGCCACCTGCCGTGGTGAAGGACAGAGACAGGGTCACTGCATGCGTGATGTATCCAGTAAACTCTTGCCCCAGATCTTCCCCCCTGACATGGAGGGGCTGTCTTCTCTTGGGGCCTCAGTTTCCACATCTTTAAAAAGGTGGGGGTCTTCAGATCTCTTCCTCCTCAACATTGTTGTTTTGTTTTTTTTGAGATGGAGTCTCGCTCTATCACCCAGGCTGGAGTGCGGTGTCACAATCTCGGCTTCCTGCAACCTCTGCCTCCCAGGTTCAAGCAACTCTCCTGCCTCAGCCTTTTGAGTAGCTGGGATTACAAGCATGTGCCACCACGCCCAGCTAAGTTTTGTGTTTTTAGTAGAGACGAGGTTTCACCATGTTGGCCAGGCTGGTCTCAAACTCCTGACCTCAATTCATCCGCCTGCCTGGGCCTCCCAGAGTGCTGATATTACAGGCGTGAGCCACCGCGCCTGGCCCTCAACATTGTTATGTTTGGCACATAGGTTGTGGTCAAATTGACTTTTCTGAAGTTGATTCTTGCTGAAGACCAAATGGTGAAAGCCGTGGTAGGGTAGAATGATATCTTCCCAAAGATGTGCCTGTCCTAATGCACAGAACCTGCAAATGTGTGACCTGCCATGGTGAAAGGGACTTTGCAGGTGTGACAAAGTCATGGCTCTTGAGAAGGGAGATTGTCCTGGATTATCCAGGTGAGGCCTTTATAATCACAAGGGTCCTCATAAGAGGGAGGCAGGAAGCTTGGAGTCAGAGAGGGAGCTGTGACGACAGCAGCACAGGAGAGAGACAGACGCCCTACTGCTGCTTTGAAGATGGAGGAAGGAGCCGTGATCTAAGGCCTCTAGCAGCTGGAAAAGGCAGGGAAACTGATCCTCCCCTAAAACCCCCAGGAGGAATGCAGTCCTGCTGACACTTGGATTTAGGACTGCTGGCTTCCATAGCTGTGTGTGTGTGTTTTTTTTTTTTTTGGTTTTTTTTTTTGAGACGGAGTCTCGCTCTGTCACCCAGGCTGGGTGCAGTGGTGCGCGATCTCGGCTCACTGCAAGCTCTGCCTCCCGGGTTCACGCCATTCTCCTGCCTCAGCCTCCCGAGTAGCTGGGACTACAGGCGCCTGCCACCATGCCCGGCTAATTTTTTTTTTTTTTTGTATTTTTTAGTAGAGACAGGGTTTCACCATGTTAGCCAGGATGGTCTCGATCTCCTGACCTTGTGATCCTCCCGCCTCGGCCTCCCAAAGTGCTGGGATTACAGGCGTGAGCCACTGCGCCCGGCCTGTGTGTTGTTTTAAGGCATGAAGTTTCTAGTAATTTGTCACAGAAGCAATAGGAAACTGAGACAGAGGCCAACCTTAAAATCCTTTCCAGGGCTCTCTGGTCCAGGGGATCCTTCCTATTAAAATGATGTTTGACTGAGTAACTTTCTGAAAATTTGCTCACACTTACTTGTTCAGTGAAAAGAATCAGGTTAGAAATAGTATGTTATTTATACTTCAATAAAAATTCTGCTTAAAATAGTATGTATTTTTGTAAGATGTATTTATACATTTAAATATATGAATATAAAAATTAAAGGTTGTATACAAAAATGAAAATTATTATCTCTGGTTGGTAGAAATACAGGCAGTTGGCCAGGCGTGGTGGCTCACGCCTGTAATCCCAGCACTTTGGGAGCCCAAGGCAGGCGGATCACGAGGTCAGGAGATCGAGACCATCCTGGCCAACATGGTGAAACTCTGTTTCTACTAAAAATACAAAATTAGCTGGGCATGGTGACAGGCTCCTGTAAGCCCAGCTACTCAGGAGGCTGAGGCAGGAGAATGGCTTGAACTCGGGAGGCAGAGGTTGCAGTGAGCAGAGATTGTGCCACTGTACTCTAACCTGGGTGACAGAGTGAGACTCTGTCTGAAAAAAAAAAAAAAATACAGGCAGTTGTGCCCCTTCCCTTTTTTGTTTTGCTTTGTTTTGCCTGTCAGGAATTTCTATGTCTAGTTCCCTGAGAGCCGGAGTTAAGAAGAGCTCTGTTCTTGAGGTCGTCCGGACCTGGGCTCATATCCCAGCACTGCCACTTATTGGCTGTGTGTCATTGGACAAGTTACGTCTCTGGGCTTCCACGTTCTCCTCTGTAAAAATGTGGGTAAGACTTGGACGCCAGCACTTTGGGAGGCCGAGGCAAGTGGATCACATGAGGCCAAGAGTTTGAGACCAGTCTGGCCAACATGGTGAAACCCTGTCTCTACTAGAAATACAAAAACATTAGCCCGGCATGGCGGTACACCTCTGTACTCCCAGCTACTTGGAAGACTGAGGCACAAGAATTACTTGAGCCTGGGAACTGGAGGTTGCAGTGAGCCAGGATCGCGCCACTGCACTCCAGCCTGGGTGATGGAGTGAGACTCAGTCTCAAAAAAAAAAAAGGCCTGGCGCAGTGGCTCATGCCTGCTGTAATCACAGCACTTTGGGAGGCTGAGGCGGGCGGATCACCTGAGGTCAGGAGTTTGAGACTGGCCTGGCCAACATGGCAAAACCCCGTCTCTACTAAAAATACAAAAATTAGCCGGGTGTGGTGGCAGGCACCTGTAATCCCAGCTACTAGGCTGGGGCAGGAGAATCACCTGAACCCAGGAGGTGGAGGCTGCAGTGAGCCGAGATTGCACCACTGTGCTCCAGCCTGGGTGACAGAGCGAGACTCCGTCTCAAAGAAAAAAAAAAAAAAAAAAAGACTTGGACCTACCAGGTGCTAGGAGGAATTCATTGAGCTGATACACAGGAAGCATCTCAGGACATAGCCTGGCACTTACAAGGTATTTAGTAACTGTCATTATCATTCATGTCATGTTAATTTCTTTTTACAATGAACATGTGTGATTACCTAACAATGAAATAACCAGCACTGAGTGAAATGATTGCTCCTCTTAGTCAAAGTAGAATTTGAGGACCTCATATTGAAGCGACACTGTCTTTGACTGCACTGTGTGAGAACACCCACTGGAGCCTGGCCAAGGGCACGCTCACGTTAGCAGTGCCTCTTCCCATTTGCTGAGCCTTTGCTCCATGCCAAGCTGCGTGCTAAGCTCCGTGCCAGGGGTTTAGCTACCTGGCTTCACAGTGATGGTTCTCGGTCAGGAGAAATGGCGTTGTTACATGTCTCGTTCTACAGATGAAGAAACTGAGGCTTGGGGCAGTGAAGTGAGCTCTGCCTGAGAGTCCCCATAGCCCAGAAAGGATAAAGGAAGGGTTCCAGTCAGATCTGGCTGAGCTCCAAGGCTGAGGACTGAGCTGCTGCAGTTGGGCTGAATTCGTTACTGTGTAGTTCAGAGGAAAGGACGTGGTGGGGATGGCCAGGGCAGGCGAGGGAGGACAGGGTGGGATGAGACAGATAAACACAGAGCAGAGGGGCCGGGGCCACGGGGGAAGCTGGTGTCAGCTCATCCTCGATCATTGTGAGGCATGCTGGATAATTCTACAGGCTTTCCTTTCTAAGAAAGACTGAGCTCCGCCAACTGGTTGCTGAGAATGAAAGTTTGTTTACAGCGACTGGAATTTAGAATTCCTGAACTAAAAATAGTCTGTTATTAGAGTTCACTGAGGCTGGGCGCAGTGGCTCACACCTGTAATCCCAGCACTTTGGGAGGCTGAGGTGGGTGGATCACTTGAGGTCAGGAGTTCAAGACCAGCCTGGCCAACATGGCGAAACCCCGTCTCTACTAAAAATACAAAAATTTGCTGGGTGTGGTGGCACATGACTGTGGTCCCAGCTACTCAGGGGGCTGAGGCAAGAGAATCGCTTGAACCTGGGAGGTGGAGGTTGCAGTGAGCCGAGATCATGCCACTATATTGCAGCCTGGGCAACAGAGCGAGACTCTTTCTCAATAAATAAATAAATAAAATAAAATACATAGAGTGCACTGAGGACTCAAATATTTTCCTAAGAAACCTGATGTCCACACGACCTTACACAATCCCCACTATGCGCTTACCCTGAAGGCTCCCCGGAACGCCAGCCCTGCTGTCCAGCACTGGTAGTGTTGTTTTACGTTAGCGTGGATCTCCATTACTGCTATTTTTTTTAAAAAAAACTCTTTGTTAGTGAACATTTCAAACATATACAACATAAGTTGAAGATAATAATGAATCTCCATGTACCCATCACCCAGCATTGCCAAATATTACATAGCCCCGTCATTCTTGTCTTGTCTGTACCTCCTCCCACCCCCAACCCCCACTCAGTGACGATCATTTGTTCTAGTGCTTTGCTTATGGGGTAAATTTACATACATTGAAATGCTCCAATCTTAGCTGCACACTTTTGACAAATGATACACTGAGGATCCCACATTCCTATCACAATATAGAATGTTTCTGTCTCAGACAGTTCCTTCCAAGTCAAGCTCCTCAGGCAACCTCTGTTCTGTTTTTCTTCACCTTAGATTAATTTTGACTGTTCCAGAACTTACTATAAATGGAACCATACTGTGTGTGCTGTTTTGCGTCTGGCTTCTCTCGCGTGGGAGGTGCCCCTGTTGTTGCCTATATCGGTAGTTGTCCTGTCTTATTGCTGAGGACAACCTGGTTCTATGAATTTACCAGTTTGTTTATCTCTCCACCAGATGATGGACATCTGGCTTGTGTCCAGTGTTGGACTATTGTGAATACAGCTGCTATGAACCTTTGAGTACAAGCCTTTGTGTGAACATATGTTTTCATTTCTCTTGGGGACATACCTAGGTGTGGAATGGCTGGACCCCATGGTAGGTGCATGTGTAACGTTTTAGAAACTTCCATTGTCGCCCAAAGTGGTTAAACCATTTTGTGTTCCCACCAGCAGTGAATGAAAGTTCCAGTTGCTCCACATCCTTGCCAACCTTGAGTGCAGTCAATCTTTGTCATTTTTATTGCTGTTCTTTTTAAAATGAGCTCATACATAGATGGGGTTTCTGGAAGGTTTTTCTTTTGTTGAGCAGCTGGTGTTGGAGAGTTGCTGTGTGTCCCAGAATGGATTGTTTGTTTGCTTCTTGTTTCTTTGTCTTCCCGGAATTCCTTCTCCACTGACTGGCAGCCGGTGGGATGTTGGAGGTGGGGGTTCTTAGGAGAGTCTTGGTCACCAAAGGCTGGGAGCTGCTGTCCGGAGGGAGGAGCTGGGGCTTGCCCTCTGCCTCACCTCTGCTTCCCTGGAGCTCGGGTCCTGCTTTGGTGCTGGGCATGGGGCAGAGTGGTGTGACCTTGTTTTCTGGTCTGATCCTGCAGCTCCGGGAGCTGCTCCCTGATCTCTCCCCGTCTTGTGTGCCAGCCTCAGCTCCTCTGAACATCCATCCTCGTGTCGCCAACAAACCAGCCCACCGGGCTGTGTGTCTAGGAGTCCCAGCCCATCTGGGCATCCCTCTCTCTTCTCCACAGATATTGGCCCAGTGACCCTCACGGCGGACCCCACAGTGTTTCAGAGGGAGCTGAGAGAACTCTACGTGCAGGTGGGCAGCCCCTGACCCTCTGTCCCACTCTTCCCAGTCTGTGTCCCACCAAGAGGGTTTGGGGAGGTAGCTTCGAGTGATTCCCTCTTGCCCAGCCTCCACCTCTCCCTCCTCCTGGGCGAATGTGTGGCTTCCTTAGGCCATCTGTTAGCTGCTCCCATGGCCCCTCCATCCTTGCCCACTCGAAGTACTCGTCACGGTGCTGGGCTTATTGGTGTAGTGACTGCCCTCCATGCCAGATTCCGTGGGGGTGGGCCCGTGTCACTCTTGCATGGATGAATGAATGAATGGATGAATGATGCTGCTTATCTACAGTTAAAGCAGGTTGGATGTTATATTGTGTCTCCGGGAAGAAAGTGACTGGGTGGGCAGGAGGTGACAGTTCAAGGTGACTCCCCATGCCCAGTGGTTTTGGAGATGTCCCTGGGTGGGTCCCATCTGGAGGAGGCAGGTGGCAGCCGCTGACATGCTTCTGCCCTCCAGGGAGGTGGTGACTGCCCGGAGATGAGTGTGGGGGCCATTAAGGCTGCCGTGGAGGTTGCCAACCCCGGATCCTTCATCTACGTCTTTTCGGATGCCCGCGCCAAAGACTATCACAAGAAGGAAGAGCTGCTGCGGCTCCTGCAGCTCAAACAATCACAGGTGGGTGAGCCGGCTGTGGGGGCCCAAGTGGGGTCCCCCGGGGGTCCCGAGGAAGCTGGGGTCTCTCTCACCACCTGAGCCACCTCCTGGAGAGCAGAGCTGGGCACTTCTCTTCCACAGCCTTGGGTCCAGCCTCTGCCATGCATGGCCAGAGCCTCGGAACCAAGTTGGCCCAGGAAGTGTGAGTGTGCTCTCATGCTGTAGGCCCAGGCCAGGGCTCACACTTCCCTGGCGCAGCTTGTTCCTGTTGGAGACCATACCACCTACTCCTTTCACCCCCATCAAAGTCCAGGCAACCCATCTTCCTCCTGGCATCGCCTCTGCTCCTGTTCTCTGCCGTTCATGTCCCCTTTGCCATTGTCTCAGGGTTTGGAAGACCTGTCGGATCCCTTGCTTCTGGCTTTTGCAGTGAGGGCTGGGAGAGGGGACCTGATCAAGGGAGGGAGAAGAGCCTGCTCTTTGGCATCCTTGGGCAAGATCCACAGGGCCGGGACTGCTTCTCTGCCGCCACGTCTAGAACTTGCTTGGGTTCTTCAAGGTTCTTCTAAGTCTGCAGCCTCCAGGGGCCACTCTGAGCTGAGTCGACTTCCACGCTCGTCTTTATTGTTGATTTAATAGCAGTTCCCAATATGGAGCACCTACTGTTTTCCTGGCCCTGTGCTGAGCACTTGTCCTGCATCAGCTCCTGATCCCCATGAGATGGGCACTTCTATTTTCCCTTCTATTCATGTGTCATATGTCATTCTATACATGTGACAGACAGAGGAGAGGGCCCACTCCAGGTCACTCCACCCTGGTCGAGGTCCTGCTGCTCACCCCTGAAGCAGCCGGCCAGGGAAGTCGAGAGCAGGCTGCACGTCCATCTTCCAGGTGGTCTTTGTGCTGACGGGGGACTGTGGCGACCGCACCCATCCTGGCTACCTGGCTTATGAGGAGATCGCTGCCACCAGCTCTGGGCAGGTGTTCCACCTGGACAAGCAGCAAGTGACAGAGGTGAGCACCGGGAGGGGGCGCCATCCCGGAGCCCATCACTCGGGCACGGTGAGGACACTGACCATCCCTGTGGCTCCAGGTGGTTGAATGACAATCAATCATCCAGAGATGCAGGGACATCTATATAGCTGAGCAGCACTGGGTGCACACCTGTGGCAGGCACAGGACGCGCTGTGCTCAGGCGCCACCACATCATCTCATCTCGCCAAGCCCTTCCACCTGTCCCAAAGGCAGGTGCTTCCATGTTTTCAGGCAGAATTGTGCAGGTAAAGAGGCTGAGGCTTGACGCAGCCCCTTGGGATGGCCTGGGTTCAGCAGTTGGTCCAGGCTGACAAGGTGGCCCCAGAGACTGTGGCAGAAATGTGGGTATGGGGCATCTTCTGAGTGTCTCCCCAGAGTCAGGGAACCTGGGGTGGGTGGAGGAACACAGGAGCTCTCAGGTCCAGGCAGTGGTGCTGGGCACTGGGCAGGGAGGGGCTGGCTTGCTGTGTGGCCTACAGTGCCGGGATCTGCGTTCACTCAGAGCCCAGTGCTCCGCAGGCACCTGCCACCCAGCCTTGCTCCTGGACAGGGCTCTGTCCTTCCTCCTCTCGGGGCTCCATGGTATCATCCTGTTCAGGGCTGTCCCTGCTTTCCCTCCACCCCACACTCCCATCCGCTGCCAGGAGCACAGGGTCCTTTCAGGGGCCAGCTGGGAAATGATGAACAACGCTCTCTCCGGAAAGGACAAGCACACCCATTTCCGTGGTGTAAATGCTCCCACCTCGGCTGATTCCAAGTCAGAGTTGGGAAGTGACGCTGACACTCAGCTTTCCGGAGCCTACACAAGTGGCTCCCACACACCACTGGATCCCGCACAGGCACATCTCACCACCAGGTCCCTCCCGCTTGTCCCTTGGAGAATGTCCAGCCCCTTATCTGACCCCTCTGCCTTTCTGGTCCCCCTGGTATCCCCTTGCCCAAACTTGCTGCCCTGCTGGCTTCTCTGCTATCTCTCCAATGTCCTACGCTCCTCCCCGCCCGGGGCCTTTGCTGGTGTGGCCCGTTCTTCGAGCTCCTCCTCTCCTGGCTCCTTCTCACCTTCCTAGTCTTGGCTTAAGCGTACCTCCTCATGGAGACCTTCCTTGATTTCCTTTCAATATTAAGTCTCCTATTGCTTGAACCTGGGAGGCGGAGGTTGTGGTGAGCCAAGATCGCGCCATTGCACTCCAGCCTGGGCAACAAGAGTGAAACTCTGTCTTAAAAAAAAAAAAAAAAAAAAAAAAGATTAGGTCTCCTTGTGTGCCCCTCCCAGCTCGCTGTGCTACTTTGCATAATCATAACTTTATAACTGTGCGTAAATGTCACTAGGCCGTGAAGTTTCCAAGGACTGGGCTGTGAGTCCCGATGGCCACAGCCTTCCCAGCACTTTAGATTTCCCAGCTCAGAGCAGGTGCTGGGTAAATAGCTGGTGAATGGACAGGGTCCCTTGTGCTCAAGTCCCTGGTAAGAGGAAGGAGAGAGAGGCAGGGTGTCTGAGGCTGGCCATGGCCTTGAGCCAGTCCTGCTTTGTTGCCTCTGGGAGAGGGTTTTGTGTGTGTATATTTACGAGCTGCAGAGAGCTATCTCCAGGAGTGTGTTTAGATTAGCGTGCCTTAACTCCCTGTTGACAGATGGCGTTTATGGTTCTCTGCGACACTTTAGGCTTCATTTTTCGGCATGTCAGCCTACCCTCGCACCGAGTCACCCAAGCACGGGTGGGAGGCATTTTACAGTGGGAGGATGGGTTGGTTCTTGCTTCTGGGGAGAACTATCTGGCCAATTGCATGGGAACTTGGTTCCTGCCAGGGGCAAATCAGACACAGGGCAGCTGGGCAGGTCGATGGGGGCCACTCGCCCAGGTGTGAGGCTGGGCTGTCCTAAGCCTCTTCCTTGAGGCTGGGAACCTGGGCAAATCCACTACTCCCAGCTGTGGTGCCAGCTTTCTGCTATGAGAGTCTGGCCGGGCAGCATGTGTCTGACTCAGTAGGACCACCAGTGGCCAGAATTGGCTACCTCTAAGTAGGGGCCTGGAACCCTCTCCTTCCTGGGCATGGAGCTCTGTTGTTCTTTAGCTTAATGCCTTGGACATAGCCTCTTCCAGATGTTCCCAGACATTCGGCAAGCCTGGGAAGGTGGCTGGGCAGCCAGGGCTGCGGTCACCCTCCCAGGAGAGATGAACGGTGCCTTCACCCTAGCCAAGGGGCCTCCAGCTGGGAGAACTCCCCAGAAGTTGCAAAAGGCTCCAAACTATGCGTGTGTCATTAATCCTTTTACCTCTTCAGAGTGCATCCAGTGCAGCCCAAGAGGCGTCATGCATTCTCTTCCCCTTGTTTGCCGAGCTCCTGCCCCGGGCCAGGTGCAGCTCTGAGTGCTGGTGCAGAGTTGGCCATCAGTCACAGCTAGGGCTTACTGCTTTGGAGCATTTCACTTTTTTTCAATTGTGAAGTTGGCCTCACTAGTACCTGGATCACCCCTTGGGGTTGCAGGGTAACTAAAGGAAGGTGAGGCTCTCTCCCTGGTAGGGGAAATTTGGAGCTTTTACAATCCTTAAACAGACAGGGGATCATGTCAGAGGCAGGCAACGTGGCCCCTTGAACCTGCCCCAAAGGTGTGCCTTTTTTATTAAGACTTAGATAAGTCCAAGCACCTGCTGTGCCAGAGCAGCCTCCCCCAAGTTCCCCGGCAGACACAGCTCAACGCACTGTCACTAGCCCCGACAGTGGTGGGGGTGGGGCCAGCAGAGCTGGGCAAACTTGCCTGTCCTGCAGCTCCCCCGTGCCTGGGAAAGCCCCTCTGTCTTTTTTTCCTGGGAGAGCACTGGGCCTCTTGCTCTCCTCTGCATCCCCCACCCCACAACTCACACGTTCCAGCACGGCCGGTTCTGGGGGCTGGGAGCCTTCCCATGTTCAGCACCAGCAGGCACAAAGGGTGAATTGCCCGTGTTCTGTGCATCTGCTAGGAGAAAGGTGTCCTTCTAAGACAGTAAGGGCAGGCGGAAGATGGGGGGGTGAGGGGGAGCTGCTGGGGGAGCGTCTGACCAGGTGGCTCTGATTAAATTCATCAGCAGGGGCCCAGAGATGACCTCATCCTGGACCCCTCCCAGGGGGAGGTGGTTAGGGTTTGGACTCCAGGGCAAGAGGCCTGGCTTCAGACCTCGCAGCCCTGCCACTTACCTGCAGGGTGACCGCCAGCACAGTCCTCAACCTCTCTGGGCCACACTTTCTTCTTGTGTGCAGTTGGGTTAACAAGAGCCCCTACCTGGTGAGATGGTAGCCAGGGTGAGAGGAAGCCCTTGGTAAGAGTTCATGATGGCTAAATGCCATCCCACGCCCCTGTGCTTCAATGTGGAGCCCAGGATATGTCCCTCAGTTCCATCAACACCCCCTGAAGACTAGGAACTCTCTCTGAAAAAGATTCTCTGCTAGGGCGAGTGCCCAGGGTGCCCAGCTGGCAAGGGGCAAAACCCCCTGACTAGGGTTCTCTCTCTGTCACTTCACGGTGAGCCTCCTGGCACAGGGCCCAGGACCCACAGCCCCATTCTCTGTGTTCTCATCTGTGCCTCGGGGGCCCATTCGCCCCCTGGCTTTCCTTCCCTGCTTCCTCAGCTGCCCTGGCTGTCAAGTGTTCTGGGAGGATCCTCGGGGATGATTTATCTGCTGTGAAGGGTCGAGCAGCAGCCATCTGGCTGGGGGAGCAGTGCCAGATTTTTCGTTCCTTCCCCATCGGTGACAGAGATGAGCCCCAGTGCATCGCAGGCTCGCTGGTCCCCCAGCCCCTCTAACATCTGGAAGCCATTGCCTTCACCAGATAAACACTGAGCTGGCTTAATGAAGGCTCTCTGCGCTGGAGCCCTGGGGGCACCACAGGTCTAGAAGGCAATGTCCCCAGGCCTGGCCCTACAGGGGGGTCTGGCCCTGCTGTGGGCAAGAGGGTCAGCCCCCCAACTCCCAAGTGGGGATATGCTTACAGGGCAGGCCATCCTGTGGGTCACTGGCTTTCTGCCTTGTGTCCCAGCCCTCTCTGTGGTTCAGTAGTCTGAATTGCCGAGCATCTTCCCTCCGTCAGAACATCCTAGAACAAGCTTGTAACAGCAGTTACAACACAGTAGCGGGTGTCACTCCTCTGGGTAATTGTCGACTGGTGCTTTGCTCAGTGATGCTTCCCTCTTGACCCCTGACAAGGCCTGGCCTGGGGGAAGGGGACGGTGGTAACGGACCTGCTTCTTTGCTGTTGGAGGAGTTGCCTCACATGTTCGGCGGGCTTCTGTGGGCCTCTCCAGCTGGGAGTCCTCAGCCACTGCTCCCTTCTGTCCACCCCCACATGGACGAAGAACCTTGTCCTCATTCCTTGGCTAAGACAGGTGGGACCTTTTCAAGAGACACATTACTTAGAAAGCTAGGCAAGACACAACAATGAAGTAGCTCCAATTATGAAAACAGATGCATTTTCAGAATACAGAATTCTTGTCACGTGATAGTTGAAATCTAGCCATAAACTTCTAGGCACATATCTTCTAGCTCAGTCTGAAAAAAAAAAAACAAACAAACCTCATTTTCCAATTCTTTGGATTCCTTTCCCTTTTTGTAGAGATCACATGGTAAGCAGAGCTGAAGGACTATGATTTAGAGCAAGAATGACCAATAAGTAGCATGCAAGACACCACTTTCAAAACCCATATTCATGGCAGACATTGCTAATCAATCACAGAACTTTTTCTACTTGGGGCTGAATGTGGCTTTGCCTTTCTTCTTCAGCTTTCCAGGAAGCGTTTCCCTTAGCTTGGAGTTGGCAAGCAACAGTATACCACTGTGATTGTTCAGGTGTATATTAAAGTCACAGCATATTTGCATACTTGATTTTTGTTTGTTTGTTTGTTTGTGATGGAGTTTCACTCTTGTCACCCAGGCTGGAATGCAGTGGCATGATCTCAGCTCACTGCAAACTCTGCCTCCTGGGTTCAAGCAATTCCCCTGCCTCAGCCTCCCGAGTAGCTGGGATTACGGGCGCCTGCCACCACACCCGGCTAATTTTTGTATTTTTAGTAGAGATGGAGTTTCACTGTGTTGGCCAGGCTAGTCTCAAACTTGTGACCTAAGGTGATCCGCCTGCCTCGGCCTCCCAAAGTGCTGGGATTATAGGCATGAGCCACAGTGCCCGGTCGCATACTTGTTATTTTTAAATGACTTTACTTTAATAAAAAATTACTATGAAGAATTTCCAAGATGCAGAAAAGTAAAAAGAACACACCTACCAACTAGATTCAACAATTGTTAACATTTCTGCTCGACTTGCTTTATCTATCTCTTTATACTTTTTGCTGAATCATGACACCTTATCTATAAATAATTCAGCATGGATTTCTGAAAAAACATAGTCTTCAACATAACCCACAATATCGTCTAATAAAATTAATGAGTTTCCTAGTATCATCCTATACATAGCCCATGTTCAGATTTCCCTAACTGTCTTCAAACTGTCTTTGATCACTGTTTTCATCAAATCAGGATTTCATCAAGGGCTGTGCATTTCCTTTGGTTGTTATGTCTATTAAGTCCTCTTTGGTCTGAAGCCATCAGCTCTTTTTTTATGACACTAAGCTGTTCAAGAGGCATGGATTTGTACCCTGTCCCATGTTCTGGATTCTTCTGATTATTTCCTCGTGGTGGCATTCACTTTTTTTTTTTTTTTTTAATCCCCTATGTTTCCCTCAAACTGGATAAGTCCAAAGGTCTGATTTGATGAAGGCTGAACTTTTTGGCAGGAATATTTCCTAGTTGGTGCTGAGTGTGTCTTCTGTTGTATCACACCGGGAGGCAAATAGTGTCTGAGCATCCTACTATTACTGATGATAAGTTTGATGACTGGGTGAGGGTGGCGACAGCCAGCTCTCTGTATGATTGGGCCGCGTTTTTGCCTTTATGACTCAAGTGGGTAATGTTCTTGCTCTGTGCGGACATCTAGTTCCCATCAACCTTTCATCTCACAGTTTTAGCATCCACTGAGGACTCTTGCCTGAAATGATATTTCATTAGGGGTTGCAAAATGATGATTTCCTAACTGCATCATTCCGCCCACATTTATGAGTGGGCATTCTTCCAAGAAGAAGAACTTTTATGCATCAAAAGTGACGGATGATTTGGTTTCTCTGAAGTAAAATTTCTGTCGAAAAGGCACGGAATCACACTTAGTTCTTTCTCTTCGATTAAGGAGTCACTTCAGTCGTGGCAGGGGAGGCTTTACTGTTTTGAATTTTGCTTTCTCTTTTTTGAGTATCATTATGTGCACGTGGATTATATTATTCAATGTGTTTCAATTGAGCACAGTTATTATTCTCTTTTGGGCTCAAGTTGTCCCAAATTTAGTCAGTGGGAGCTCCTTCAAGCTGGTTCCTATGTCCTTTTGATATGTCCCTATTTGTCTTTGATAACTTCTTTGTTTTATGGAATAACCCATCATCCCAGGCTCACCTTATAAATTGCCTGCCCCAGACCTGGAATTAGCCACTTCTCCAAGGAACCCTCGTGGGGAATGGTATTTAGAAACCAAGATCTAGGTACTGGTGGTGATCATTGATATTGAAACTTTGGGCCATCATTGCTTCTGGATCAATTGCTCTATCTATCTATCTATCTATCTATCTATCTATCTATCTACCTACCTACCTACCTACCTACCTATCAATTTATCATCTATCTCTATCTGGAGAACTTATACTGATATTTCCAATTCAAATTTCACATTGTGGATCTTTTACTTAGCTCATTTGATTTGATACTTGCAGCTGTCTCTTACATTTGTTTATAAGAAAAAAATCTTGATTCCGAAAATATTGACATCTTTACTTATTTGCTTTATCCAACAAGATATATAAAATGGGTTCAAAATCACAATGCTGATAGTTCTTCCAAATAAAATCTACTCACTAGAGGTTTTTTTTTTTTTTTTTGCAGTTCTTGTTGTCCTCCTACTGAGACAGGATAGTTGAACTGCCGGGTTCGGAATTTACTTGGAGATGTTCTTTTCTCTCTGTGGTTGTGGTACCGATTTTATGGTTGAGCTCACTGTCTTTCAGTTTTAGGGTTTGCACAGGATGGACGCTCTTTGCGATAACTTGGCCTGGAAAGAGAAGGTCCAGACTTGAAGGGGCTCCCTTCCTCTCCCTCTGTCTTGGTTTCCTTGCTGGAATCTAGGTGACTTGGCTATTGCAAAGGAGGAGGTGTGAGCTGGGGAGAGGAGGGGTATGGAGTGAGGTGCCTGAGAGGTGGACTTGAGGTCAGCCTGATAGCTCTGCCCAGGAGATGCATGTCCTACTGAACTCACGCAGCCAGCAGGTGCCTCCTGAGCACTCACTCTGTGCCTGGCAGGCAGTGAGCTCAGGGCTGAGACACACATGGGCACAGCAGAGGGTCTCTGCCCCCACAGAGATCCCAGGCCAGTAATGATGAGAAGCCTGAATCCAATAAATGTGAATGACTGGAGTGCAGATTGCTGCAGAATAGTATGTATCAGGGAACAGAGCCTTTTCAGGATTAGAGAGGCCTCTTCAAGCAGCGAGCCGAAGTATAGCAAGGAGATGGTCGATGAGGAGGCAGGGCATTCCTGCAAAGAGCACGGCATGTATGGGTGGGGGCTGCCTGCGGGAGGGGTGGGGTCCAGTGTAGCAGGCAGGGGGAGGCAGTGGCACAGTGACCTTGGGTTGGCATAGGTGCCTAGGACCATAGAACCTAGGGTCTTGAAGGCCATGTCAGGATTTGGAGAAACTAAATAAGTTTGTGCTCAGTTTGTGGTAGGGGGAGTATCTCTGAGGGAGTTTGGGAACCTCCTAAAGTCATACCCTAAATGTGTACCTAAGGGATAGGATGATATCCCAGGCAAAGGGTCCTTACCTTTTATCTAATTCTCAGTGGGACTTGTCCAAAAGATGTAAGACTTTAGAATGAATAATCAATTATAGAAACCAAGGATTTAGGTTTTCTCAATATTGCAAAAATCCATCCAGCAATTCCTTACTTCTGTGGACTGAAAAGAGACCTGAAGTCTTTGCAGCAGTGCCTCTCAGTCCTGCTTAGGGAACGTGGTGCCCTGGTGGGAGCACAGTTGGAGGCCCCTGGGATAATCAGTCATGAACTACATGGGTCTGGGGGAGTTTCCAGATCTCCAGGGTTCATTGTATGTAAGAGACACCAAGAGGGCTTCCTGGAGGAAGTGTGGGTGCTGTGGAAGGAGGCCAGGTGGAGAAGTGGGGAAGAGTCTTCCCAGTAGAGGGACACACCCTTGCTCCTTCCCTCTGTGCTGAGTCCTCCGAATGCCTCAATTCAGGCTTCACAGCTTGGAGCCTATGGAAGCCAGGAGGGTCACAATGTGTGAATTGGGCCTGGTGTTGGACATGGAGGAGTGGGGTGGCCTTGGGCGACCTGGAAAGTTTGTATGCTGCCTAAAATCCATGGGAGGGGGAAGACATTGTGGGCACCTGCTGGCATCAGCTCCTCATACTTGCCTCCAGGTGCTGAAGTGGGTGGAGTCAGCGATCCAGGCCTCCAAGGTGCACCTGCTGTCCACAGACCATGAGGAGGAGGGGGAGCACACATGGAGACTCCCCTTTGATCCCAGCCTGAAGGAGGTCACCATCTCATTGAGTGGGCCAGGGCCTGAGATTGAAGTCCAAGATCCGCTGGGTATGGACCACCCCGGGGCTGGCCTCCTCTTTGGCCCCAAGACTGAGGTGGAAGCCCAGGATGGGACAAAGAAAGAGACCAGGGGTGACAGGGCTTCAGACATGAGGCTCCAGGAATAGGGAAATATGGGGTGGGGGGGACACGAAGTGGAGAGAGGGCGCCCATGGTGTGCGAGGAAGCAGGAGGGCCATAGCAACCGGCGATGGGAATTAAAGGAATGGCGGTCCCTGCATCGTAAGGCTCTCCCCAAGTCTTTTCCATGGTACCCCATTGGATTCTCATGGTGGTGAGAACTTGTAGCATATTGTACAGATGGGAAGCTGGGGTTCCAGGCGCTGAGTGCTCATCAAGGTCAACAGAGTCAGGGGCAGTGTGATTCAGACATGGTCACCTGACCCCATGGTGTTCTGAGGATGTCATGAGCACCCAGGTCTAGAGGCCGGGCACACAGTCTGCCCCTGGGGATCCCTGAGGGTGGAGCGTGGAGTGAGGCAGTGGCTGAGGACCACCAAGACCCCTTGTCAGTTCCGGGAAGACTGAGGCTAGTGTTTGGTGTACTGTGGATTCCTGGAGACATGCGGGGCTCCTGCCACCCCCAGGAAAGGGTTAGGGACTGAGCAGCCCTTGGGGCTTCCACAGGGAGGATCCTGCAGGAGGACGAGGGCCTCAACGTGCTTCTCAACATCCCTGACTCGGCCAAGGTCGTAGCCTTTAAGCCTGAGCATCTGGGGCTGTGGTCCATCAAGGTAGGGGCACTGGGTTGCAGGAGAAAGGTCGACTAGCTTTACTGGGCTGGAACCATCTTCCTCCTGCTTGCCCTGGGGAGCCTGTGGCCTCGGGAAGCTGATGACTAGAGTGTGGGTGGTGATGTGGTCATATCAATAGAAGTAAAGGGTCAAGGACAGAGAAAGGGCATTTTGCCTTGTACTAGTAGGAAGAAATAGAGTGGTTTGGGGTTTGTTTGGGAACATTTAAGAAGGACTTGGAGAAATGACTTCAGGGTTCAGAGGTGCATAACCAAGCTGTGAAGAATGTGTAAAAGAAGCAACAGCAGCTTTGGTGGGAGGGCTCAGTGGGGCAGGGCTGGCAGGAAGAGGAGGGCCCTGCTATAATCTACAAGGTGCTGGGAGCCAGGGACTGCGGGCCAGTTTGGCTCCCAAGAGAGCATCCTGGGATGGGCAGGCTGCTGCCCTGGAAGCGTGGGGGCTCCTGCTGACCAGGCAAACATTTATTGAGCACCTTCTGCAGGCACTGTGCTAGGTGCTGCAGGTAAAGTGGCAGTACCACCTCCTGCCTTTCAAACTCTGAGCACCTCTGAGCCAAGAGCTGTAATGCCAATGGGGAGGGCAAGGCAGGGAGTTAGACATTCAGGGGAACAGACAGGGCCTGCAGGGGCTGAGGCGAGCTGAGGGGCAACACAGCCTCAAGAGGGCTGCTCAGGTTTGGGTTGTAAGCTGGGGCTTCAGCTCCTTCATTTGGGGAGCATCGTGCTGGGCCCCTTGGGAGCAGGTAAGTTGCCCATGTGTCTACAAAAGCAGGAGGATTCCAGCTGCTGATGCAGGGCTGGGTCAGGTTGGTCACCTCCTGCCCTAAGCTGGAGTGCTGGGGTCCCATCCTCTGGTGATGTGAGACCTGGGCCTGCGCTAGGTCTATAGCAGTGGCCGCCATTCAGTGAGGATCACAGGCGTCAGCAGCATTGACTTCCGAGCCGGCTTCTCCACTCAGCCCTTGCTGGACCTCAACCACACCCTCGAGTGGCCCTTGCAAGGTACAGTACCCCGACCCTACAGACAGTGCTGAGCTGCCTCTGAAGACCTGGGGCTTGGCTTTGGGAAGTAGGGGGGAGGTGTGGGGGGGAATGCTTGGCTGTGCGTGACTGTGAAAGGGACCCTGCAGGAGGCCAAGTGGGACTGTGCTCCCAGACCACAGCGATGTAAACTGAGCTTCCAGGCCAGCATTCTTTCCACTAGCCCCAGCCCAAGTGACATTGTGACATTTACCTTCAGAACATCCTCCCTGCCTCCAAAGTCAGTGTCCTGGAGGACACTTACACTGTGCCCTTTATTATTGAGTTCACACCTTCTTCTTTCTTTTTGTCAAAACACATCTGCCTAGAGTCCTACTTCTTCAGTTTTCCAGTGAACAGCAGGCTAGTTCAATGAAAGAACACATGCCAGCGAGTTGATGGCTTACGAAAAAGGAGAGCAGTGCCTTACTCCAAAGGAAGGAATGTCCTGGGGGACATTTGGGTGTCCCAAGACTGAGGAAGGTTGGAGGAGCCTGGGGGGATATTGAGGGTGCAGGCACAGGCATCCAATTCGGAGCCACCCACCAGGGTCCAAGGATGCCTCCATGCCCGCTATGGTTCCGCTGGGAGAAGCCTGGGCACCGAGGCAGGTTTCTGGTGCGGGCTGCCTGAGCTCCACGCCAGAAAATACCATCTGGTGGCCAGATCAAAGGTCTCAATTTATAGTTGGGAAAATATAGTCCCTGCCGTGGGGCCGTTTGGAGACTTTTGCAGGGACCAGCTCAGCTCAGCTCCTCCTGGGAGGAGCCTGGATCAGGTCAGGCTGACTCTGGACCCTGAACAGTGACCAAAAATGGTGCAAGCCAGGCCTTTAGTGCTTTCTTTCGAGTCTGTCTGCTCTAATGTTTGTTATTCTTGTCAGCCCTTGCCGGTTTTCCTGCCAGGACCAGGAGTCACATCTTGAAAGTGAAAAGGGGCTGCTTGCTCAGTTTGTTTGTTTTGCCGATAGCAGAAAGGGAAGAAGCAGGGAAACTTTGATTCTACTGTTAAGCCAGGAGAGCTAAGATATCCTATGTGTAGTGATGGCGCGGGGACTGAAAACTGGCCTGTCCCCAGTGGAAGTGGGTGCAGGAGGCCACATGTGACCCTGTTGGGTTTCTGCTCTTGATAAAGTTGTATATCCAAGATAATTTTTTTTTGAGATGGAGTCTCACTCTGTCACCCAAGCTGGAGTGCAGTGGTGCGATCTCTGCTCACTGTAACCTCTGCCTCCTGGATTCAAGCAATTCTCTTGCTTCAGCCTCCCGAGCAGCTGGGATTATAGGTGCGCGCTACACACCTGGGTAATTTTTGTATTTTTAGTAGAGACAGGGTTTTGCCATGTTGGCCAGTTTGGTCTTGAACTCCTGACCTCAGGTGATCTGCCTGCCTCAGCCTCCCAAAGTGCTGGGATTACAGTCATGAGCCACCATGCCAGGCCAAGATAATTTTTTTTAAAGAGAAACATTTGGGAGGCCAAGGTAGGAGGATTGCTTGAGGCCAGGAGTTCAAGACCAGCCTGGGCAACACAGCAAGACCCCATCTCTACAAAATTTAAAAAATTAGCCAGGTATAGTGGTGCATACCTGTAGTCTCAGCTACTCGGGAGGCTGAGGTGGGAGTATTGCCTGAGCCCAAGAGTTTGAGGCTGCAGTGAGCTGTGATTGCACTACTGCACTCCAGCCTGGATGACAGAAAATTTAAAAAGACATTATGAAATTGGAGTCCAGTTCTGCCTCTTCTGGGATAGTGTGGAAAGTACCACATTTCCATCAAGACGGTAAAGAAAACCAAAGAAAACCTGAACATGGGGAGAGTCTGGTCAGAAGTTGGAGTCCCCAGACTTGGTGTTTGCTTTATCTGAGGCCATTCCCTGAAGCCTGTCTGATTATGGCCCACACCAGAGTTAATGGGGTGGGGGACAGTTCTACTCCATGGGACTCCAACTCAGTGCAGTCAGAGGGGATGCAGCCATTGGGAAGCCATGGTTGGACGACTGTGGTGTTTCAGCACCACGGACAGTAGCAAGGTCCCTATCTACCTATCCCACCCCCAGCATTGGTTAGCACCAGGGTAGGTAGGGAAGGAGGGACCAGGTAGGAAGGGCCAGGCAAGCAGGACCCCTGGAGTGTGGTTCGAGGGCCCCTACTTGAGGGGGATCACAGAGGCAGACACTGACGCCAGCACTTTGTTCTTCACCTTCCCTCTGCAGGAGTCCCCATCTCCCTGGTGATCAATTCCACGGGCCTGAAGGCACCCGGCCGCCTAGACTTGGTGGAGCTGGCACAAAGCTCAGGGAAGCCCCTCCTGACTCTGCCCACGAAGCCCCTCTCCAATGGCTCCACCCATCAGCTGTGGGGCGGGCCGCCCTTCCACACCCCCAAGGAGCGCTTCTACCTCAAGGTGAAGGGCAAGGACCATGAGGGAAACCCCCTCCTTCGTGTCTCTGGAGTGTCCTACAGTGGGGTGGCCCCAGGTGAGTGGTTGGCTCTTTTGTCTCCCAGGCCCCTGGCTCATTCAGAGTCCCATTTCATCCTGGAGCCTTCCCTGACTGGATTAGATTAAATTAGATTAGAAAGTGTTTGTTCATTAAGCTTCTATGGACAGCTATTTCCTATAAGGCATTATGTTAAATACTAAGATGCTCAGATGTGGCTCTCAGCTCAAGGATTTAGAACAAAGTCATCAAGTCAACTATCCATTCATCCATCTACCCATTCATCCATCCATCCACCCATTCATTCATCCACTGACCCATTCACTCACCCACCCATCCACCCACCCATTCATCCACTCATGCACCCACCCATCCACTCACCCATCCATCTACCCACTCATTCATCCACTCATCCACCCACCCATTCATGCATCCATTGACTCACCTATTCACCCATCCACCCACCCATTCACTCACCCATCCACCCACCCATTCACTCACCTATCCATCTACCCACCCATTCATCCACTCATCCACCCATCCATTCATGCATCCATTGACTCACCTATTCATCCATCCACCCACCCATTCACTCACCCATCCACCCACCCATTCACTCACCCATCCATCTACCCACCCATTCATGCACTCATCCACCCACCCAATCATGCATCCATTGACTCACCTATTCATCCATCCACCCACCCGCTCACTCACCCATCCATCAACCCATTCATGCATCCATCCACTTACCCATTCATGCATCCATCCACTCACCCATTCATGCATCCACCCACCTACCCATCTATCCATTCACCCATCCACTCACCCATTTGCTTACCCATCCATCTACCCATTCATGCATCCATCCACTCACCCATTCATGCATCCACCCACCCACCCATCCATCCATTCATTCATCCACTCACCCATCCATCTACCCACCCATTCACTATTAATTCACCTATCTATCCATCTATTTATCCATCTATCCACCCATTCATCCACCCACCTGTCCACCCACCCATCCATCTATTCAGCATTCATTTTGAGTATCTACTATGTACCAGTCATGGTGCTAGGCACTGTAGACACAGCAGTGGGCAGGGCAGACATGGACTTTTGCTCTTCCATAATCACAATCACTGTCATAATCACAATCATCTGAGTCACCATTTGGACACTTTCCATGGGGCAGTCCTGGGCCAAGCTCCTGCCATGTGCTAGCTCACTGATGCTTACAGCTTTTTAGAGGTGTGTCCCCACTTCATAGATAAGGAAACTGAGCCCACCCAGCTCACAGGGCTGCCCTGGGGGTGCCCAAGCTAATGCACACAATGAGACAGCATTTGGGTCCTCAGAGGCAGCACTCAGAATTTGTGGGCAAGGGCCCTCCAGTGTGGCAGCTGCTGTTACCGTTACATCATTGCAGGAACAGGTCACTTTGTCCTCCAATCTTTGGCCATGGTCTGTTGGTTCCCATATGTGTGGCTTTTTGCTGGTTTCCTGTGTGTCCCTGAGGTCTCACCGTTCAGGCTGGAAGCTCCCAGGGAGAAGGGTGGATCTTTGGCCTTTCAGGTCTGCCCCTGGTCCTAACAGGGATGTCTAGGGCCACTGGCCATCTGGCCTCCTTGCTGGCTTCATTGCCTTTCTCCTGCCCACTGTCTCCCTCCCCTGGAGGTGGCCCGAGGGGAGCTTACAAAGGTGGATGTCATTAACCTTCTAGTACTTCTTTGTGGGGGATCTCAATGAGAGGCATCCTCCTCTGTCCACTTCAAATAGGGATGCAGGGAGGGGAAGAAGGGCCAGCTCTTGAGGCTGGCCACGGTGCCCATCGTGCCTACAGTGCCCATGGTTGGTGGAGGACTTTGAGGACCTGGGTGGGGCAAGGCAGGGCTGGGCGGGAGAGCTGGAGATCTCTTCTTTCCAGCCTCCCAGCTTCCACTCCCCTACTGTGGTTCCGGGGCCTCTCTCCCCTTGGCCTTTGCAGCCTTGAGGAGGAACTTTCAGGAAGGAATTTCAGCAGAGGGAATAACAGCCTCTATTTTCTTTCCCCTGTTCTTTCAGATGGATCCAAGAGTTTGGAGTTTAGCTCTGGCTTTTGTTCTCTATCTCAGCTCTAGATTAAAGTTGGGGAAGGGATTTGGTTTGGATTTTTGCTTCCTTCCCCGCCCTCCAGGTCTGGGAGGCTGGGATTTCGCCTTGTAGCAGGTGGCTCTGGGTTTGGAGAGATGAGGGTGGGCCTGCGGTCCCATTTAGCTCATGGAAATGGGGAGCCCAAACTGGCTTGGCAGAGGCTCCCAGCGTGCGTGGGTGAGTGGCGACTGCTTTGCACACAGCTGAGGACGTGGCTGGATGG
Source organism: Pan paniscus (assembly GCF_029289425.2). Taxonomy (NCBI): domain Eukaryota; kingdom Metazoa; phylum Chordata; class Mammalia; order Primates; family Hominidae; genus Pan; species Pan paniscus. The sequence goes on along the minus strand of NC_073260.2, from coordinate 9,050,630 downwards.
TCAGACACCCCTCCCCCCCGGGACAGATGTGGCAGGGAGCCTGGAGCATGATGTCACCGCCGCCTTCCCATCCCCAGCCTGGGCTCCGAGGAGGTCTAGTGCATTGTCTCATTCCCGGAGCATCTCTGCTGGGCTCCTCTGCTGGCGGGGATGGGGAGACGGTGACACAAAGGTTGAGCCCTTGCCAGGGGGCACCCAGCTCTGATGGGCCATGGCTGACCCAGCGGGGCAGTTTCTCAGACTTCTCCATTGAAGTAATTCCAATAGCCAAGGGAAGAGACTATGTCACTCCAAGACCAGGCTCGGGCCAGGGAGGGGTCCCATGGGGCTCATTACAAGCTATGAGATTTTACTGAAGTCTCTGGTTTTATCTCAAAAATGTGTGTGAATTTTGCATTTATACCCATCCTCTAGCTGTGCTTTTTTTTTTTTTTTTTGAGATGGAGTCTCGCTCTGTAGCCCAGGCTGGAGTGTAGTGGTGTGATCTTGGCTCACTGCAGTCTCCGCCTCCTGGATCCCAGTTCAAGCAATTCTCCTGCCTCAGCCTCCTGAGTAGCTGGGATTACAGGAACGCAACACCACGCCCAGCTAAGTTTTGTATTTTTAGTAGAGACAGGGTTTCACCATGTTGGCCAGGCTGGTCTTGAACTCCTGACCTCATGATCTGCCCACCTCCGCCTCCCAAAGTGCTGGGATTACAGGCGTGAGCCATCGCGCCTGGACTGGTGGGCTCATTTTTAAATGAAAAGGCTTCTTTCTAACAAATTTCGATAAAACTGATGTTCTAGGCGGAGAAGCAATTGCACAAACCCACCCATACCCCTGGGGAGCCTAATCCTAGTTGGTAGCATTTCATCAGATTTCATACAGTTGAGACAGTGTAGTGGAAGGGCCTGGTCCAGGCTGGCCAACCTTGAATTGAATAGTCTAATAAACCACAAAAGCCCCAGGAGCTGTGCCTAGGGGAGCTGGTGATGCCACACGCATTGTGCCATGAGTTCCCCATGTACCACTTCTCACCAGCTCCTCAGGACAACAGGACGAGGATGCTACCATGATCACCCCATTTTGCAGAGGTGAAAACTGAGCTTAGAGAGGTGACCAGGGGAGCCAGGGGTTGAATCCTGGCCTCCTGGCTGCTGGTGCATCCCTACAGGTCTCTGTGTCACTGGGTGTGGCAAAGGGGCGGTGGGGAGACATTCTGAGTCCTGGTCCCCGCCTACAGGCGCTCCCCTCGTCAGCATGGCCCCCAGGATCCACGGCTACCTGCACCAGCCCCTGCTGGTCTCCTGCTCGGTGCACAGTGCCCTTCCCTTCCGGCTGCAGCTGCGGCGAGGTGAAGCCAGGCTGGGCGAAGAGAGGCACTTTCAGTGAGTGGCCCACGGCAGCTGATTGTCCCCAGCCACAGGGCTCCTGGCTGCTGAGGCCCTGGAGGGATCTCAGGGGAGTGGGTGGCAGGAGAGAGACCTTGGTCTCTGTCATTATCCTCCTGGGCAGCCCAGCCTGGGACTTCCAGTGCAGCCAGGGATGGAGAAGAGTTTTTCCGAGACTCCCACCACTGCTGGGCCATCAGCTGGTGAAGGAGCCGGGGGCCTTCCTCAGCTCCTGGAAAACTCAACCCATGTGTCAGGGCAGGAAGGACGGGAGCCCAGGACTCAGAGAGAGGAAGGGCCTGACTCCAAGTCACACAACATGTCATGGAATTTCCATGTGCTTGGCTGTGTACGTCTTCTTACCGCATCTCACAGAGGAATTGGGGTCTCCCGTTTGGGCAGGATTCAGGGGACTGAAGTCGGGGGGGACCCTGAGTGGGGGTCAGTGTGATTGTGCGTCTCCCACTGTTCCCTGTTTGCAGGGAGTCGGGAAACAGCAGCTGGGAGATCCTGCGGGCCTCCAAGGCCGAGGAGGGCACGTACGAGTGCACAGCCGTCAGCAGGGCTGGGACTGGGCGAGCAAAGGCCCAGATTGTTGTCACAGGTCTGTCCCTTGGGGCCCCTCCATGTACCCCTTCCTTACCCTCTCCTTGGGTTCTTCCCCCTAGGATTTCCTCCAGGCGAGTCTCCAGCCAGCTGCTGGGACAATTCGTCATCCCGGGTCTGGCTGCCCAGGCTGCCACCTGCCTGCTGCCCCTCGTGTGGGGCTGTCTCACCCAGGAACGGCCTGTGGGTCTCCGCTGGAGGAAGGCTGAGGACCCGGCTTGGGTCTTCCTGCCCTGCCCAGCTTTGATCCCAACTCTGACTTCTCGGGGCTCGGCTTTCAGGGGCCGCCATCCATCTCGTGGTCGGGACAACCTTCGTGCCTCCGAGTCCTGGCCAGGATGGCGCCATCGAGCTGGGGAGGTTGGATACACCACAGACTGTCTCCAAATGAAATTGGCTTTATTTGAAAAATTACGAACGCAAGCTGCTTTGTAGAGAAAAAAAGGAACCCGTAAGCGTGGAAAGATCAGCCACTCTACATAGACAGCCAGAAACTACACATGCTCTTTGTAGGAAAGCTGGAAAAATATAAACAACCCAAGAGAAGATCAAAATAACTTGTAATCCCTCCATTCTGCCATTTGATTTACTCCCTTTTAGGTTTTTTTCTATGTTCAGCAGTCTCTGATCTTGCCACTTCTTGTGGCTTTTTGCTATCCAGATAGCAGTTTGCTTAGCGCTTTCCTCCTTGGGGGCATATTTGGCTGCTATAAATAGCCCTGCTGTTGGTACAGAGAATCGTTTTGAACACATTACTCTCTTCCTCTGGCTGGAGACTTCCAAGGCTTTATTCCTCAGCGTGGCATCTTCAGCTCAGAGGCATGAAGATGGGTGTCCGGCTTGTTGCACATTGCACTGGCTGTATTTTGGAGAGCAGGCGTGTACCGTGCAGCCCCTGGCAGGTGTATAATGGTGGTGGGAGAAGTGACCTCCCACGGGGGTGATGCCGGATGGTGAGCAGATGCTGGTCACCCTATGCTGCTAGCTGACATGTCCTGAATGATCTGGTTCGGGTGGGCCTGCACCTCAGGGTGGGGTTCTGGGCAGCACCAGGGCTTGCACGATGACCCCCTCCCTTGCCTCAGCTCCTTGGTTCCTCCTGTGCTCATGTCCCTGCAGACCCCCCGCCGCAGCTGGTCCCTGCTCCCAACGTGACCGTGTCCCCAGGGGAGACTGCCGTCCTATCCTGCCGGGTCCTAGGCGAGGCCCCCTACAACCTGACGTGGGTCCGGGACTGGCGAGTCCTGCCGGCCTCGACGGGCCGAGTTGCCCAGCTGGCTGACCTGTCCCTGGAGATCAGTGGCATCATCCCCACAGACGGCGGGAGGTACCAGTGTGTGGCCAGCAACGCCAATGGGGTCACAAGGGCATCCGTCTGGCTCCTGGTGCGAGGTGAGGCTCATCCTGCTGCTGCTGTTCCCCTAGTTCAACACGCGACCTGGTGTTTACCCCAGAAGCCGTGAGTCCTTCCCTCTGCTCAGACATTGTCTCTGGCAGGCAATAGCAGCCTTTTCAATGTTTTTTGAACTTTCAGGGAGAGAGAATACTGTAGCCTCCTAGCCAAAGTCTAATGGCTCTCACTGCTGGGAAGTTCCTCCTAATATCTAACTTAAATTTCTACTTCTGTACGCCAAGCCAATTTCAATTGTGTCTTGTCCTTTTTCTGTGCCATCGAGCCCCTCCATTGTTCCCCACTCTCCACTGCACCCTGCCCAATAGGTAGGGCGGGGACTGAATACTGGAACCTTGGGGAAGCTCAGAGGTCAGATGTATTTGGCAGAGATCGGGCAGCACTGACTAGATGGGGGTGGAGGAGGCAGTGCCAAGAGCACCCATCTGGGAGTTTTAAGAACCCAGAATCTGGACAGAGCCTCCTCCCCAAGTGTAAAAACAAGCATGTTGAACAAGCGTTCTCTCTTGTGCCAGCGGCTCTTGAGTGGCTGCCAGAGTGTGTTGGGCAGGATTCTGAGGCTGTGTCTAGGCTCTGCAGGAGGGAGGGAATCCACCAGCTGTGTCTGCCTCCAGTGTGGGAGGGCTGTGGTTGCTGTTTCTGGATGTGCGGGCCTGTGAGCTCTGTTTGAGTCTGACCAGCCTGTTGTTCTTAGTTTCCAAATGGCCAGGTTAGAACCTAAGCTTGGGGCCAATAGTAGGGCAGGCCTTGGGGTCAACCTCAAGGTCACTGGAGACAGGAGCTGTCCCCAGCCCTGGCAGCTGCCTGACATCTCCCTAAGGCTCCCTAGAGCGTTCAGCCTGGAGTGGACGTTCTAGGAGCACAGGGCTCCGGGCTGGGATTGTTGGAAAATCAGCCTCCATGTGGCCTGGGGATGTGCTCAGTGGCCGCCTGGTCTACCCAATTCCCAGAGAAGCCACACCCGGGGGATTGAAGCCCTCTGGGGTCTTTGCTTTCTCTGTCTTGCCCATCTGTGACTATGGGAGGGGAAGAGCCCGGGGCGGGGTGCCTGGGATGACACGGCTGCTCTGATGGGCTCATCCTCGCCTATCCACTTTTTGGGTCACAGAGGCCCCACAGGTCAGCATCCACACCAGCTCCCAGCACTTCTCCCAAGGTGTGGAGGTGAAGGTCAGCTGCTCAGCCTCTGGGTACCCCACACCCCACATCTCCTGGAGCCGTGAGAGCCAAGCCCTACAAGAGGACAGCAGGTGAGGGGCGCAGGACACAAATCTCAGGGACTCACAGCAGGTGGACAGGACTCCCAGGGGACCTCTCTGGGCCTTGGCCTTCCTACCTGTAAATGGGGGAGTAGAATTTGCCTTCCTTGCTCCTGGGATCATTTGAGACTCCAGAGTGAGATCACTTGGGAAACATAAGAATGCCACAGTGTGGGCTCAGCGCTCAGGAGCTCAGGCTGTGCGGACCTGCGCCCAAATCCCGCCCCACCATTCAGGCTGTGTGGACCTGTGCCTGAGTCCCGTCCCCACCATTCAGGCTGTGCCGACCTACGCCCAAATCCCGCCCCCAAATCCCACCCCCCACCATTCAGGCTGTGTGACCTTGGGCAAGTCATCTTACCTCTCTGAGCCTCGAGAATTAAATTTACATAAAGTGCTTAGCACAGGCCTAGGGCAAGCCATCAGTACAGAATGGTCATCGCTAGTGGCATTGTTAGTGAATTTGTTATTAATGATGATTGTGGAGCAACCCCTTTTGTGACCCGATGTGTTTCTATGGCATGATTCTAGAATCCATGTGGACACACAGGGAACCCTGATTATTCAGGGGGTAGCCCCAGAGGATGCTGGGAATTACAGCTGCCAGGCGACTAATGAGGTTGGCACTGACCAGGAGACGGTCACCCTCTACTACACAGGTACCCAGGCCACAAGCATCACCTTACAGGAGAAGGGCCTCCTTCCCTCCCTCCCTCCTCCCTCCCTCCCATCCATCAGTATTTATGGAGCATTTACCTGTCACGCACCGGGGACACGGCAGTGAACACATGGTCCCTGTCTGGGTGGAGCTTATATTCTAAGGAGAAGGCACACACAGGCCAATGGGATGCTTCCCGATGCTGAAGGTGCTGCAAAGAACTGGGAGCCTCCTGGTGCAAGGGAGGGACGTGTGCTGGGGGCGAGGGAGAAGCGGCTGTCATGCCCAGGACTCGGTCATGACCTCTGTAAGGCAGTGACCCTTGCCTTAGGGTCACTATGGGAACAGGGTCACAGGTGGAGGGACCGGGAGGGGGCATTGAACCTGGGGTGCTCCAGGGGCAGCAAGGAGGCCGGTGTGGTGAGTTGGGATGAGGGAGAGGGCTCCCTGAAGCCGTGGAAGACTTTCTTTATGACCTTTGAAGGTTGGTCCCAAATTCTGCATCTCTTCCCCACACAGACCCACCGTCGGTCTCTGCTGTAAATGCCGTGGTGCTGGTGGCCGTTGGGGAGGAGGCTGTGTTGGTGTGTGAGGCATCTGGGGTTCCCCGGCCCCGAGTCATCTGGTATCGAGGTGTGTTGGTGGGGAGGGGCCCTGAAGGAACAGCTTTCCAGAAAGCAGGGTGTTGAGGGGAGGTGGGGGTGTCCTGAATGTGGAGTCTGGGGAGAGCTGGCAGGTTCTGCTCCCCGCCGCCCTGACCCCCAGCCATTGTCAGAGCTGGTGGGTTCCAGCTCCCCCACCCTCACCCCCAGCCTGTGTTGACACAGCTCATGTAGGTATTCAGAGCAGCACTGAGCCAGGCCCAGATTTGAATTCCGGCTTCCCTGGGTGACCCTGGGCACGTGACTTGGCATCTCTGAGCCTCAGTTTCCTTATCTGGAAAATCAAAGATAGGTTGGTTGCGTGAAGATTAAATGAGTTCATATGCACATATGGTTTTATTTTTTATTTTTTTGTTTTATTTATTGTTTGATTTTTTTGAGACAAGAGTCTCACTTTGTCACCCAGGGGTGTGCAGTGGTGTAATCTCGGCTCACTGCAGCCTCTACCTCCTGGGTTCGAGGGATTCTCGTGCCTCAGCCTCTGGAGTAGCTGGAATTACAGGCGTGTACCACCAGGCCTGGCTCATTTTTGTATTTTTAGTAGAGATGGGGTTTTACCATGTTGGACAGGCTAGTCTGGAACTCCTGACCTCAGGTGACCCACTCGCCTCGGCTTCCCAAAGTGCTGGGATGGCAGGCGTGAGCCACTGTGCCTGGCCATATGTGCAAAGGTTTTAGAACAAGCCTGGCACATGTGCTGTGCTTGGCATTCTTAGTGATAGTGCTGACGATAATGTGATTATCTGAAAATGACAGCAATAATGACAGGGTTGTCCTGAGGCCCTGAGGTCATGGGCAGAGCGTTTTCATGGTGCCTGCTGCCAGGCTGGAGTTTGACGGACGGGTGCTGGAGTCGCACTAGGTCTTTCTGGGAGCAGTACGCTGGGCTCCCTCTCGAGGGTCAACCGGGGTCAGCAATACTGTCCCCTCCCATTCCTTGCAGCAGCTGCCTGGGACCTCGTCAGAGCCTCACCCTGACTCTGAGAAAGGCAGGGCAGGTGATATTAGCTCAGAGTTGAGCGTTTTTTTTAGGGTCACCAGCAAGTGGGTGGCACAGGCTTCTGGACTCCTTCCTCACTGCATATTCTGGCCAAGAACCCCATCAACCCAGCCCTAGAGCCCCACTTTAAAAGGTGGCCTTACCATGAAATATTCTTCCATCTTCAGAAGGAAGGAGATTCTGACACGTGCTACATGGATGTCCTGCTAGGTGGACGCTATTCTAGGTGAAGTCAGCCAGACACAAAAAGACAAATACTCTCTGATTCCACTTATGTGAGTTACCTAGAGACGTCAAATTCATAGAGACGAAAAGATGGAGTGGTGTTCGCCAGGGACTGGGGAGAGGAGAACACCAGGAGTTAGTGTTGAATAGGTATGGAGTTTCTGTTTGGGGAGATGCAAACAGTTCTGTGGAGGCCAGTGATGGCCACACAACAGTGTGAATGCACTGGATGGCACTGAGCTGGCTGCACACCTAAAAATGGTTCAGATCGTCAATCTTATGTTATGCATATTTAACTACAATAAATAAAAGAAAAATTAAATTAAATTTAAAAGGGCAGTTAGAATCAGGTGTGTCCATCAGGCCTCAGGGGCGGAGAGAAGTCAGGCAAGAAAAATGGCGGAGGGGCCAGGCGTGGTGACTCACGCCTGTAATCCCAACACTTTGGGAGCCCGAGGTGGGCGGATCACCTGAGGTCAGGAGGTCGAGACCAGCCTGGCCAACGTGGTGAAACCCTGTCTCTACCAAAAATATAAAAAATTAGCTGAGTGTGGTGGTGTGTGCCTATAATCCCAGATACTTGGTAGGCTGAAGTAGGATAATCGCTTGAACCTGGGAGGTAGAGGTTGCAGTGAGCCAAGATCATGCCACAGCACTCCAGCCTAGGCAACAGAGGAAGACTCTGTCTCAAAAAAAAAAAAAAAAGAAAAAAAAAGAAAAATGATGGCGGGCTCAGGGCTCTCCAGAGCCCTCCCAGAGATGACCCAGATCTCAGCCTGGACCTGGGGTGGAGGAGTGGACACCAGCGGGGAGGTCCAGACATGGAGTTCTTGGATGATGAGCCTTGTCACGCAGGGCCTGGCTTAGCCCCAACCCTGTTCAACAGAGGGAAGGCCCAAGCCCCCTGCAGGACTGGACCCAGGGGTCCTGACCTTGGGGCTTAAACCTGCTTCCACCCACCGTCTCCCAGGCCCCAACCTTGTGCAGCCGCAGGAGCCAAGGGTCAGGCTCCCACCTCCCACCCTGGCCTCCATGGTACCAGGGACACCGGCCTGATGCTTCTTCCTCTTTGGTCCAGGGGGTCTTGAAATGATCCTGGCCCCTGAGGGCTCCAGCTCTGGGAAGCTGCGGATCCCGGCGGCTCAGGAGAGGGATGCTGGCACCTACACCTGCCGGGCTGTCAATGAGTTGGGTGACGCCTCTGCAGAAATCCAGCTGGCGGTTGGACGTGAGTGTATACCTTGTCTCCCCCTCCCCTGCCCATTCCCCTTTCCCAGCCCTCTGCCTGCTTCTGAGTAGGGAGGGGAAGCTCTCCCACACAAGTGGCCAGTGTAGATGGCATCATGTGGATCCTGAGCATGTGGGGACAGGGGAAGTCCAGGGGAGGCGGTGCATGCATCAGCTCTTGCTGGGTAACAAATAGCCCCCAAATTGTGTGGCTTAAACAATAAGTATTTATTTCACAGTCTGAGGATCAAGAATCTGAAAGTGGCTTGGCCGGGTGATTCTGGCTCAGGGTCCATCCTGAGATTGAAATCAATATTTTGGCTAGGGCCGCAGTCATCTCAAGGTTTGCCTGGGCCTAGGGGATCCACTCTAGGCTCACTCATGGGGCTGTTGGCAGGAGGCTCCCAGAGAAAGAGAGAGAGAGACAATCTCAGAGGGAAGCCACAGTCTTGGAAGTAACAAGCCATCGCTTCTGCCCTATTCTTTTGGTCCCACAGAGCAACCCTGGTGCAGTGTGTGTGGGAGGGGCTACCCATGGGTGTGAACACCAGGAGGCGGGGGCTACCCATGGGTGTGAACACCAGGAGGCAGGGATCTCTGGGTCCAGCTTGGAGGCCCACCGCAGACAGTTTGGTTCAGCTCGGGATGAGAATTCCAGTCTCGTCTCTGTCCCCACCTATATGCCCTGGTCATGCCATGGAGCCTCAGTTTCTCTCAGTTTCCCATCTGTAAAGTGAGGCTGACTGTACGACTCCCCTCCTTGGGTTGCTGCGAGGATTCAGTGAAATCAGGCCTGTTAGCACAGGGTTGGGCCCATAGTGATTGCTTAGTAAATGCGGGGAGAGGGGTGATCATTCACTTGCTGCAGATGTGGAGTCCAAATTCCTTGGTGGCCAGTGCATGGCCTCAGCTGTGACTTCTGGGATGTCTCCACATATTGGAGTTCCTGGCACTGGGACTTGCTCGGAAGCTGTGGGCACAGCTCCTTGGCACACAGAGCTGGGACAGATCAGGCTCTGAGTGTTTGCCGAGGCCATGGCGAGAGAGGCAGGTGCTAGAGTTCTAGGGAAGCGCAGAGAATCGAGAATGTGCTGGTCTGGGCTGAATGGGCCAGGCTGGGCCACGGCTGGCTGGGGCAGCCGAGGAGCTCCCAAGGCGGGCCAGGCTCTGACTGGAGTAGGCATAGATAGGAGGGTCTGGCCTGGGGGGTTTGTGCTGTCTCAGGGTTGAGATCCTCTCAGGCTTGGGGTGCTCTTAGCCTTCGTTCACTTGTTCCGTCTTTCATTCCTTCAACACAGGGTCACCAGGTGCTCGTGTGCCAGGCCCTGTGCTGGGGACACAGGGCAGGTGAGACACAGCATCAGCCTTTGTGTTGCTCATGAGCTCAGGCAGAGAGAACAGAGGACAGGGAATGAGCATGCACAGGGCACCAAGTGGCTGGAAGGTGCATCCTCAGGGGCTGTGGGTGCCCAGAGAAGGCTAATCCCAGGAAGACTTCTTGGAGGAGGTGATGTCTAAACTGAAACCAGAAACACCCAGAAAGATGACGAGCTGGGGAACAGTGTTCCAGGCAAAGGGAACAGCACGTGCAGCCCTCCCCGTGACAAGAGAAGTGAGGCAGAGAGAGGGTGGGGAGGGGGCAGCAGGACGGCTGCCACCTGGTACCAGTCACTCCCCGCCTGGGGAGCTGCGGAGGAGTTTGGGCTGTGCCCTGAGGGGTTTGGTGAGAGGTTTTCAGGAGGAGGGTTGTGTGCTCAGACTTTTCCACTGTGGCTGGGTTCTCAGGTAGGCTGGGCTGGGCCATGGGCTCAGGAGCCTGATAAGGACAGCCACGGAAACACGAGCCGGCGCTTCTAGGGTGTTCGCCAGGTGCTGGCACCAGCTCAGAGCACATTTTGTTGCTGGCTTATGTAACCCTCACAACAACCCTTGGAGATGGAACGATCATCATCCCCTTTACAGATAGGGAAAACAAGGCACAGAGAGGTTTCATGTCTTGCCCAAGATCACACAGCTGGCGAGTGGCAGAGGTGGGGTCTGAACCAAGGGTCTTGCACCTATAGCCCCTGGCCTTGAGTCTGATGCTCACCAGCAGAGTGGGCCTGGTGCTGCTTCCCTCTGCAAGCCTTGGGCTCCTCATTGCCAAAATGAGACGTTGTGTGAGCAAGAGAGAAGGAAGGCCTGTGGCACGTGAGCTGTGATCCAGCTGCTGACGCTGGTATTAGAGGTTCTGGGTGAGCAGATAGGGTGCTCCAGGGAGGGTGTACCTTGTGTTGTGATGGGCATTGTCATCCTTTGCTCAGCATCTGACTTATTTGAAGCAGACCCATATTTATTTATTTATTTCCTTTCTTTCTCTCTCTCTCTTTCTTTCTTTCCCTCCCTCCCTCCCTCCCTCCCTCCCTCCCTCCCTCCCTCCCTCCCTCCCTCCCTCCCTCCCTCCCTCCCTCCTTTCTTTCTTTCTTTCTTTCTTTCTTTCTTTCTTTCTTTCTTTCTTTCTTTCTTTCTCTGTCTCTCTCTTTCTTTCCCTTCCTCCCTCCGTCCCTCCCTCCTTTCTTTCTTTCTTTCTTTCCTTCTTTCTTTCATGGAGTCTCGCTCTGTTGCCCAGGCTGGAGTGCCCAGGCGCAATCTCGGCTCACTGCAACCTCTACCTCCTAGGTTCAAGTGATTCTCCCACCTCAGCCTCCTGAGTAGCTGGGATTAGAGGCGTTCGTCACCATGCCCAGCTAATTTTTGTAATTTTAGTAGAGATGGGGTTTCACCATGTTGTTCAGGCTGAACTCCTGGCCTCAGGTGATCTACCCGCCTCGGCCTCCCAAAGTGCTGGGATTATAGGCATGAGCCACTGTGCCTAGCCCAGAGTCTCATTTCTTTGGGATCCAGGCTGAGTGTCCGCCTAGACCTGTTCCTTCACCTGTCTGCTGTTGACCTTGGAGCCATGTCCCTGTGGCAGAGTTTCTTTCTGGGCCACTGGTGGCCTCTGGCCTTAACTTTAGGTCAGGGAAGGGATGGACAATGGCCCAGCACCTGTGGGTCTGGGGTGAGCTGGTCTGGCAGTGGTGGTGGGAAATGGAATTTCCTGCCTATCTGGGTGGCAGCTGTCGTCCAGCCTTCCTGGCCAGACTGGCAGAGGTCGGGAACGGGTGTGTACTGTGCCCGCTTCCTGCTGTTGAGCTGAGAGCTGGCTTCCTGGTAGTGTCTGGGGCATAGGAAGGGAGGCATCCTACTCCTCTGTGCCAGGAGGGCCTGCACTTGTGGACCAGCCTGCGAGGCACTGGTGGATTACCTTCCGAGCCTGGCATCTGCCAGTCAGGAGTCCTAGGCTCCATGCCCAGGTCCGCTGGTATTTGCCTGCATTATTTGCCTCTTGGAGCCTCACTTTCCTCGTCTGTGAAACGAGGAGGGTGGTAGCAGAGCTGGGCTCATAGGGCCCTTGAGAGGTTTCCTGAGAATGTGCTTCGCTCAGGGCTTGCATGGAATAAATAATGCACGTGGGCACCCTGCCCCATAAACCCGTGTCCAGGCTGGGTGAGCTGACCAGCGCTCGGTGAGGTGGGGCGACTCGTCACATGGCTGGTTGCCTGACTGTGTGTGGCAACCCCTCCTGAGTTCAGTGCCCTGAGCTGTGGTCTGTGCTTTACCTCATTCCTCTCTAAATGAATGTGTGTCCTCTTTTTTTCTTTTTTTTTTTTTTTTGAGATGGAGTCCTATTCTGTCACCCAGACTGTAGTGCAGTGGCACGATCTTGGCTCACTGTAACCTCTGCCTCCCGGGTGCAAGTGATCCTCTTGCCTCAGCCTCCCGAGTAGCTGGGATTACAGGCACGCACCACCATTCCCGGCTAATTTTTGTATTTTTTGTAGAGACAGAGTTTCTCCATGTTGGCCAGGCTGGTCTCGAACTCCTGACCTCAGATGATCCGCCCGCCTCGGGCTCCCAAAGTGCTGGGATTACAGGCATGAGCCAGTGCTCCCAGACTAAATGGATATGCCTCCTCTTTCTGTCCTCTCATTTCAGTCCCTGCTTCTTAGTCCCATCCTGGAAGCTCCTGGTTGCCGGGGGCCGAGCTGGGGAACAGGAGATGTGCTGTTTTGGACACTAAAGACTCTCTGGCCATCCTTGGGGGAGGGGAGTTGGGGAGAAATGGGCCGGGCTCTGTGGCGAGGGGGCCATGGCGAGGCGACTTCTCCATCAGGCATAGCAGGCACTGGTAGAAGGCCCTGCACTTGTAGGGGTCCAGGATGCTTTTCTAATTTTGATTTCTTTTAAAATCAGAATTAAAAAATGACCAATAGTGAATAGATAAAGACTAATCCAGCCTGCATCATTCATGTCTTTGTGCCAGTGCAGTTATGAAATATCATTTTCCATGTTTCTTTATGGAGGAAGAGGAGTAAAGGCATCTTGTGGCCCTGACCAGCAGAGCTGCCACCCTAGGCCCAATTGCAGCATTCCCTCTGTGGGAAAAGCAGTCCCCGAGTCCTCAGGAAAGGGGGCTGTGGAGACCCCTCCCCGGGGTCCACTTTGCCCATCTGCACAATCTTCCGGCCTGAGACTCCTCCCTCCTCCTGGCAAACTGAGTCGCAGGGGGCGCTTCTGGAGCTGGCTGCAACCCCCAGCCCTGCCCCCGTGCTCTGAGCCACAGCCCTGGGTGGGAGGCAGAGGCTGGGGTGTGGACTCTCCAGGCAGTGATAAGGAGTCCTAGAGCTGTAAGGTACCAGGACCAAGGTGAAAATAGAGTTACCGCCTTCCAGATGGATAAACTGAGGCCCAGAGTGAGGATGGAACTCATTCCCGCGTGCCCAGTGAGGCAGAGTGGGGGCCTTCAGGCCAGTGTCCCTTTCGCTGGGGGAGCAGCAGGCGCAGGGGAGTCACCACCTCTGTCATCTGACTTCACCAGGGCCTTTCCCCTGGAAAATCCCTGGGAGGGGAGCGTGGCCTGACCAGCTGGGTCTGTGCTCTCACCCTCAGCAGCTCTGAGAGCGCCTCCTGCAGGGGGTCAGCAGCCTCACCTGCAAGCAGGAAGTTAGTTACCCCTTCCCTTTGAACCTGCCCTAGACGAGCTCCTTCCTCCCTCCCTCCCTCCCTCCTTCCCTCCCCTCCCTCCCCTCCCTCCCCTTCCCTCTCCTCCCTCCCTTCTCTCCCCTCCCCTTCCCCTCCCTCTCCCCTCCCCCTCCCTTTCCCCTCCCCTTCCCCTCCCCTCCTTCCCCTCCCTCCCCTCCCTCCTCCCTCTGCCCTCCCCCTCCCTTCCCCTCCCCTCCCCTCCCTTCCTTTCCTTCCCCTCCCCTTCCCGTCCCCTCCCCTCCCCTCCCCTCCCATCCCCTCCCCTCCCCTCCCCTCCCCCTCCCTTCCTTTCCTTCCCCTCTCTTCCCTCTGTCCCTATGCACCAATTATATGCCAAGCTTGGAGGGATGGCCCTGCCTGTTGCTGGCCAGATCCTTGTACCCCAGGGCTGGATGGTACTAGGGTTCTCTACAAATGTGAGCCAAGTGAGTTGGGGGTTGAGGCTGGAGGCAGCAGCCACACTGGGCTGGTAGGGCATCTGAGCCTTTCCATCGCCTGGACTCTGCCCTGCCATCCTCGGGAGCCAGGGACAGTATCCTGGTCAGCTCAGGTTGCCATGATGAAATACCATAGACCAGGGAGCTTAAACAGTAGACACTCCTCACAGCTCTGGAGGCTGGAAGCCGACCATCAGGCTGCTGGCCCGGCTGGGTTCTGCCAGGGTTCTCTTCCTGGCTGGCAGCCTCTGCCTTCGCTCAGGTCCTCTCGTGGCCTTTTCTTGGGACTTATGGGTGGAGAGAGGAAGGACGCTCCCTGGCATCTCTTCTTAAAAGGACACTAATCCCCATGGTAGGGGCCTCACTCTCATGACTTACCCAACCCCAATCACCTCTCAGAAGCCCCATCTCCAATACCATCACACTGCGGCTCAGGCTTCAACATATGGGTTTGTGGGGGACACAGTTCAGCCCGTAGCAGACAGGGCTCAGGCAGGCGAAGCCACGGTCCAGCCTGTGCCCTGGGAAGTCCCCTCTGCTGCACCACCGAGGGTGGTTCAGAGGCAGCGTGAAAGGCAGGGAGAGCAGCCAGGAGCCACCGCCATGACTGAACTCAGTGAGAAGTGGATGGAATGAGGCCGAGGAGGACTTGCCGCCCCGTCACTGCCAGGAGTGCGACAAAGGAAGCAGCGTCAGGGACTGTACCCTGCAGTGGTGGGGGGTGCTGAGCCGGGAGGCACTGTGCTGAGGGCTGGGGAGTTGTGGAGGTGTCTAGGGGCAGATGGACACAGGGGTAGGGAGCTCAGTGGAAGGTCTGGGCTGGAGAAAGATGGGGGTGGGGGTGCTACCCTGGGCGTGGCTGAAGTCCCAGTTGTGTGGGTGGGGGAGGGAGGCAGAGCAGGAAAAAAAGGACGGGGCACCCCTGCAGGCGGCAGCCCCTCCTGTCCCCTCGCCCCATCCCAGGCTGGTGGCAGGCCCCTTTCACCAGGCACGTTTCCGGGTGTTCTAGGCTCCCCCACTTAGAGCCCCATCCCCACAAACAGGCAGCTGCAGCCGTCAGCTGACAAGAGGCTCCTCCAGGAATCTCCAGAGCTGCTGACAACATCACCTGTCTCTGGATGCCTGTAGCTCCCGCCCCAGAAAACTGACTGTGGCTAAGGCAGAAAGGGTCATTCCTGTGGAGCCACGGTGGCCATGGAACCAGCTCGCTGTCCTCCCTGGGTCATGGCAGAGGGTCACCTGGGAGTCTGTGTGAGGAGGGGCCTGGGAGCCAGAAAGCAGAGATGAGGCCCTGGGCAGAGCACTGGGCTGGGAGTCCGGCCTCTCCCCTGACCTCAGCAGGACGCGGGGCCTCAGCCTCCCACATGTACAATGAGGGGCAGACCAGAGGGCCTTCAGCTCTGGCCTATGAGGGTCCTGGGTTCCTGCCTTATTTGGGGGGCTCCAGGTTAGCAGGGGGAGGGATGGCTGCACAGATCCATGGAGTCACAGTTGTCTGCACGGGTCCAGGGCACAGCAGTGAGTCTGGGATTTGGCTCTCTTGCAAGAAGATGGAGGGGTGAGTGCAGCTCTGGCTGGGGCAGCCACCAGGTGCTGAGGGGGAAGCAGGGGTGGGGTGGTTGAGAGCCTGGGCTTTAGCACTGGACAGACCAGGGCTCTGATCTTAGCCCTGCCACTGGCTTCAAGCTGTGACCTTGGGCAGGTTCCATCATCTCTCCGACCTTTAGTTTCCTCATCTGTGAGATGGGGATTGTGATGATATCCACTTATGAGTTCATTCAGCCATGAGTGAAATTATGGTTACAATAAGTGCTCGTCTTCATGCCTGTCACTTAGGGATGCCAAATGGTACCCTTTACACTTGAGCCTCGAGGCTGCAGTGAGCTATGATTGCGCCACTGTGCTCCAGCCTATTTGATAGCGAGACCCCACCATCTCTCTCTCTCTCTCTCTCTCTTTTTTTTTTTTTGTAGACAGAGTCTCGCTCTGTCACTCAGGCTGGAGTGCAGTGGTGCTATCTCGGCTCCCTCCAACCTCTGCCTCCTGGGTTCAAGCGATTCTCCTGCTTCAGCCTCCTGGGTAGCTGGGATTACAGGTGCCTAACACCATGCCTGGCTAATTTATATATACATATTTTTTAGTAGAGACGGGGTTTCCCCATGTCGAACCTGGGAGGCAGAGGTCGCAGGGAGCCGAGATTGCGCCACTGCACTCCAGCCTGGGCGACAGAGTGAGACTCTGTCTCAAAACAAACAAACAAAAAACCAAAAAACCAAAAACAAACAAACCAGAGTCAGGAGACAAAGCAGGGCTGTTTGGGGCTAAGGAGGGCAGGGAATTGAAAGCGGTCTGGGAGGAGAGGAATCAGAGGCATCCTTGGAGTGGGAGGCTGGAGCTGGGCTCTGCGGCCGGGTTGGGTGCAGCTGGGGAAGGTAGGCTGTTGTGGTGTTCTGCTCCGGGTAGGTGAGGTATGGCAAAGCTGTACCCCTGGGGGCCAGGGCTCTGCAGGAACAGTGACCTTGTCTAGGGCGGGCCCAAGGAAAGGCTTTCTGGGATTCTGGGATTCTGGGATTCTGAGCTTCGGCGGCTGCCAGGCCCCGATGAGAAAGGGTGGTGTCTGAGGTTGGGTCCAAGACAGTCTTCCTCCTCACAGTAATTTTCCAACTTGTGTTTATATCTGCCTGGAACTTCCCTAATCCCTGAGGCCAGGAGGGAAATTTGATGTCATGATTTGGATGGATGAAGGGTATTTCTGGAGACAGATGGAAAGAACAAAGAGGTAGAGGCTTTTCCATGGTATCAGACTCAAAGGGTTAAAAAAAAAAAGGCCAGGGACTTCCCTGCTGCAGGGGCCTGGGACAAGGACCTGAGGATGGTGCCCAGAGGCTGCCGAGGGAAGGACCTGGACCCACTTGGCTCGGACCGGCTCCTGGCCTGCTGAAGGAGAGACAGGATCTTGAGTTTCTGTTTTGGGAAATAACTTCTTTTTTTCTTCTCCTGATTATAAAAGTCAAATGATGCTTAGGAAAAAAATGATTTGGAAGAAACACTGCAAGCTATTAACAGTGGTTACCTTAGGGAAGGGCGTGGGATTTGGGGTGTGTGGAGCAAGAATTAGGGGAATCTCTGCCCTTTGTGTATTATTAGAATGTCTTATAACTCCTGGTTTCCAGGACAGCCCTTGTTTAGCCAGTCGTCCTGGGGTCACTATTAATGCAACCCCTATTCACTTTTGAGTGGCCCAGTTCAGACCCTAATGTATAAGGTCACGTTATTTATAACAAGCAAGTTTTAATTCTGTCTGCTCTTTCCAAAAAAGTTCAGCCAACAGGGCAAGCTCTAGAGAAGAGGGTGAAGAAGACCTATAATCCCCCACGACGCTGGCTGTTTGGCGGGGCGGCAATAAAGGGGCTGTGGAAATGGCAGCTGAGTCCCGCCAGGCCCCCCAGGCCATGCTCCCCTCCACAGAAGTGGGCCTGGCTTAGGCCAGGGGCTTAAGCATCAGAGGGGAGCTCAGGACACCTCCAAGAGGAAGCCTCTCTGGCCCAGGAGGAAGCGAGGGGTAGGGGAGGGTAGGCAGGGGTAGAAGTGAAAACTCACCCTCAGCTCCTATGTCAGCGGGTCACAATCAGACTCAGAAACACTCCTTAGAGCCCCTTGGAGGGGCTTCCTGGGAGGTGTCACAGCCAGGAGTGGGCATGCTGCTCCCTCCCCTGCACCTCTGGGATAAAGCCAGGCCCCTGAGACCCCACGCACCAACCCACGAGTCACTCCCTCTGCCTCATCCCAAGAGCTCTCCAGGGGTGGATGCCACTCAGCACAGGTTGACCCTGGAGCCCTGGACAGGAGTCGGCCCCTAGGTTCACAAGGGCAATAGTACAGGGGGAGGAGAGGGAGGCAGTTCCTTGGGGACCTGCCGCTGAGCAGGTCCAGCCTCTGGGCATGGTTGACTGGTCACCTCCCTCCCTGCAGATGCGCCCCAGCTGACAGAGCTGCCCCGGGATGTCACTGTGGAGCTGGGGAGGAGTGCCCTCTTGGCATGCCGGGCAACAGGCCGCCCGCCCCCGATGGTCACCTGGCGCCGCGGAGATGGCCAGCCCCTGGGACTCAGGCTGGGGGCCGGGCGAGGCAGTAGGTCTCGGCAGCCGGATTCGGGAGTGCTATTCTTTGAAAGTAAGAGATTGGGGCTGGTGGGGGGTGGGCAGGGAGACAGGATGGCCTCTGACACCCTAAACCCCAGGCCAGGTGGCCGAGAGCAGGACCCTGACCGCCAGCACTGACCATAGAGCAGAGGCTGATACGCGGTCACACTTCGGCTGGGTGGCTCTGGCCAAGTCATTCCACTACTCTGACCCTGTTCATAATCACGACCATGAAATCTACTACCCACCTGGCTGATTAGCAGCCACTTTATGGGGCTGTGGTGTGGATAATCTGTACAAAGTGCTTAGCACAGTTCTTGCCACATGCTGTCACACACATATAAGCTACTATGATTACCATAATTACTACTGCGCCTACCCTACCACCCACTGTTTACTACACGCCAGGCCCGAGGGCGGGCACTTTGTCAACCCTTCCCCATCACACTACGAGGTACAGGCCAATTACCCCCATTCCACAGATGAGCAAACTGAGGCTTTCTCACCTTCCAAGGTCCAGCAGTGTCCCTCACCCCTTCCCTCTCTACCATCCCAGCCTTCCCTCCTGAACCTCTGTAAGGCCAGGCCATGCCAAGGGGCTGTCTCTGCACCTGGGGAGCTGGAGCCCATGGGGGCTGCAGCTGTGGTGTGCCTTGGCAGTCACACCTGCCTCTCTCGTGCCCCTCAGGTGTGGCCCCAGAAGACCAGGCCCCATATGTCTGTGAAGCTCGAAACGTCTTTGGGAAGGTCCAGGCTGAGGCCCGGCTCATCGTCACTGGTCATGGTTCGCTGGTGGATCTGAGGGCTGTGGGAGGTGGGAGGTGGGAGGCAGGTGCTCCCCGGGGGCACAGCAAGGCCATGGGCGCCTCCAGGGAGCCTCTCCTGGCCCATCTGTTGGAACAAACGAATCCACAGCCAAATTCTCCAAGAGCAGCACCTGTGCCCCTGCGTCCTGGACAATGTCCTGGGGGTCCTGTGACCCTTTAGGATCCCCAATTCTGATGCATCTCTCAGTTCCCTGGGGAGGGAGAGGGGAGCAGGAGCCTCTGTCCCCCAGACAACCACCCAGGGCACCTGTTGTGGCTGACACCGGCTCCTCTCCCCACAGCCCCGCCACAGATCGCCAGCAGCGCCCCCACCGTCCGGGTCCTGGAGGGGCAGCCCGTGTCCCTGCCCTGCATCGTCCTAGCTGGGCGGCCCCTCCCGGAAAGGCACTGGCTCAAGGACGGCCGGCCCGTGAGTATCGGGCTCCTCTGGGTGCGGTGGGCGGTGGCACCTGGGGAAGAAGGAGGCTGTCACAGCCACGTCTCTATCTCTGCTTGGCTGTTTCCCCGCCTGGGAGTGTCCTCTTCCTTCCACCCTCTTTTTGGCCCCATTTCAGAACCTTCTCTGATAATGCACTGATGGCGTTTGTTGCCCTCTAAAGTCCCGCCGGCTGTCAGATGGGTCATGGCTGCTGGACCCCTGGGAGCTCTGCAGGGCAATCGTGTGCCTCAGGAGTGCTGTGGGCCAGGGAGCAGGGATTTAGTGGAGGCCCAGTCTCAATGCAGTGGTCTCCCCGGTTCTTATGATTCCAGAGCAGGGATGTGAGCTGTGCAGTTTCCTATCTGCCCCAGACACCGGCGCACGCTGAACGCACAGTGGTTGCCTTATCAACCAGTTCACGTCCATTTGATTTTCTTGGTGTTCTTCTGTTTGCCCTCTCCTATTGACTCTTTCATTACCTCTTCCCTTTCCTCAATTCTTCTGCCTGGTCTCAGACACACCGGGTCCCTGTGTCCTGCAGGCTGCAAAGAGGTGCCTTCCCAACTCTGCATTCCCAGGAGAGACTCTCGTGGGCCCAGCTTGGGTCAGGCTCACCCTGGTCCAGTTGGCCGAGGGAGAGGTGGGGTCAGGGTATGTAGGGGTCAGGCCCACCCAGCCCTGCAGGGTCTCTGGAGGGCTTGACTGGGCACTCGGGAAGGACTCACAGAGCTCCTCAGCCTTCTCTGAGCCCCCGGGCTCTCAGTCCTGGCTGCTCCCTACTGGCCTGATGAGCAGCATAGTTTCCCAAGGGTTCTCTCTCAGCTGCCTCTGAGTGAGACCCAAGGCTAAGCTGGTGCTTCCTCACCCCCACCAGCTCCCACCTGGCAGCCGGCATTCCATCCGAGCAGACGGCAGCCTCCACCTTGACCGAGCATTGCAGGAGCACGCGGGGAGGTACAGCTGTGTGGCCACCAACACGGCCGGCTCTCAGCACCGGGACGTGGAGCTGATGGTCCAGGGTGAGTCCTGGGGTCTCGGAGGTGGTGGTCATGGGGCAGGGAACATGATGGGGTGGGGGAATGTGCAGAGGTAACTTGATCTTGAATGCATTTGCTTTAAAAAATCACGCAAATCATATATATTCTCTGTGGGAAAATTAGGGATTTGACAAGTTAAAAAAATAATCTCATAATACCAGTAGCTAAGAATAACCAGATTTTGCATTTTGGCATGTATCTTTTCATACTCTATACACACACACTCTCTATATGTATATCACACACACCTATGTGTAGTATATATATACACTATGTATACATAGAATATATATTCTTTATACATTATACATACAGATTCTTTGTATGTTCTTATAAATTATATAAAAATTATCTATCATCTATCTATCTATCTATCTATCTATCTATCTATCCATCTAATCTATCTACCTGTTTACAAACCTATTTAAAAACCAAATAGGATCACATGCTGTCATTGTCTTGGCACCTAAGTGTTTCCATGACAAGGTGTTATGGCTGTTCTGTTTTCTGTCAATTAAGATTCAGAGGCATCAATTTAATAAGGGGATGATCATGTCCCCTGATTATCTAATTACCTGATTATCTGTACTCCCCCCCCCCAACCGCATCCCCCACACCCCGGGTATGAACAGCCTCGTACCTACACATTGTAGGTGACCACGTACCTACGTGACCAATTCTTTCCTTAGGATAAACCCATTAATGTGGATTAAGTTTTGCATCACAGAGATTGTACGTTTTTGGAATTTTTAGTGTTTTGCCCAACTGCTCTCCTACCCACAGCACTGGGTTCTTTTATTCACCCAACCGGAACCACTGTGCTTTTTAATGTAAGATGAGACGTTTCAAACTAAATTTGGTTGTATTTTGTGATTTACCAAGTATGTTAATATCGTCTTTTTTCTTGTTTGTTTCAAAAAGCCCCCAAGGGATTAGTGGGAAGAACGCGCGTTCCCCATTTTATAGGGGAGTGCAAAGTTCAGAAGGGCTGGGTTGAGCGCTCAGGTGCAATTCTAGGTGCCATCCCCTCAAAATTCCAGATCCAAATTGCCATCCAGGGTGGAGTGTGTACCACATGCCAGGCATCTGCTAGTTTCTATATATGATTCCACTCAGTTTCACCCCCTAACTTCCCACTGTGCCCTCACAGCCGCTTCTGCGGGGCTGACATGAACAGGCTCAGTCTCTCTTGGCTCAGTTCATTTCTATTCAGCAAATATTTATGGGCCTCTGCTGGCTTTGGCGACCTGGGAGTCCAGAAGGCCATTTTCCTCCCTAAAGGAGCTCCAAGTGCTAGCGTCAGAGCCCCTGGCTTCTGGATTTCTCTCCTGGCTTCTCCATGCTTAGTTACCCCTCTCTCGCTCCCCTTAGAGACCCCGTTTTCAAGCCTGCGAATCTGAGTGGTGCCCAGGGTGGGTGTGACACCTGTTTTTAAGCTCACTGTGTTCTGCAAACACTGCTCATCTATCCATTCCAGAAGGGACGACCAGGGAACTGGGGTTAAATTAGCTTTTGTGCTGATCAGGGAATATGGGCACCAAAAGATTAAGTGGCTTATCCAGAGCCCCAGAGCAATGAATCAGCGCAGCTGGTTCCCAAGCACATGCTGCCTTCTGTATGAGGAAGACAAAAAAACTGACGATAGCAGGCAGTGGTGGCTCAGGGATTGTGCCAGTTTTATTCTCTCATTGAAAGCTTTTTTTTTTTTTTTTTTTTTTTACTTATTTATTTCTGAGACGCAGTCACTCTGTTGCCCAGGCTGGAGTGCAGTGGCATGATCTTGGCTCACTGCCACCTCCACCTCCCGGGTTCAAGCAATTCTCCTGCCTCAGCCTCCTGAGTAGCTGGGATTACAGGCATGTGCCACCATGCCCGGCTAATTTTTGTATTTTTAGTAGAGACGAGTTTCACCATGTTGGCCAGGCTGGTCTCAAACTCCTGACCTCAGGTGATCCACCTGCCTCAGCCTCCCCAAGTGTTGGGATTACAGGCATGAGCCACCGTGCCTGGCCTGAAAGCTTTTAAAATTGTCAAATATACATAACATAACGTGTATCATTTGACGATGTTTAGGTGTGCAGTGGTGTTGGTACATTCACATTTCACACTATCACCGCTATCCATCTCCAGGACTTTCTCATCATCCTGAACTGAAACTCTGTCCTCATTAAACATTAGCTCCCCATTCCCATCTCCCCTCAGCCCCCCGGGAGCCACCCTTCTGCCTCCTATCTCTATGAACTTGCGTATCTAGGGACTTCATAGAAGTGGAATCTTACGGTATTTGTCCTCCTATGTCTGTGATTTCACTTAGCATGTTTTTAAGGTTCATCCATGGTGTAGCATGTGTCAGAATTTTATTCCTTTTTAAAAAACAGACTGGACTTTTAAGAGCAGTTTAAGTTTATAGAAAAACTGAGGGGAAGGTACAGAGATTTCCCACATAACCCTGGCTCCCGCCACGCGCAGCCTTCTTCACTGTCAACATCCCCCCCCAGGGCGGCCCGTTGTTAGCACTGAAGACACGTCATCATCACTCCAAATCCCATAGTTTACATTGGGGTTCCCTCTTGGTGGTGTTTATTTGTTTTATTTTTTATTTTTATTTTTATTTTAGATGGGTTCCCTCTTAGTGGTTTTTTTATTTTTTGTTTTTATTTTTTTTGAGATGGAGTCTCACTCTATGGCCCAGGCTGGAGTGCAGTGGCGCAATCCCAGCTCACTGCAACCTCCACCTCCCGGGTTCAAGTAATTCTCCTGCCTCAGCCTCCTGGGTA
Organism: Pan paniscus; assembly: GCF_029289425.2. Classification (NCBI taxonomy): domain Eukaryota; kingdom Metazoa; phylum Chordata; class Mammalia; order Primates; family Hominidae; genus Pan; species Pan paniscus. Next base: position 9,027,507 of record NC_073260.2, on the reverse strand, counting down.
GCTGGGACTGCAGGCGCCCGCCACTGTCCCGGTCTAATTTTTGTATTTTTAGTAGAGACAGGGTTTCACCCTGTTGGCCAAGGTGGTCTCGAACTCCTGATCTCAGGCGATCCGCCCACCTTGGCCTCCAAAGTGCTGGGATTACAGGTGTGAGCCACTGCACCCAGCCTTGGTGTTGTTTAATTTGTGGGTTTGGACAAATGCAGTGACCCATCACTGCAATATCACCTGGAGTAGCTTCACTGCCCTAAAAATCCTCTGGGCTCTGCCTCTTCATCCCTTCCTCCCCCAACCTGGCAACCACTGATCTAGTTTTGTCTTTTCTTCTTCTTCTACTTCTTCTTTTTTTTTTTTTTTTTGGAGACAAGAGTCTCACTATGTCTCCCAGGCTGAAGTACAGTTGTGCAATCTCTGCTCACTGCAACCTCTGCCTTCCAGTTCAAGCAATTCTCCTGCCTCAGCCTCCCGAGTAGCTGGGATTACAAGGCATGCACCACCATGTGCAGCTAATTTTTGTATTTTTAGTAGAGGCGGAGTTTCACCAAGTTGGCCAGGCTGGTCTCGAACTCCTGACCTCAAGTGATTCTCCCGCCTCAGCCTCCCAAAGTGCTGGGATTACAGGCATGAGCCACCGTATCCGACTGCTTTGCCTTTTCCAGAATGTCATATAGCTGGAATTAATTTCCTTCCTTTTTAAGGATGAATACTCTTCCGTTGTGTGCACACACCACATGCTGTGTGCCCATGCATCGCTGATGGACATTGGGCTGTTTCTACCTTTTGGCCACTGTGAATGATGCTGCAATGAGCCTTGGCTTTGACATTGGTTTATTTATAACAGTGCCACCTAGAATCCATCCCACTGCCACCCACCATATCACCAATGAAGGGGTTCCGGCCTCTCTCCCCTGCGTCGCTTCAGGAGTTCCCGCCCCCACCATCACCTGGACCAAGGTAAGCAGTGCCTGTTACCGAGAGGGTAACTGGAGAGGTAGGCCCAGTGTGTCATGGGGCGGAGGTGTGGGCTTCGCTGATGTCACCTGTGCCTCTGCCCTAGGAAACCAATGCCCTGACCTCCAGAGGTCCCCACTACAATGTGAGTAAGGAGGGCACCCTGCTCATCGCCCAGCCGTCTGCCCAGGACGCAGGAGCCTATGTCTGCACGGCCACCAACACCGTGGGCTTTTCTAGCCAGGAGATGCGACTTTCTGTCAACAGTGAGTGATGCCAACCCTGTTCTGGGAGAGGGGGCTCAGTGGCTGTGGAGACAGAGAGTCCCACCTCAGCCCTGTGGAGCCTGAGGCAGGGAAGCTGTTGCATCAGCAAGTCCTGCAAAGACACGTGGCTCTGCACAGGACCCGCGTCCCCAGCAGCCCTCTCACCCGCCTCTCTCTGCCCCAGACCCTCTGGTCTCCTTTCTATTTCTGGAATGGTCCAACCTGCCTCAGGGCTTGTGCACATGTAGTTCCTTCTGCTTGGAATGCTGTTCCCCCACCTCTGGGCCCAGCTGACTGCTCCCATCTGTCAGATCTCAGCTCTCCCTGCTCCCCCAGGCTGGTCAAGTCACCTTGCTGTAAACTGTGGAATATCCCCTTCCTGGCACCCGTCACAGCTATGATTCAATAATTAATCACATAGTGAGCTTTTTGGTACCAGTATTGCCAAAGGACCCTAAAGGCTGTGAAGATGGGGCGGGACCTGTCTCCTTCGCTGCCGTCCGCAGCATTCCCCATAGGGCTGGCGCTCAGTAAATATGTCTGGGAGGAGTGAGCAAATGTATAAGCCAGGCTTTTTCTCTCATAGACCCTTACAGTCAATATTTTTATATTGCAAAAAAAAAAAATTCCTAATGGGGGAGCATTTCCTTTGAACTACAAATGTACGGGGAACACGGGAGGGCTAGATGGGTTTTGATGTCCCCAACTGGCTAGCTTCTTTCATTGTTGCTGCTCAGACAGGTAGCGAGTGCCTTCCTTGTATGAGCTCCAAGGTAGAAAGGCGGAGGCGGGGAGGGGGGAGGAAGGAAGGGTACCATGCTGTTTCTGCCGACGAAGGGTCTTCAGCTTAAGGTGAGAGAGACGTGACGTGCACAGATTGCCATCAATCCCTCACCAGGCTTCGAGAGGTCCAGAGGGAGGGTCTGTGCATTCTTTGGTGGCTGATATCATGGGAATAAGTGAATGAGCAAGGGGAGAAGGTAGAGAGAGAGGAGGAGTTCAGAGCCTTTCAGAATGTCTCTGGGGAAGGGACAGCAGGATGAAGAGAAGCCAGAGAAGGCACAGACCGTAGGGCAGGAGGGACCGGGTCAGGGTCCTCAGAGCAAGGTGGTGGTGGGGAGGTGGGTAGGGGAGGACTGAGTGAAAACCCTGGGACCTGAGTCCCACCTCCAATCTGGACTCTCCACCTTCTGACAGCCACATCCACCTTCTGGACCTCCTGAAGGTCGAGGGTGCAGTACCGGCTCTGCCTCCTGGGGGAGCTGCCCCGTGGCCCAGGGTGCTCATGGACCCTAGTCCCCTCTGCCCTGCTGACAGGCCCTGCTTACTCTCCCCGCAGCCAAACCCAGGATTCATATGAACGGGTCACGTAATGCAGACGTGCCTCTGCGAGTCACAGCGAAGGCTGGCGAAGAGGTGACCCTGGACTGCGAGGCCAAGGGCTCCCCACCCCCACTGGTCACCTGGACGAAGGACTCCCGCCCTGTACCGCCCATCACCAACAGGTAACCCCAGTCCCATGGCCTCAAGGGACAGAGCGTAGGGCTGGAGGGAAACCTGCCTCAGGTGACCAGTGACCCAGCGGGTGTCTTGGACCCTGCAGTCTCTCCCATAGGGTGCTCCTGGGCTTCTGCACACAAGGCTGTTGTCCACGGGGCCCCAGAAGCCTGGAAGGGGCCTCTAGAGGGTGCCTGGAAGCCCAGGGTGAGACTCCCCATCTGAAATAACATGCACGGGGCATTGCCTGCAGGATCCCATTTAATCTGCACAGCCACCCTTGATATCTAACAGGACACTGACACTCAGCCAGGGAGTGAGCTGCTCGCCATCACCCAGCTAGGAAAGAGCAAAGCCAGGGCTGGGACCACATCCCCGCCACGACACACACCACCCCCATGCCTGCTCTGCAGACCAGGTGTCTGGCGGCTGGGCTGTCTGACTCAGCTGCTCCCGGTCTGGGATCCTGGGAGTGGGCGGACAGGGAGGAGGCTGGCTTGGGTGTCCTTCAAAGCCATGCCGTACCCCCCAGGAGGGGATGTGGGGGATGCTAGGGCCCTTGCCCCTGGCTGGGGGGTTCTGTGGCTCAGTCTGGTGACATCAGCCCTGGCAGGGTCTTTGAGATGTTCCAGACTCAGAAGGTCTCAGAGCAGTCTGCCCTATAACGTGACCCCCGCCCCCACCATGTGTCAATGCATCTCAGAACATCTGTTTGGTGAGTCCTGCCAATCCTTGCAACCAGGCACCCCTAAAGGTGGCAGGGGCCCAGGGAGCCGGCCCTGGGCATCATCGGTGGGGTCCCCCATGCCCTCTTGGCGTTGCTGCAGCTCTATGTTGTGGGGTGGGGGTGTGGCGGGGGCCATGGGAGCCCACAGCTCCCCTAGAAAGCCCGGTCCTAGCTCCGCGGCTGGGTGGTGGCCCTCAGCTGGAGGATGCGTGTTGATCTATGGCTTGTTACTGAAATGGGAACCGCATTCCCATTTGTTCACCCCTCCTCGCCGTGGTGCATTAATAGGTCAGCTGGGAGCTGTAAATTTGCGAAAGCCACTTTTGCAATCCTAGAGTTGTGTTGTGTTCCCTCTCCCTTGCCCTCTTCACTTCGTGCTGGCTTACATTGTTTTATCTCCAGATTTGGGAGATGCTGAGAGTTTATCTAAATAAGGAGGAAAATGTGCTGGGAGGCGGGGGTGGGGTTAAGTGCTCAGGCCCTGGAGTTCCGCAGACCCGGTGCCGAACTGCCTGCTCCCTTCTGAGTCATGCAACCTCGGGTGGCCACTGGCTCCTCTTGGCCTGTTCCTCCATCTGCAAAGTGGACATTATTTAAATAGCCCCCTTGTGGGGTAATGACGGATGTGCAGTGCTTAGGAAGTCAGATGTGCTGAAAACTCGCTCCCTTTCATATGATTTCCCTGCTGTTGCTGTTCACAAACTGAGACATCCTCTCCAGCTTTTACACATTTATCCTCCTCCTACCACACCTGTTATCTCAATTGTCACCTGCTTTTTAAATATAAAACCTTTATTGAGATGTAATTCACATACTGTATCATTCGCTTATTTAAAGGACACAGTTCAGTGTTTTTAGTATATTCAGACTGTGCAGCCATCACCACGATCAATTTTAGAACATGTTCGTCACCCTCCCAAAAAAACTTCATACTCATTGGCAGCCACCAGCCCCCCATTTCTGCTCTAGCCCCACTGCAGCCCCTGACAGCCACTGATCTGCTTTCAGCCTATTCTGGACATTTCATATAAATGAATTACATGGGGCCTTTCGTGTCTGGCTTCTGTCACCTAACTCAATGTCTTCCAGGTTCATCCATGTCGTGGCCAGATGAGTGCTTGCTTCCTTTTAATGGCCAAATAGTGTCCCATCCTGTGGGTGCTCACCTTTTGTGTGTCCACTCATCAGTTGATGTGCACTGGGGCTGTTTCCACGTTTTGGTGACTGTGAATAGCCTCACTTTTTTTTTTTTTTTTTTTTCGGACATGGAGTTTCGCTCTGTTGCCAGGCTGGAGTGCAGTGGTGCAATCTCAGCTCACTGCAACCTCCGCCTCCCTGGTTCAACTGATTCTCCTGCCTTAGGCTCCCGAGTAGCTGGAATTACAGGCACCTGCCACCATGTCCAGCTAATTTTTGTATTTTTAGTAGAGACAGGGTTTCACCATCTTGGTCAGGCTGGTCTCGAACTCCTGGCCTCAGGTGATCCACCCGCCTCGGTCTCCCAAAGTGCTGGGATTACAGGCGTGAGCCACTGTGCCTGGCCATAGCCTCACTTTTGATTGTACTTGAAGCTTTGTTCGCAGGCTCTGGGTCCTCTGGTTCCCTCCCTGCCCCACACTGGCAGTGTCCACACACAGAACCACGCTCAGCCTCTCACAGACGCACCACACCCCCTCCGTCCCTCAGTGACTCGACCAGAACACAGAGACTTAAAAAGCCCCTTGGAAAACACACAGTTAGACTTTCTGTCTGTCTGCTTCCTCCTCCCATCCCCCTCTTCCCTACATCCTCTTCCTCTTCCCCTCCTGTCTCCCTCTTCCCTTTCCCTCCTCCTCCCCTTCCCCTCCCTTCCCCTCTCCCTTGTCTTCCTTGTCCTTCCTTCTCCAAGGACGTCCCCAGGCTCAGCCTCAAAGCTGCCCTTCTGAAAACGGAGCACTTATCTGGCTGATGCGTCTGGTGAGTCGCAGGTGCTCATCTCTTGACAGGGGCCAGCAGCCCTCCACGCCCCCCTCCCCCCTCCCCTGCTCCCTTGCTCCTCTTCCTTGCTGACCTGCCCCAAGGACAGGGCTCCACGGCAGCCCCTTCTCCTGTCCGTGGGGAATTCTGCGGTGTAGTCAGGGCTGAGAGCCAAGATGTGCTGAGCCTCTGTGGCCCCCTCCATTCCCCTTGTCCAGGGGTGGCCCTCTCCTGCCAGCGCCCTGGAGGTGTTTGGGGTGGATGGCACCATGCCCAGTGCACTGAGGAGGAAACAGAAACACATGGGGTGCGGGGACGTGGAACCTGACACTGCAGCTCCTGGGGCTGGGTCCCAACATGCACAGACACGCAGACACACATAGACGCACGCACAGGGACACACGTGTCAGGTGGGCCACTGCTCTCTGAACTCCTAGGTATCTTCGACCCCCCCCAAGTCAGCAAGTGCTCACAGAGGAAGCATCCTAGGAACCTCAGAAGCCGTGAAGTTCTGAGCCGCCCAGCTGCATCCCAGTCCCTTTGGAGCGGCTCTTATCCTTGTAGGGGCTGTTCTAAAATTAAACCTCATGCATCTTATATTCCGTCCTCATCACGGATTCCTTTTCTCTTTTACCCATTTTCTCGATTCATTCTGGCCCACGTCACTTGCTTTTCCTTTTGAAGGGCAAAATAGACCTGTCATGGTGGCTCATGCCTGTAATCCCAGCACTTTGGGAAGCCAAGGAAGGCAGATCACGAGGTCAGGAGATCAAGATCATCCTGGCCAACATGGTGAAACCCTGTCTCTACTAAAACACACACACACACACACACACAAAAATAGCCGGACGTAGTGGTGCGTGCCCGTAGTCCCAGCTTCTCGGGAGGCTGAGGCAGGGGAATTGCTTGAACCTGGGAGGTGAAGGTTGCAGTGAGCCAAGATCATGCCATTGCACTCCCTCCTTGCAACAGAGCAAGACTCTGTCTTAAAAAAAAAAAAAAAAAAAGGGCAAAATAACATTCCAGGGCGCTCGGCTCCCATCATCGCTAAGTCATTGCTCTGTGTGGGGCACGGCCATGTTGCCAGCTCTCGCGGTCATAAATGGGACTGTTGGAGCAGCTTTGCACAATGTTCCTCTTTATCTCCTGGGTCGGTTCCTTGCGGGACGGTCCCAAAAGCCAACGGTGAAGTCCGAGGGTGGGAATGGTCACTGAGTGCTTCTTTCCTGTGGGACTTATTTTTGAAAAAGACATCCAAGTTGCAAATTCAAAATTGAAGTCAGAAGCATTGACTGAGCAGTATCCTATGCCCAGGATTGTGTTGCAGCCTCAGAGACAGAAGACATGGGCTTGGGCTGTGTGTGAGGTCAGGTGGCAGAAGACCTGGGGTCCCATCCCAGCTTCACCCCAGCTCGCCCCGTGACCTCAAACAAGACCCTTCCCCTCTCCCCTCCCTGGGCCTCAACCTTTCCATTTGAGAAATGAAAGGGTTGGACAGGCGATCGTGGCCAGAGAGCATCTCGGGGCTCTGGTCCCATGATTCAGCCCAGGGATACTGGGGCGAGGCAGTGTTTCCAGGCAACAATGTTTGTTTGGGATTCCGATGAGGAGATGGGACGGCTGTGAGCACTCCTGGCTCTGGCTGTGGCTCCCGGAGGCAGCCGGCCAGCATTCCACACAGGGCCAAATCCCTAATCCCAGCGCGGTGTGGGGGCAGTGAGAGGATGGTGTGTTTCTCTCTGGTTCTTCCAGGTTTTCTTCCTTTGATACCCCCACCACCCTCCTCTGCTCCTTCCCAAGCACACTGCAGGACAGGCTGCCCACCCACCCTTCTCCTGGAAGGGGACCACTGGGCCGGCTCATTAGAGGTGAGAGGTGAGGCCTGCAGCTGGGATCTGGTGACTTGTGGCAGGGAAAGCAGCTCACTGCTCTCTGCAAGCCAGTGGTGTGCCTGGACTGCCCAGGGCCCTGCATGGGGACTGTACCTTGGTGGATCCTCAAAGCCCTTGCTGGTTTCTGGTCTGATGGCTCTGGAGTCCGTCTGGTCAGCCTGTGGGCAGTGGCTGTCTTTCTGGAGTACATTTAAGTTTCCTCGCCTTCAGAGCTGGACGTTTAGATCACCATGGTGGTTAGGAAGGAGCACGGTCGCACAGTGTGAGGGTCCAGTCCTCGCTGTGCCCTGGCCAGCTCAGTGGCCGTGGACACCAGGACCACACCTCCGGAGGCTCAGTCTTCTCCTCTGCAAAAGGGGGTGTGGTAGTGGGTCTGCCTGCCTGGTAGGTCTGGCTGTTGGGATTCTAAGTGAGAGCGTGCTTAGTGGCACAGTGACCCACAGGAAGCGCTCAATAGTTGACAGCTGTGGCTGGCGTCAGCACCATCCTCGTTAGCAGCACCAGCATCGCAGGGCTTACCCTCTCCGGGCTCATGCGATGGCGCCGGCTCCGTCTCCCCTACCTACTTATTGTGCTTGGCCCCTTGGCGTGTCTCAGGCACCTCCTCCTGAATTTCTCCAGCATGACCTTCCCTCATGTGGCCTCCTCACGGGTCTGCGATCCTGGTCAGGCTACAGGAAGAAGACGCGAGTTGGGGCAGTGGTTTCCCGGAGGGGTTCTCTCCAGGCCGCCTGCCCAGGCTCAGACCCCGTCCTGGACCCAGCAGACAGGGCTGGCGTCCACTAGTGCATAGTGGACATCTGTTGAGTGTTGCCTGACTGTGCGCTCTGTGCTGAGAACCAGCCGTGCAGCAGGCTGGGTGACTCTGGGGGGAGTGCCGTTCATTCCACAGCCGCCAGCCCTGCTCCTGGATGCTTTATAGACAGAGGCAGCAAAAACAGCAATGTGGGAGACAGCGGGCGTCTGGGGAGGGCAGGAGGGCAGTATTGAGATGGTGGAAGGTCTGGGGGGAGGGAGGGAGAGCAGGGACCCGTGTCAATGAAGGCGGTGAAGGGAGTGTGTGGCATGGACAGGGAACAGCTGCAATTTGCCATGAAATATTTATTGAACACCTACTGTGGGCCAGGCCAGGGCCCATGCTGAACTGGGGCATGCCGGGGACCTGGGCACACCTGGCTCCTCCCCTCACGAAGCCATCAGACAGCGTAATGACAGGCATGGTAAACTGCAGAGTGGCATGGGAAGCATGTAATGGGAGGCAGGGTATTGCCTGGGGTAGCAGGGGAGGCTTCCCTGAGTGCAGCAAAGGTGTGTGCCGGGGATGAGGCAGACAGGTGAGGCCTGGGAACTGGCATTATTCCTGGCATTATTCCTATCAGATGCCCTTTGGTCTCTCTGGGCAGCCCTCTGCCCCGTGGGCCCCTCTTGCTTCTCCCCACCACTCTGACATCTGCGTGCGCCTCACTGCAGGGGCTCAAGCCAGATGGATGTCATAAACAGGAAATTCCCCTCAAACCTCTCCACTCTCATCTGGGCGCTGCACGGAGCCATCTGGCCATGCACGCCGTGATGAAGTCTGCCCCGCTCATCACACCACGCGCCCAACAGCAGCCTGTTCCTCGGAGACTCTGTGGCCTCCTCCCTTTCTCCCATCTCGCTGCTGCCACCTCCCCTTCCCTGCTGGGCTGCAGCCCCCAAACCTCCCACTGAGCTTCTGGGAATGTAGCGGGAGAGTGGTAGGGGGCAGAAGGAGCAGGCGGTGGGCTGCCCTGGAAACCCCAGGCCCATAGCTGCAGCTTCACCTTTTCCCTGAGTTTCCGCAGAGCATGCGCAGGGTCATGATAAGGCATCTCTCTGTGCCAGGTCTGAGCAGGTCCTGGAGATACCAAGAGAAATAAGACGGATGTCCCCTTGGAGCCACAGGCAGGCAGGTGACAGGTGGTGACAAGCCAGTGTGGTGAAGGCTTTGATGGCAGGATGTTCAGGCAGCTGTGGGAGCCTACAGGATGGACCTACCAGCCTGGGGCATCAAGTCAGCCTTCCTGGAGGAGGTGATGTCTCTGTATTGGAAGATGAATCAAGTATCATCCAGGTGAATGGGAAGTGCAGGTGTGTCCCAGGTAGAAGGAACAGCATGTGCCAAGGAGGGCTGGTGAGATGGGCCTGGCCCCCTGCGGAGGAACGGTGGTCCAGTGCCCCCATGCAGGGATGCAGGGGAGTTGGGGGTGGTCTGCGGAGGTCCACACAGGCCATAGTACTGTGCTTGGGTTTTGTCAGGGAGCAGTGGGCAGCCACAGAGGGCTTGAGAGCAGGTGAGGATGTGGCCAGTTTGGCATTTAGAGCAGACACAGGCTCTGCTGGGCAGGTCCTGGGTCCTTTGGCCTCAGCTTGTCCATCTGTAAAATGGATTCCCCCATTTCTACCTTGGTGATGTAGCAAGCAGAATCCTCCTTCTAGGAAATGATCTTGGATGCTCCTAAGAAAGATAAGATACCCACTTTTATTGGTGTGAATTGTTAACACTTTTGGAAGTTTTTTTTTTTTCAGAAGCCCCCATTTCCTATCTTTTTAAGGGTTTGGTGAGGAGGGGAGTAGGGGTTCTATGGTCCTTAAAGTTCTGGAGGGCAACTTCTCAGATTAGAGTCTGGAGCTGCTCTTTCTTTCTTTCTCTCTCTCTCTCTTCTCTCTTTCTCTCTGTCTTTCTGTCTTTCTCTCTCTTTCTCTTTCTCTCTCCTCTCTCTCTCTCTCTCTCTCCCTCTCCCTCTCTCTCTTCTCTCTCTCTCTCTCCCTCCCTCCCTCCCTCCCCCTTTATTTTTCTTCACAGAGTCTTGCCCCGTTGCCCAGGCTGGAGTACAGTGGCACAACCAGAGCTCTCAATCTCCTGGGCTTGAGTGATCCTCCCAACTCAGCCTCTCAATTAGCTGGGACCACAGGCATGTGCCACCATGCCCAGCTAGTTTTTTATTTTTTGTAGAGATGAGGTCTCCTTGTGTTACCCAGACTGTGTGCTGCCTTTTCAAATATGAAATGGGGTTCAGAGATGTTGACTGCCCTGCCTGGGGCTGCACAGCATGTCTGAAGTACAGTTGAACTTCGGACCCAGAACTCCAGTTTCTAGCCCAGACCTCTTCCTACTGGCCCACATCGTCCCTGTTTGCCAGCCCAGGTGTTGCGATGAAATCTAGGGAGGGGACCGCATCCCAGCCTGGAATGTGATTGAGTGTATAAGTTTCAGCATCAAATGGATTTGGCCGTTGATTGGTGGCTGTCGACATGTCAACATATTTAATTTTTTAAAAAGCTGTAGAAGAGAACATTCAAGCTGGAGTGGCAGACAGAGGAGAGCTACGCAGGGGAAATGTTTACCCATTGCCAGGACACATACATATTTCTGTCGTGTTTTCTCGCGTATTCCTTTGCACTATAAAGACTGAGCAACCTGTTCAGGGCTGCCCAGCTGATTGAAGACTGCGGAGAGATCCCAGACACTGGCTGGGGATTTGTGTCACACTAATAGCAAGGCAGTTTAGGTGACCTGGAGGAGGTGATGTCTCGGTATTGAAAGATGAGCAAGTGTTATCCACATACTATGTCCTGGGCACCTCAGGCTTTGTGTGTGTGATATCAGTTCACACTACATAAGGACACTGAAACTCAGGGAGATGGCGTCCTTGGGCCGAGGTCAGTCTGTAAGAGGCAGAATGGTGGTTCTCACCAGGACACCTGCCGTCAAAGACCCGCACCCATCTGCTCTGCCATGCTGCTTCTTGGGGAAGGGGCACGTCTTCATGTCCTCAGGCAGTGGTTCCCCGGAGGCGGTTCCGCAGCCACTTGTATCAGCTACCTAGGGCTTTTTAGTAAAACCCCAATTCCTACCTCCTCCATGGAATGAGTCTCTGGGTAGGGCCTGAGAATCAGCATGTTTCACATGCAGCTGGGAGAATCTGATGAGAACCCCTCCCTTGCAAGGTGTGAGATCTTTGAGAGCAGAGGGTGTGAGCCTGTAGCCCAGGAGACCTGCTCCGGTGCATGTGAGACACATAGAGCAGTGAGTGAGTGAGAGAGAGAGAACGGAAGGAAAGAAGGAAGGAGAAAGGAAGGAAAGAAGGAAGAGATAAAGATCTGAATGTTTAAATGTCCACTCAAAAGGGAGCAAGTTAATAAACTGTGGTGTGATCATACAAGGGAATATTACACAACAGTCAAAAATGAGTTAATTAGCCCTACATATATACTCATGATGCTATTTATATCGTGATATAGCTCATGATGCAAGTTTTAAAACATGCAAAACTTTGTGTATTATTTATGCATGTGCTCTTGTCTCCGTGGAAGCAGCTGACCTTTGTTGAGGGCCTCTCTGTTCCAGACACAGTGTTATGAATTAGGCCATTCAGTTCTTTTGACAACCCTGTGAGCATTGAGCACAACTGATGGCTCTATTTTCCAAAATGAGATGGCTTAGGCACAGGAAGGGTGAGGTGACTTGCCCAACCTCACACAGCTAGCGCATGGCCTAGCAGGTTAGACCCAGGCAATCCAGCCCAGTGCCTGGGCTCTAGAGACCACCACCCACTGTATCATCCACAGCCATCCTCAGAGAACTTGTCCCAAGAGGCTGCTGGATGCTCGGGACAAATGGATGGAGGGGGTGGCTGGAAAGGGGGTGTCATTGCACTACTCTACAGATGGGGAGACAGAGTTCTCAGCTGGTAGCCCGAGAATTGCCGATGGTGTTGCCCTGTTTAATGACTGCATGGCCCGCACTTTGCTCACCATGTCTCATGTGATCCTTGCAGCTGCCTGCGAGGTGGGGGCTATGAGGAGCCCTAAGGATTCTATAAGGGGCTCTGTGAGCCCCGTTTTGCAGAGGAGGAAATTGAAGCTCAGCAGAAAGCAAGGTGGGGGCCAGGCATCCCGGGCCTGCTGGGTTCTAGAGCCCAGCTGGTAAGCGCAGGGCCAGCGACTGGGCCTTGGAGTCCCCCACCCCCATGCTGGCTGCGTACTCTTGAGGCCAGCCAGGGTCAGTGGCCGCAGCTGTCCTCCCTATTTTATGGAGGCAGGGGCTGTGCGGAGCCAGCACATATGGGCCAGTGACATCATGTCTGCAGGGGGCCCTTGGGGTCCAGCCCAGCTGCAGGAGCCTGGCTGGGGGTCCTCGATCCCTGTGGGATGGGGGTGATGTGACTTATCAAGCAGAGCCAGACTGGGGAGGACAACGATGGCAGCAGGGGTGGGGGCTCCGCAGCTTCCTCCTGAGGACCCTCAACACAGTTCTGGACGTAAGAGCACCAAGCGACTGCAGTCAGAGTCAGGCCGGCCCTGGCACCAGACCAGAGGGCCTCAGGGCTGCCAGCTTCTTCATCCCACACACCGGGCAGGTGTGTGTGGCAGAGGAGGGGGAGTTGCCACCCGCAGTCAACAGGTATCAAGCGGTGGGCAGGTTCCTGGCCCTGGGCTGAGCCTGTGATAGACTCCGTTTACCAGCCCTGGCCCAGACACAGGCCGTCTTAGCATGACCATTTTACAGATGGGAAATGGAGGCTCCAAGAGGTGAAGCAACTTGCCTGAGGTCACACAGCTAGGAAGGATTTAGAGTTTAGACTCGAACCCAAGCCAGTGGACTCCTAGTCCAGTGCTCTTCTTCTCTTACACCAGTAGGCGTGAGAACTGGCCCTGGCCTGGTGGTTCAGGGAGGATGGAGGCGGGGGTGGGAGTAGATGGTGGGTGCTGGCTCATTCTCAGAAGGCTTCCTGGGGGAGGTGGCTGGTTCAAGTTGGGTCTTGAAGCCTTTCCATGGGGGTGGGGTCAGTGGGGGTCTCACCAGTGCTCCTCATTCCCGCAGGTATGGCCTCCTCCCGTCTGGCTCCCTGCGTCTGGGCCAGGTCCAGGTGGGTGACAGCGGCCACTACGAGTGCACAGCCAGTAACCCCGCCGGGTCCGCCTCCCGTCGCTACGTCCTTGGGGTGCAAGGTAGGACCAGCTGGCAGCCCCAGTCCCTCCCTGTCCCCCATCACCCTGCCTGTCTCTCAGGTCTCTCAGTGCCCCTCCTGCAGCCCACGCCCAGGTCTGTCAGGCTCTGTCACCTCTCCCTCCGTGCGCCTCTGCCACCTCCTTTTGCCACCCCCACTTCCTGTCTCTCTCAGGCCTGTCTCTCCTCCTCCACCCTTTTTCTCCCCCTCTCCCCATACCCCTTGAGGGGTACTGGAGACGCTGTTCAGAGGCCCCCAACAACACAGGGCAGAGCACAGTGGGGACCTGGGTTTGGGAGGACAGGGGTCAGAGGGGAACCCATGAAGGTGGGTCTGAGAGGGTCTCTGCCTGGTGCGCGAGGCCCAGCTGGGAGCCCAGGGTGTGGTGATGGGAAGAGGCCTGTGAAGTGCCACAGAGCCCCTCCTGCTGGGAGCATCTTAATGCCCCCAAGAGGCCCTTCTGAGCCCCTGCTCCAACCACTGCCATCAACGAGGCACTTTGTGCACCTATAACAGGGGGTGCCGCTCTCTCTCCATGTATCCCTTCCTCTAGTCCAAGGCCCCTACGTAACCCACTGTGCCTCTGATTCCCAGCCTGGTGGGGGGTCCCAGGAGTGGGTGTTCCCCTGGGGCTCATTCAAAGGGAGCCAGCCAGTGGGAGTCATACACTGAAAAGGGAGGGCGCTCGTCATCCGAAAGTACCCTGAGAGGCATCCAAGACAGGCCCAACTATGGCCCAAGGGCCCAATCTGCCCTCCTGTTTTCAGAGATCATGAGCCAGTGAAGAATGGCTTCCACTTTTTAAAATAATCGGACAAGCACAAAAAACCAACTAAATAATATTTTGTGATATTTCAAATTTATCTGAAATTCAAATTTCAGTGTTGGCCAGACGTAGTGGCTCATGCCTGTAATACCAGTACTTTGGGAGGCCTAGGTGGGAGGATGGCTTGGGCCCAGAAGTTCGAGACCAGCCTGGGCAGCATAGCAAGACCCCATCTCTGCAAAAAATAAAAAATTAACCACTCGCAATGGTCCGCACCTGTAGTCCCAGCTGCTCAGGAGGCTGAGGTGGGAAGATAGCTTGAGCCCAGGAGGTCGAGACTGCAGTGACCTGTGATCGTGCCACTGTACTCCAGCCTGGGCAACAGTGCGAGACCCTGTCTCAAACAACACAAAACAAAACAAAACAAAAATTCAGTGTTTATAAATACAAGTTTTATTGGAACACGCCCACGCATGTTTATCTATGTGCTGCCTGTGGCTGCTTTACCCTCTGACGGCAGAGGTGAGAAGTGGAGGGAGCCTGCCTGGCCTCACAGCCCAGCATCCTGACCACCTGACTCTTTACAGAAAAAATGTGCTGCCCCAGATCTAAGCTCACACCCCATTTTACAGATGGACAAGCTGAGGCCCAGAGTGGGAAGGTGCTCCAGGGTTCCCATGGGTTTGCATGGGGATGTGAGAGAGACACAGGAACAGGGAGGCAGTGTAATAAGCAGGGCCTCAACGTTGACAGAGCTGGGTTTGAGTCCTGACTGTGCTGCTGACTGGCTGTGTGACCTTAGGCCAGTCACTTGGCCTCTCTGAGCTTTGCTTTCCTCCTCTAAAAAGTGAGGCCACAATAAAGCCCATCCCATTGTGGGCATTGAATGCTCAGAACAGTGGAAGCTGTTATTGTTTTCAGCGGTTGTGTGTGAGAGAGATTGACAGATGGGCGGGGCATCCACGCTCTCTGTGCTCCTGGGCACCCAGGCCCTGGGCTAAGGGGTTGGTCTCCACCCAAGGGCCAGGATCCCATGGGTGATTTTATATCCAGGCTCCTTCTCAGAAGCTGCGTAGGGGGTGGGTGCACCTCAGTGTCCCTCGAGGGTCCAGGACACTTGTCCCAGTGTCCCATGCAGTGCCTGGAGCAAGGTGGCCCCTGGGCTCTGAGAAGTCTTTTGTGCCCACCCAGTTTGGCCTCGCAGGGGCCTGGACCCTTGGACACTCAGACCCAGGGTTGGTGCCAGCTCCTATCCCCTGAGGGAGGGGGGCGACTCTGGCCAAGTCATATAACCTTTCTGAGCCTCAGTTTCCCCCTCTGCAAAATGCGGCGGCATGGATGGCATCACTTGCCATGTAGGAAGGACCGAGTGAGATGGAGGATGAGAAAGTGACTTGAAACCACAAATGTGAAAGAACGGGAAGCCACAGCCAGGGGGAGGGAAGGACGGGGCAGCGGTGACGCCCAGCTGGAGTGACTGTGCCACAGCATGCCAGCCACCGGGCTCTGTGCTGGCTGCTTTAGTGCCGCACCTCATTCCATCCCGCGGGGCGGGAGGGGTTGTGATGAGGGGGAACTGAGGCTCTGGCTGGAGCAGGGTCCCTTGGCTATAAGGAGCTGAACCAGGATTGGAGCCACCTCCGCACATGCTGCCTCCGAACCTTGCTTAGCCATTATAAGTCGACCCCTCTGCCTTGCCTCAGTTTCCCCTGTGCACTGAGCTGGATGAATCCCAAGTGGCACTTTTTTTTTTTTTTTTTTCTTAGACGGAGCCTCCCTCTGTCACACAGGCTGGAGTGCAGTGGCACAATCTCAGCTCACTGTAACCTCCGCCTCCCGGGTTCAAGCAATTCTCGTGCTTCAGCCTCCGAGTAGTTGGGATTACAGGTGCGCGCCACCACGCCCAGCTAATTTTTTTATTTTTAGTAGAGATGGGTTTCGCCATGTTGGCTGGGCTGGTCTCAAACGCCTGACATCAGGCAATCTGCCCACCTCGGCCTCCCACAGTTCTGAGATTACAGGCGTGAGCCACCGCTCCCAGCCCCGAGTGGCGCTTCTTAAATGATGTCAGGCACATTGGCGAGGGCAGAGGGATATACAAGCTCAGCCCTAAGGGTTGAGTCTTTCAGGAGTGCGTGTGTTCAGGTGAAAGACCGGAGCTCACTCACTTTGGGGGAGTCCACGTGAGGTGTCCCAACGTCTTTTCCTGCCAGCCTTTGATTGTGCTCCATGACAATTTTGCTGGTTGGTGACATCTGAGATGTGGCTTGGGCCTAGGTTCTGGGACCCTCTCGCCTGGGTCCCCCAACCTTGATACCCCTCCTGTGGCCCCTCAGTCCCCCCTCAGGTGCAGCCAGGCCCTCAGGTTCTGAAGGTGCTGGTGGGAGAAGCCCTGGATCTGAACTGTGTGGCTGAGGGCAACCCAGAGCCCCAGCTGAGCTGGTCCAAGGATGGCGTGGTGTTGCAGGGCCGGGGGCCTCAGGGCTCCGTCCACTTCGCAGCCATCAGAACCTCTGATGCCGGGAGGTACCGCTGTGAGGCCTCCAACAGCGCCGGGGTGGATGCCTGGGAGGTGGAGCTCAGGGTGCTGGGTGAGTCTCCCTGGCCCCAGAACCTGCTTCTCCCCAGCTCTCCCAGCCACAGCCTGGATTTGGGAGGTGCTCGTCTCTGTTCCGGGCTCTGTGCCTGCCCGTTCCCTTCCTTCCTGGGACAGATAGAGCCCTGGCCCTTTCTGGGACCTTCCAGCCCCACAGCTTTGGGGCTATCCTGTGTCCAGGAGCCTTTGTCAGTCCTTGGGTATGGACCAGGTGGTCCTCAGAGCTCCCAGCAGGGGTTCCCTGTACTCCTTACCCTTGGGCGGTGACCTGTGGGGCCCCTGAGTACCTGGGTGGACAGAGGCACCTGGAGCAGTAACCAGGGAGTGGCACTGGACCCAGGGCCATCCAGACAACCATAGGCCAGTCACCTACACTCTCTGACCCCGGTTTTCTCACCTGCAAAGTGGGTCCAGTAGTATGTGGGGGGTCCATGTGAGAGAGTGTGTGAAGCACCTGGCGCATAGAAAGTTCTGGATCAGTGGTGCTAGCAGTTTCACTATTAGGAATTTAAAACAAGCTTGGGGCTGAGTGCAGTGGCTCATGCCTGTAATCCCAGCAATTTGGGAGGCCGAGGTGGGTGGATCGCTTGAGCCCAGGAGTTCGAGACCAGTCTGGCCAACATAGTGAAACCCCATCTCTTTAAATAAATAAATAAATAAATAAATAAATAAATAAATAAATAAAAGCTTGGAAAGCCACTGCTGAGAGGGACCACTCATGGCCCCTTGTGTTTGAGGGTACAGCTCAGCCTCCCCAGCCTGTGGGGCTCGGCCCTGGTGGCTGCACCATGGGGCCTCCCTGCAGGGTGAGCCAGTACCCCTGGCCCTGACTGGACTTGCCAGGAGGCTAGGGGCTGGGATTCTAGAAGGGGACACCCTCCCCATTGGCCCTGGGTTCCTTGGAGGCAGGGGTTGAGGGGTCCCAGGCTTTGGGCCCGAGGTAGGAGTGTGGCCATGTTGCCTCCCTACAGAGCCACCACACTGGGGGGCTGATGAGACCAGCGGCCTGCTGGAGCGAGTGGCCGGAGAGAATGCCAGCCTGCCGTGCCCTGCCAGAGGTGAAGCTGCGTCTGGGGAGGGACTGGGGAGGTGGGGTGGGCTGGCTTGGGAGGCGTCCCCACTCATGTTCCAGTGCCCTGGGTTGCACGTGGCAGGCCCACGGGGCACCTGCTCCTTGTCAGCAGCATGCCAGGTGGTTCATCCCATTGTCAACCCTGCAGGATGGTGTTATTGCCCCTTTTTATTAGGGGCAATCCAGGCCCAAGGGGGTTAAGTGACTTGCCTGAAGTCACATAGCCAGGGTGTGACTCAGAATGTGGACAAGTGTGACCCCTGCCCTGCCCCCCTGTGCCCATCAGCATCTGGGGGTGTGATCGCCAGGGCTGAGGCAGCCCGGGGTCCTTGTGGGTTGGGGCTTTGTGGTCAGCCCGCCTCTCCCCATGCCCCTGACTTTCCCACAGAGGATGGATTCAGTGGTTCTGGCCAAACCAGCTTTTCTGGGCTTGTCTTTGGGGCAGGAGCATGGTGTGGGGCTGATAGCCACCATGGGTCAGCTGCCCAGCGCCGAAACCTGCCCTGGCCCTTCCTGGCTTTGTAACTCAGGACAGTTTCTATCTCCTTTCTGAGCATCAGTTTCCCTGTCTGTATAGCGGGGTTGTACCAGCCCCTCTGCATGGAGCTGCTGTGAGAACTCAGTGGGACCCCATGCGTGCACAGGGCTGGCATCTTAGGAGGGCTCAAGAAATGTGGTGGATGCCTGGCTTCTGCCTTTTTGTGAACCCCACGGCCCCACCCAGAAGATCCCTCCACAGCCCCCGCCACTGCCTCAGTTGCTTCTTTCGGCGTTGGGCTCCTGCATGGCTGGGAGCACCGCCTCCCCTCTGTGGGGGTGAGGTTCTCTGGAGGGTGCTGTCTGGTGTCTGGTAGCAAGTGGCAGGTCACCAAAGCCTGGCAGGAGCCTGGGGGGCATCTCTAGTCTTGGTCGTTGCTCTGTGAGCCACAGGACGCCCTGGAAGGCCCCAGAAAAGGACTCAGGGAGAGGCAGGTAGAAGCAGGGATGGCACCCACCTAGGCAAGGGGAGGACCTGGGTGGGAGCTCTGGGAGCCCCTCTGGATCCCCAAGTGCAGAGCTGCCGACCTGCCCACCTGGCCCCCCGACCCTCCCCGACCCAGGTCCCCGGCCCTTGACTATGGCGCCACCTTGCGTTGGACTCTGCTAACAGCAAGCAGCCGTTCTGCGCTTTTGGGAGGTGGGAGACAGTGGAAGGTGGGACCCACCCAGCCCCTGACTGCCACACACAGCCCTGGTCAGTCAGGGACCAGTCCTGAGCCTGTCAGCCTCACCCAAATCCCCTCTGATAGCACCGCCTCTCCCCACCAGGCCTGCCGCCTGGGCTGTCCCGGCCTCCTTCCTGGTCAGGAGGGCCTTGTTTCAGAGCCCTGTGGCCTTGGGCTCGGAGTGCTCTGAGGGCTACAGGGTTGGGACTGAGCCCAGCACCCTCATGGGGACTCCCTGGGCCCTGCAGTGACACCATCTGCCTCTTCCTCGTGGGGTGGGGTGGGGCGTGAAGGCCAGAGCCTGGACACCCACTTGGTGGTGTGTGTGGTGTGTGGGACTCTGCACAGTGGGGAGGGGGCGGCGTGAGGGACTCTGGGCAGCAGCTGGTGCCCGGGGATCTCCTTGTCCTCCTTGTCGCAGAGCTTCAGGGCCGTCCTGCACTAGAGCACTTTAGGCTGAGATTGTGGTAAACAAAGTTCCACAGCAGAAACCATCACCCCTCCCGACCTGCAGCTCGGAAGGCCTGGCCCCCGGGGTGGCGGGAAGTACAGGGGCTCTCAGGGGAAAGCTGAGGAAGATGAGAGGGGGGCGTGCATGTGTGTGAGTGTGCGAATGTGTCGTGTGTGTATGTGGTGTATGTGTCGTGTGGGATGTGTGTGCATGTATGTGTTCTGTGTGTATGTGATGTGTGTATGTAGTATGTGGTGTGTGTGTGTGCGTGGTGTTTGGCATGTATGTTGTATAGTGTTTGGTGTGTGCATGTATGTGTTCTATGTGTGTGTGGTCTATGTATATGGTGTTTGGTGTATGTTGTATGTGTGGTGTACATGGTGTTTGTGTATAATGTGTAGTGTGGTGTGTATGTGGTACGTGGTGTTTGGTGTGTGTAGTGTGTGTGTGGGGTGTGTATGGTGTTTGGTGTATATGTTGTGTGTGTGGTGTGCATGGTGTTTGTGTGTGGTGTATGTATGTGGTGTGTGTGGTGTGTAGTATGTGATGTGTGTATGTGGTATGTGGTGTTTGGTATGTGGGGTGTGTATGTAGTGTTTGTATGTTGTGTGTATGTGTATGGTGTTTGTTGTGTGTAGTGTGTGATGTGTGTATGGTGTTTGGTGTATATGTTTGTGTGTGGTGTGTGTATGTTGTTTGATGTGTATGTAGTGTGTGTGTATGATGTGTAGTGTGTGGTGCGTATGTGTGAATGTGTGGTGTGTGTGTGTGTATGGTGTTTTGTGTGCATGGTGTTTGTGTGTATGGTGTGTAGCATGTGATGTGTATGTGGTATGTGGTGTTTGGTGTGTGTGGTGTGTGTAGTGTTTGGTATATATGTTGTGTGTGTGGTGTGTGTATGGTGTTTGGTGTATGTGGGCGGTGTGTGTGTGTGGTGTTTGGCATGTATGTTGTGTGTGTGGTTTGGTGTGTGTAGTGTTTGGTGTATATGTTGTATGTGTTGTGTATGTGGTGTGTATAGTTTTTGGTGTGTGTGTGGTGTGTGCATAGTGTTTGGTGTGTATGTTCTGTGTGTGGTGTGTGTAGTGTGTAGTGCATGGTGTGTATGTGGTGTGTGGTATGTATTGTGTGTGGTGTGTGGTGTGTGCACAGTGTTTGTTGTGTATATTGTGTGTGGTGTGTGTATGGTGGTGTGTGTAGTGTGGTTTGTGGTATGTATTGTGTGTGGTGTGTGGTGTGTAGTGTGTATGTTGTGTGTGGTATGTGTAGTGTGTGGTGTGTGTAGTGTATGGTGTGTGTGTGGTGTGTGGTGTGTGTGTTGTTTGATATGTATGCTGTGTGTATGGTGTGTGTGTATGTTAGTGTGTGGTGTGTGGTGTGTATGTGGTATGTGTGGTACGTGTAGTGTGTGGTGTGTGTGTGCTGTGTGTGTGTATGTTGGTGTGTGGTGTGTGTAGTATGTGGTGTGCATGTGGTGTGTGGTGTGTATAGGGTGTGGTGTGTGTGTTGTTTGGTATGTATGTCATGTGTGGTATGTGTATGGTGTTTGGTGTGTATAGTATGTGGTGTGTGTAGTGCTTGGTGTGTATGTTTGTGTGTGGTATGTGTGTATGGTGTTTCGTGTGTGTAGTGTGGTGTGTGGTGTGTATGTGCTGTGTGGTGTGTGTATCGTGTTGTGTGTGTGTGGTGTGTATCCCCACAGTGGGGAGTGGGGGTAGCAGCCCCTGGCGGTGGGACATTCTGGCCTGCATTCTGGGCAGAGGATTCCAGAGGAAAACGGGCACAGAGGGATTCAGTAAGTTGCCCAAGGACACCCAGAGCGTGGGTGGACATGGAGCAGGGCCCTGGGCCCTCCCTGTCCCTCATGCCAGCAGGGAGGGTCTCTGGCACTTTACGGTGGACGGTCAGGGTAGGGCGGAGGGGGCAGGGCACCCTCCTACAGAGATGATGCCAGTGTGCCTTCCACATGCCATGTCTTCCCCGCCACCATGCTTACTGGTCCTTCCAAGGATGAAAGAGTGAGCGTCCCACAGCGTAAGTGTCTACCCCTGGGCCCCCGCTGCCAGGGGCAGCCCTTTCTGATGATAATCAGTGTTAGCTACAACAGTCCTGATGACCAGTGGTAGCAGCAGAAGGCAGGTGGGAGTGACGTGCCGATCTGCAAGTGTGGGGACCCCACAGGCTCCCCTGAGTCAGCGCTGGCGGAGGTCAGGGGGCAGGTGAGAGCTAGGGCCAGGATGGCAGCAGCAGAGTGTGTGCCTGGGGCTCACGCTGCGACCTCTGGGCAGTGTGCCTCAAAGGGGTCACTTGGAGGACTGGGCTGTTAGCTTCAGCTCACATAGGACCCCCTCTGGGCAGGTGCTGTCCTTGGGGCCCGTGAATGAAAGCTCCACTCAGCCCAGTGGGCAGCTGTTTCTGGCACACCTACTGTGTACCAGGCTGTGTGCACAGACCAACATGGGGCGTGTCCTAGAGATCAAGGGGCTGGGGGATGTGGCACTCACGGTGGGGCTGGAGGCTGGGGGGTGTGGCACTCACAGTGGGGCTGGGGGTTGTGGCTGGCAAAGTGACTGGCCCAGGCTTGTGGAGGGAGGAGCAGGAGCAGGCTGAGCAGAATTGGGGCCTCCCACAGGCCCTAACCCCAGGGCACAACGCAGGGTGCTGGAGCACGGCAGGCTTGGCTCGTTCACTGATTTAGTGCCTACTGTGTGCCGGGCACTGTGCTAGAGGCTGGCGATGGCAGCAGGGAAAAAAACAAAGAGCCTGGCCCTCGTCGGGTGGGGGACACAGAAAAGAGGCAACAGAGACCTGGATCATAGATGCGTCCTCTGATCACTGGAAAGTGGAGGATGATGGCTGAAAAGCAGGGAGGGCAGGGGCTGGGGGTGCCAGTTGGGGTGCAATTCTAAATGAGGGGACTGGGGACTTGCTGTGAAGAGAACCAGAAAACAGGCATGCAGTCCCCGCCTTGGTCCCTCAGGGACCCTAGGAGGCTGTATGGATGGGCAGTGTGGGTAGGTGGCGGGTGTGGGGGCTCCCACAGCTCCGAGGGAAATGCTCCTTCCAGCCTCGGGGGGATGGAGGTGCCTGTAGTCATCCCTGGACCGTCAGCCCCTTTTGCACAGAAGAGACATGTGGGGGACAGTGCAGGTGTGGAGGGAAAGGTGTCAGGGTGTTTGTACTGATGACTCCATGCACCCTGCCAGGAACGCCCAAGCCGCAGGTCACATGGAGGAAGGGCCCGTCCTCGGAGCCCCTGCGTGGCCAGCCAGGTGTGGCAGTGCTGGAGGAGGGGTCTCTGTTCCTGGCCTCCGTCTCACCCGCGGATAGTGGAGACTACGAGTGCCAGGCCACCAACGAGGTGGGCTCCGCATCCAGGAGAGCCAAGCTGGTGGTCTATGGTGAGCAGGGACCCAGAGCTGGGGGCAAGAGAGGAAAGCGGCAGGGACCCAGAGACGGGCCTATCTTCCTCCCAGGACCGCATCCGGCCAGAGGCCCACAGTGAAGCCGGGGGTCTGACAGTACCACGGCGTGCCCAGGTGTGGCAGTGCCAGTTCCCTGGGGCCTGAGAGCTTCCTCCACAGGAGAATCAGGTCCTGCCACCAGGTGCCAGTGACAGGGAGGGCTTGAGGGGGCTGGGAGAGTGGCAGGCTGCACTGGACACCCCACTTCCCTAGAGAGACCCCCACGGAGACAGTATGGGGGAAGTACCTGGAATTCCATCAGTGTCTTTGAGATTGGTCTAGAGGTGAAGGCATTTTAAAATGACCCCTTGGCTGGGCGTGGTGGCTCGCACCTGTAATCCTAGCACTTTGGGAGGCTGAGGCAGGAGAATTGCTTGAGCCCAGGAGATCGAGACCAGTTTGGGAGAGAGAGACCCTGTCTCTACATAAAATAAACTTAAAAAATTATTTTTAAAAATGAGCACGGATGGCAATGCAGAGCCCCAGAGCCCACCTCCGGGTTAAAACTGTTACGCCTGGCCTCTTCTCACATTCTTGTCCTCAGCAGGGAGAGCGCCCACCCCCACATCCAGGGTGCTATGTGCAGAGGAAGGGGACCCCCCCTTAACACGGGCAGTGTGGGTGGGCTGGGGAGTGGTCTCTGTCGGCAGGATGAACTGGCCCCGCTTGGGCAGTTCTACCAGCTCCTAACGCCACCTGCTGCTTCCCCAGGACCAGCTGCTCTGGCTAGCCCTGTAATGACTTGCTCAAGACATTTGTTACAAAAGCGTGGCCAGGCCTCACCTTCAGAGATTCTCACTCAGGGGGACCCTCCCTGGTCACTGTGACACCAGGTTTGGTGTAGAACCAGATGGATCTAAGGGGACTCCAGCACCTTGCAAAGCTGAGAGTCAGAAAGGGTGACACCTGGGCCTGGGCACGACTGAGGGTGTTTGGGTCTCAGGGCAAGGCTGCTGCGGCCATCTGCAGGTCCACAGGACCCTTTGTGGCTGGGCGGACGGGGACAGGCAGACCTTCTCCAACCCCAGTGACGAAGGGGAGGGAATGGCCCAGATGAGGTCCCTTCGGCTGTGGCTCTAAGGGGGCAGGGAAGCAGCTCCTTGGCTCTCCTTGCCCCCAAGTGCCCCCCAGCATCCGGGAGGACGGACGCAAGGCCAACGTGTCGGGCATGGCCGGGCAGTCCCTGACGCTGGAGTGTGACGCGAACGGCTTTCCAGTCCCTGAGATCGTGTGGCTGAAGGACGCGCAGCTGGTGGGTGTCCCCCTAGGGTGGGCGGGGTATGGGTGGGATTTAGGCTGGGGACAGGTCTTCTGGATGGGCGTTTCTGCGTGTGCCAAGGTGGGGCAGGGAGATGTGACAGGTGTCTTTGGTGGTGCTCTGGGGTTCACGGCAGTGGAGGATAGTGGTCATGTAGTGAAGCCTGGCGGGGGCTGCGTGGCAGAGAACATGGCACCGTTCTGGCCACTGGCCACCTCTCGGGCCTCAGTTTCCTCATTACTGATGCTGGGGGTGGTGGCTGGATCCCCTCTTACTGGCTCCCTCTGGCCTCTCCTACCCAGATTCCTAAGGTGGGCAGCCACCGCCTCCTGGACGAGGGCCAGTCCCTCCACTTCCCCAGGATCCAGGAGGGTGATTCTGGGCTCTACTCCTGCCGGGCAGAGAACCAGGCTGGCACCGCCCAGAGGGACTTCCATCTCCTTGTGCTCAGTGAGTGAGACCTGAGCCCCGTAACTCCCAAGTGTGTCTGGCCCTGTAGCCCCAACTCTTGCAGGCACACCGGGGGAGAGGGTAGACTTTGCCTGCGGAGAGCAGGGGGCACAGAGGGACCCATGACAGACCCAACCCCCATCCTCACAGAGCTATCAGGCTCGGGGGACAGACATCAGACAGGTGATTAGCAAAATCATTACTGTCACAAGTGACAGTCTGAGTGCTGAGGGCTCCAGAGCAAGCCCTCCTGGCCACGGTTTTGGGGGGCTTCCCAGGAAGGTCAGGTAGGAGGGGGGCCCAGGCTGGGGGGTCTGCACAGACAAAGGCCCCGTGGTAGGCGGGGCTTGCAGGGTTTGAACAGTTTCCCAGCCCTCACCCCTTCTTACCCCCAGCCCCTCCTTCCGTGCTTGGAGCCGGGGCCGCTCAGGAGGTGCTGGGATTGGCCGGTGCAGACGTGGAGCTGCAGTGCTGGACCTCAGGGGTCCCCACGCCCCAGGTGGAGTGGACCAAGGACAGGCAGTGAGTGCCCCCCCTCCCTGAGGATGGCGTGTGGTGGTGCCCAGACTCAGCCTGCTGGATGTGGGGGTTGGGGAAGGTTGACCTCTTCTTGGGGAGCTGACAGGCATGGCATGTGCCACCCAGGGCCCAGACTGAGGGCTGTAGGGGCGCCTCCCACCCAGCGGGAGATTAGCCAGGGAGACCCCACTCTTAACTCAGCAAAGTCTTCTCATCTCTTAGCCTTTCCTTTTTTTTTTTTTTTTTTTTGGTGACAGGGTCTCGCTCAGTTGCTCAGGTTAGAGTGCAGTGGAACAATCTCAGCTCACTGCAGCCTCAGACTCCTGGGCTTCTTGGGCTCAAGAGATCGTCCCACTTCAGCCTCCCAAATAGCTGGGACCACAGGTGTGCACTACCAACAATGGCTAATTTTTAAAAAAATGTTTGTACAGATGGGGTCCTGCTTTGTTGCCCAGGCTGGTCTCAAACACCTGGCTTCAAGCAATCCTCCTGCCTTGGCCTCCCAAAGTGCCGAGATTACAGGCATGAGCCACTGTGCCCAGCCTCTTTTTTTAAACTCACTTTTTCTCTAAGTAAAATTCACATAATGGGCTGGGTGCAGTGGCTCACGCCTGTAATCCCAGCATTTTGGGAGGCCAAGGCGGCCAGATCACCTGAGATCAGGAGCTATCAGCCTGCCCAACACAGCGAGACCCTGTCTCTGCTAAACACACACACACACACACACACACACACACACACACACACACAAATAGCCAGGCATGGTGGCAGGCGCCTGTAATCCCAGCTGCTTGGGAGGCTGAGGCAAGAGAATCACTTGAACCTAGGAGGTGGAGGTTGCAGTGAGCCGAGATCAAGCCACTGCACTCCAGCCTGGGTGACAGAGCAAGACTCCGTCCAAAAAAAAGTCCGCATAACATACAATTAGCCATTTTAAAGTGTACAGTGGGCCAGGTGCAGTGGCTTACGCCTGTAATCCCAGCACTTTGGGAGGCTGAGGTGGGCAGATCACGAGGTCAGGAGATCGAGACCATCCTGGCTAACACGGTGAAACCTCATCTCTACTAAAAATACTATATATATATATATATATGGGCATGGTGGCGGTAGTCTGTAGTCTCCTGTAGTCTCCGCTACTTGGGAGGCCGAGGCAGGAGAATCACTTGAGCCTGGGAGGTGGAGGTTGCAGTGAGCCATTGTACTACTGCACTCCAGCCTGGGCAACAGAGCAAGACTCAGTCTCAAGGAAAAAAAAAGGTGTACAGTGTAGTGTCATTTAGTACATTTGCAGCATGGGGCAACTTTCACTTCTATTTAGTTCCTGACATTCCCTCACCCCAAAAGGACACCCTGGACCCATCAGCAGCCAGTCGCTGTCCCCTTCTCCCCAGCCCCTGGCAACCACAAGCCTGCTTTCCTTCTCTATGGACGTGCCTGTTCTGGGTACTTCACATCACTGGCATCATAGAGTGTTTGGCGTTTTGTGTCTGGCTTCTTCCACTCGGCATATTTTCCAGGTTCATCCATACTGTGGCGAGTGTCAGAATTGCCTTCATTTTTGTGGCTGAATAATGTTCCGTGGCATGGACAGACCACACATTGTTGATCCATTCCTCGCTTACTGGGCCTTTGCATTGCTCCCACCTCTTGGTGCTAATGAATGGCCCAGCCTCGCTTTTTACAAGCCACGCACTCCCTGTGTGCAGCGTGCCCCATCCAGCCCCTCGGCCTTACTGGCGCTTTTCCCTTGCCCGTCTCTCCAGGCCTGTCCTTCCGGGAGGCCCTCACCTGCAGGTCCAGGAGGATGGCCAGGTTCTCAGGATCACCGGCAGTCACGTGGGGGATGAGGGACGATACCAGTGCGTGGCCTTCAGCCCAGCGGGTCAGCAGGCCAGGGACTTCCAGCTCCGAGTTCATGGTGAGCCCCCACGCCTTCTGGGACCCCGCCACAGGCTACTCAGGAAGCTTCCCACCCAGCTGCCCGCTGCCTTAGAGGGAGAGTGAGGGCTGAAATGGGGGACCTGGTGAGTGATCCCTGAGTCCAAGAAAGCTGGGGGCTGGGGTCAGGGTTGGGGTCAGGGTCAGGGGATAGAGGTTATCTGGCCCAGCGTTTTCCAAATCCATGGTTTCCATCCCAGCTCTAAAAATTTACTACTTTTTTTTTTTTTTTTGAGATGAATTCTCTCTCTGTCGCCCAGGCTGGAGGGCAGTGGCACCATCTTGGCGCACTGCAACCTCCCCCTCCCAGATTCAAGTGATTCTCTTGCCTCAGCCTCCCAAGTAGCTGGGATTACAGGTGCCCACCACCACACCCAGTTCATTTTTGTATTTTTAGGAGAGATGGGGTTTCACCATGTTGGCCAGGCTGGCCTTGAACTCCTGACCTCAAGTGATCCTCCTGCCTTGGCCTCCCAAAGTGCTGGGATTACAGGCATGAGTCACTGTACCTGGCCCAAATTTACTACTTCTGATACCACTTGGAATTATGATTTACTTTTCTTTAAATGAGTCACACTTCCTTACACTGAAACACATTTATTTAAATATCCCTTATTCTTATAAAGGATATTTAATGTCGAAACTGTAAGCGGAAAACCAGTGCCGCTTGGCTAAGGAAGCTGAAAAAACAAACACACCCCATAGAGCAATGTTGTAAATTCTCGAGGCGTGGACTCCGCAGAGGGCACCCAGCCTGCATCTGCACTCTCTGTGCTAAAAAGCGGAGAGTAGAAAGTGCTAGAAAGGTTAGGGACATGCATAGTAGCACCAAACGGAGCCTTTCCTTGCTGTAACCCGGATAGAAGGAGATTTGGGAGGGGCGTAACCATTCCATTCTGAGATGCAGTTATTTCATGCTGTGCCCATGTGCCCCTAGCATTGTCCTGGGTAGCATCGGTGGTGAGTGACCAGCCCTGTGTGAAGTCCTCATCTAGTCCAGCCTCTCATTTCACAGATGGGGAGACCGAGGCCCAGAGAGGGGAAGTGGCTCACCCCTGGTCTTCCAGTATGTTAGAGCAGAGCAGGGCCCAGAATCCAAGCCTGTGGCCCCGCCGCCACCTCCTGCACCTTCCACACCAGCATGTCCCCATGCTGGCCTCTCCCTTCTGTCCCCAGACCCCTCCCCTCCTTGTCCACCATGCCTTCCCTGACCCCACAATGGAAGCCTGTGGTGTGTCTCATGGCCCAAAGGCATGAGTCTGCTGCCCTGGGGAAGATGCCAGAGGCCTCAGGGGCTGCCTGTGACCAGCCCCACCTCTTTCCTTCTCAGCGCCCCCCACTATCTGGGGCTCCAACGAGACAGGCGAGGTGGCCGTCATGGAGGACCACCTAGTGCAGCTCCTGTGTGAGGCTCGAGGAGTGCCCACCCCAAACATCACCTGGTTCAAGGACGGGGCCCTGCTCCCCACCAGCACCAAGGTGGTCTACACTAGGGGCGGTCGGCAGTTGCAGCTGGGGAGGGCGCAGAGCTCAGATACCGGCGTCTACACCTGCAAGGCCAGCAATGCTGTGGGGGCCGCAGAGAAGGCCACCAGGCTGGATGTTTATGGTGAGCAGCCAGGGGCCACGGCAGCCGGGGTGGGCAGTGGGAGGGACTCAGCCATGGTGGCCCCTGCCTGTCTCCAAAGGAAGGCTAGGTGGCCACTTGGAGTGGTCAGAGGCAAAAGG
This sequence comes from Pan paniscus, assembly GCF_029289425.2. Lineage (NCBI taxonomy): Eukaryota > Metazoa > Chordata > Mammalia > Primates > Hominidae > Pan > Pan paniscus. Next base: position 8,998,799 of record NC_073260.2, on the reverse strand, counting down.
ATAATGGGACCAAGACATTATCTAGGGACAAGGGTCCTCCCAGCTCATGCGACTTCCCTCATACATGTAAGGAAACTGAGGCCAGGAGTGGAAGGGCCTGTCTAGGAGGCCATGGCGGAGCTCAGTGTAGAATCCAGGTCTCCCCTCATGGTGTGGGGCTCTTCACTAAACCATGCCCAGACCCCTGTGACCACCACAATAATTAACTGCCCTTAGCTCATCACTTCTGTAAGCTAGACCAGAGGGGCACTTTGCAGCATCAGCTCATTTGATCAGCTGGCAAAGGGACTTGAGCTCTCATGTCCCCAGTTACAGATGGTCACAGTGAAGCTCTGGAGCAGAGAGGTTTCCCCAGGTTCACACCCCTAGGAGGTGGTGGAACCCGGTCCATACGCGGGCAGATCTGACTCCAGACCTCATGCTGTGAACCTCAGCATCAGTTCAGCCCTGAGGGGCTTGGCTCTGGGGACTTTTGAAGGAGAACTCAGAGGAAAGGGTGTCGGTGGCTCTGGATGGGTCTGAGCAGGGCCCCAGTGAAGTGTGAGAGGGCAGCGTGCAAGCTGATAGGGGTCAGCCTGGCCCCCCGTGGGGAGTCACTTCGGGAGCTCTGGCTTCCAAGGATGCAAAGGGCTTGGGTACTGGAGCCTCAAAGGGCAGTTGAGCTGCATGGGCTCCACGGCAGCCTCTGAAGATGGCCCCGCCGCTAGCTCAGGGAGTCTTATTTTGGGACCCGAGGTCCCCCAGGAAATGAAATAGAAAATGTGTATGTGTATGTTTTCATTAAATTTTCAAAGGGTCTTACACCCAAATAAGGTTAAGAAGCATCTCCCAGGCCACAGTTGCCCCTTGTGCCCTGATAATGGCTTCATCAGCTCAGCAGCTTGAGGGTCTCCTTGAGGGTAGGAGAGAAATTTCCCCTTTGGCGTGGCCACCATGGGCTCCAAGCATAGTTAACATCTGGTCCCCTTGGCCATCGCTGGCTAAGTTAGGAGCCCCCCAATCCAAGCCAACCGGGCTCAGGTCTGCCCCAGTCTTCTGTCTCCTGAGACCAGGGAGGGAGGGGACTTCCAGGAGCAGAGCTCTGTCCCGGCCCTGGGGGTCTCATTTGAGTCCAGCAGACACTGGACCTGCTGTGTATAGGCACTGGGGATGCAAGTAGGCCGGCCCTCTTTCCACTCATGCTGGGCTTGCCGGGGTAGCAGCGGGGATGGAGAGGCAACAGTCAGCACCCAGGGGTAGAGTGGTGCGCCCAGGGGCTGAGGAGGGTGAGAATGCTGCCCCGGGGTCTGAGCAAGGGGTTCAGCCACTGGAGGTGAGGGAAGGAAGTGTTTCACATGGAGTGGGGTCGGTGAGGGGCTTCAGCGGGCCTGTTGGGCTGAGATGAGAGCAGGCTAGCGTCCAGCTGTGGTCCCCAAGCCGCCCCCTGCCTCTTTTCCAGTCCCACCTACCATCGAGGGCGCTGGTGGAAGCCCATACGTGGTGAAGGCTGTGGCTGGGAGGCCTGTGGCGCTGGAGTGCGTGGCCAGAGGCCACCCGCCCCCTACCCTCTCCTGGCACCACGAGGGGCTGCCCGTGGCAGAAAGCAACGAGTCGCGGCTGGAGACAGGCGGCAGTGTGCTGAGGCTGGAGAGCCCGGGGGAGGCATCCAGTGGCCTGTACAGCTGTGTGGCCAGCAGTCCTGCCGGGGAAGCCGTGCTGCAGTACTCCGTGGAGGTTCAAGGTGAGCCTGGCCCACCCCACTCAGAGCTGCCTAGGCTGTGGACCTCTGCCCAGGCCTGCTGCGTGCTTGTCCCGAGAGAGCTCCTGGAGTGGAGGGAGGGTGGGGAGAAGTAACCAGTGTCCCCACATTGCATGACACAGATGAGGACACTGAGGCCTGGGCTGTGGGGCCGGCAGGGCTAGGAGTGGGCAGGGTGGAGCCCCAGGATCAAGGGTCCCTGACTGTGCCCAGGACCCTGGGCTGGGTCACCCAGGACAGAGGACCTCGTTCTGCCTTCTGCCAATGGAATGGCCCTTTACGGAGACTTTCCTAAGGCCGGCTTGTGGGTGTGGTCCCAGCAGGGCGGGTGGGGCCTTCGCCTGCTCTTCCATCCATTGCTGAAGCACCTCAGGTCCTAGTGCTGTGCTGACCCCAAGTGGAACTGGAAATGAAGCTGGGAACAAGGCCAACCGGACTCCTGAGCCCTCAGTCTGCCAGGGAGGCAGATGTTAAATAATTAGGCCCAAGCCTTTGGGGAGCCCGGGGTGTCCCCTTACCCGCCTTGGGTGGCCCTGGAAGGCCTCCTGGAGGAAGGGCCACTGATAGGGAGACGTGAGGGTGAGGTGCGGCTGGGCCTCGCTTGGAAGGCTCTGGGGACTTGGGAGGGTTTGAGGCCAGTGGCTGCTCAGCTCCAAACACCCAGGAGTGTGTTGAGTGTGTTCTGCCTGCAGTGCCCCCACAGCTCCTGGTGGCTGAAGGCTTGGGACAGGTGACCACCATCGTGGGACAGCCCCTGGAACTTCCCTGCCAGGCCTCAGGCTCCCCAGTACCCACTATCCAGTGAGTCTGGGGTGGTGGAGGCCAGGGCTGGGGGTAGGCAGAGAGCGTGTGCTTTGCGGATTGTGGGGGGAAGTGGACAGGAGAGAGGCTTCCTGTTTCCAGGAGTAGGAAAGAGGCCTGGAGCCACGGCTGGTGAGAGCAGGTGGGAGGAACTTCTAGGTTTCCTGCTTGTCCTGCCTGGCCTGGCCTTCCCTGGTCTCAGGTTGACGCGCCCCCCTCCCTACTCACCTTAGGTGGCTGCAGAATGGCCGCCCAGCCGAGGAGCTGGCCGGGGTGCAGGTGGCCTCGCAGGGGACCACACTGCACATTGACCATGTGGAGCTGGACCACTCGGGCCTGTTCGCCTGTCAGGCCACCAATGAGGCGGGCACTGCCGGGGCCGAGGTGGAGGTGTCTGTGCATGGTGAGTGGGCGCCTGGGGTTCTGGAGCTGTGGGCAGCCTGAGATGCCAGGGGTGGGTGGAGCCTGGGCTGTGGCAGGCCTGGAAGGGCACGGGGCTGGTCTTCGCTGGATGGCGTTTCTGGGCTGGACTTCCCGGTTCCCCACAGAGACGCAGGTGTGAGAGGCTGGCCGGGCCACTTATCACACTTATCCTCAGTCCTGACGAGCCCCTAGGCCTCACTCCTCTCCCCAGCTTCCTCTCTGTCCATCTGCTCTCTTCATGCTAACCATGCTGAACTTCACTTAGTTCTTTTAATGTATCAATCCTCTTTCTCTCGTCTTCGTCTGCGTTTGCTGTTCCTTCTGCCCAGAACATTCTCCCTCCTCTTTGCCTGCCTAGCTCCTTATCTTTCAGGCATATCCTGAAATACTTTTCCTCCAGGAAGCCTTCCTTGATTCTACCATGTTTCTCATCTGCACTGCCCAGCCTCTCAATGCCTTAGCCCTCCAACCACTACATTGGGATTGCTTATTTGGTTGTCCATCTCCACTGTCCACCTCTGTGAGCTTTGAGAGGGCAACATGGTAGCTGCCTTTCCCTGACTGTGTCCAGGGGCCCAGTATAGTTCTGGCCACAGAGTAGATGCTCAGCACACATAAGGATGCATGGATAGATCAGTGGGTGGGTGGGTGGATGGGTGGGTGGATGAATGGGTTGGTGGATGAATGAGTGGACAGATAGAAGGGTGGATGGATGGATGGATGGAAAGGTGGATGGATGGGTAGATAGATGGAAGCATGGGTGGATAGAAGGGTGGATGAATGGGTGGACAGATAGAAGGGTGGATGGATGGTTGGATGGATGGATGGAAAGGTGGATGGATGGGTAGATAGATGGAAGCATGGGTGGATAGAAGGGTGGATGGATGGGTAAATGGATAGATGGGTAAATGGATGTATGGGTGGATGGATGGATGGAAGGGTGGGTAGATGGATGAATGGGTGGGTGGGTGGATGGATGGAAGGGTGGGTAGATGGATGAATGGGTGGGTGGGTGGATGGATGAATGAGTGGGTAAATGGATGAATGAGTGGGTAGATGGATGCATGGGTGGGTGGGTGGGTGGATGGATGAGTGGATGAATGGGTGAGTGGATGGAAGAGTGGGTAGACGGATGGATGGGTGGATGGATGGATGGATGGATGGATGGATGGATGGATGGGTGAGTGGATGGATGAGTGGATTGATGGATGGGTGGGTGGATGGATGGAAGGGTGAGTGGGTGGATGGCTAGCTGGATGGATTGGTAGATGATGGATGGGTGGGTGGATGGATGGAAGGATGGATAGACAGAAGGATAGGTAGATGAATAAATGCATGAATAGATGCATGGGTGCACAGATGGTTGGGAGAATTTTTAAAGGGAATAACTACTCTGCTGGCTCCCATTCTAGAGCTCTTTCCCCTAAGCCATGCGTCTAGGGGATATGGTGGGCAGCAGCTAGATGCTAGCCTTTGGCCAGCCCTTCAAGGGCACCTTCTCACCCCCAGGCATCGAGGGGGTTGCTGGGTGCCCACCGTACTCCTCCTGATTCTGACTCGGGCTCTTCCTGACTCTTTCCCTTCCCAGAGTTCCCATCAGTCAGTATCATTGGGGGTGAGAACATCACAGCTCCTTTCCTGCAGCCTGTGACCCTCCAGTGCATAGGGGATGGGGTGCCCACCCCAAGCCTCCGTTGGTGGAAGGATGGTGTAGCCCTGGCAGCCTTTGGGGGGAACCTACAGGTATGTGCAGGGGCCCCAGGTCTGGCGAGCCAGCTGGGCACAGGTGGAGGGGCTGCTCTGGGGGCTTCCTGGAGACTCTGAGCAAATCCCAGCAGGCTGGGGATAGGAAGGGCCCAGAGCCCTCTCAGCCTGAAAGGGTGAGCCTCAGCCTCTTCCGGGTCCTAGGAGCTTCAGTTGTCAGAGGGAGAAAATGTCAGCGGAGGGGACGGGGAATGGTATGCCTGGAGATCGGACGAATCCCTGGAATCCAAGTGCTTGGCTCATAACTCTACCTCCAGAGCCAAAAGTGTCCCCATGCCTCACTGCTCCTGCCCCCGGGCTCGGCAGCAGCCTGGCCACTTGCCATGTCCCGTCATCACTTGGACAGCCCCGTGGCATACTCTCTGCCCCCTCCCCTCCAGATTGAGAAGGTAGACCTGAGGGACGAGGGCATCTACACTTGTGCCGCTACCAACCTGGCTGGGGAGAGCAAGAGGGAAGTGGCACTGAAAGTTTTGGGTGAGGACGTGGGTAACCAGCAGGGCCCAGGCCAGCATGTCGGGTGATCCCTTGGGGACCCTTGGGGCTGAAGTGTGTGGCGAGGGAGGGGGAGGAGGTTTTTCAGTCATAGTTGTGCACTTAACTTCAGAGGAAATAGAAAGCCCTGAAATGAAAGTGTTACCAATAGCTCTGTAGTCCTTTTGGCGGGATTTTTTTTTTTTTTTTTTTTGAGATGGAGTCTCGCTCTGTTGCCCAGGCTGGAGTGCAGTGGCACTATCTCGGCTCACCGCAAGCTCCGCCTGCTGGGTTCACGCACGCCATTCTCCTGCCTCAGCCTCCCGAGCAGCTGGGGCTACAGGCGCCCGCCACCATGTCTGGCTAATTTTTTTGTATTTTTAGTAGAGACTGGGTTTCACCGTGTTAGCCAGGATGGTTTCAATCTCCTGACCTCGTGATCCGCCCGCCTCAGCCTCCCAAAGTGCTGGGATTACAGGCGTGAGCCATGGTGGGATTTTTAGTAGCAGAACTTGCCCACATTCATATTTACGTTTCATTATTTTGGGGGTTTATTTGCAGGGAAATCCTTGTCCTTGTCCCTTCCCCTGGCTGTGCTGGCGTTGGCTGTCCTGGGGTGGGGGCTGGGTGCTGTATGATTGCCGTAAGGATGGTGGGGGCTGGGTGCTGTATGATTGCCGTAAGGATGGCAGCCTGTTGCTCTTTGTTCTTGGGCTTGCTTCCAGGAGTGGGGTTGCTTAGTCTGAGGACATGAGCTGTTTTAGAGCCCTTTGTCTAGGATTTTCTATGGGGAGCAGGGAGCAGCACTGCTGGGATGGCTGGGATCAGAGCTGCCCAGAGCTTGCCCCTACCAAGCTGGGTCTCTCCTTGTCTCCCCCTAGTGCCCCCCAACATCGAGCCAGGCCCAGTCAACAAGGCAGTGCTGGAAAATGCCTCAGTGACCTTGGAGTGTCTGGCTTCAGGCGTGCCCCCTCCTGGTAAGACCCCTCCTCTTGGCTGAAAGCTACTTCCAGCCCAATTTACTGTCTAATGAGGCTGGCGAGTGACCCAGGGACTCTCTGATTGGACATAATGGGGAGAAATCAGCAGGTCTTTCCCCCCATTTCTCTCATGTTCCTCTCTTCCTCTTCAACAATGTCCTTCGGGCCAAGGCCATGCTAGGGTCCAGAGCCAGTGTGAAACAGGCCTGCAGGGCATCTACTCACAGTAAGCTTCACAGGGCTGTCCGGGGCTAGGGGCGAGGATCAGGACCTCAGAGTCACCATCTGGTCTGTAGGGTCCTCCCCTCTAGACCAGAAGTGGAGGAAAGGGCTGGGAGCTGGGTGCTGGGTGTGGGTGTTTGCATAGGGGACTGGGTGAGGCTTACGGTGGCCCAGGAGGAAGGCCTCTCTCCTGCTCCCATCTGAACTAGGCCCACCCTGCTTTGCTTGTTGCCTGTGAGCCCTGGGGATATTTGCCCCCTCTCGTGGGGATGCCTGCTGAGTTCCGGGGGCACGTCCTGGCAGGATGCAGGGAAGCTGCAGATACACACGGTCCAGCCTGGCTTTGAGGCTGCTGCTTTGGGCTGGTCCATGTTCTCTAATGTCCCCTAGGGCACGGGGTCTTCTGGTAGGGGGAGGGCAGGGCTGAGTTTGACTCTCTCTGCTCCTGGCTGCCTCAGCCTCTGCCCACGGGGCTTCTTCTCCACCCTTGGTCCTGTCTTGGGCAACATTGCCCGGTTCCACCCCGGTTCCCTTTCCTGAATGAAGAACTCTGACCTTCTCCAATGCTTGAAAAAATAGTGTGGTCACCCTGGAAGTTTCTCTTGGGTGCCCACCACACCAGCAGAGTCTGACGGGCTGGCAGCACCCTTGCTTCTCTCTTCCATTCCCCCTTGCATCTGTCTTCCTTTCCCCCTTGCTTCTCTCTTCCATTCCCCCTTGCATCTCTCTTCCTTTCCCCCTTGCATCTCTCTTCCTTTCCCCAGATGTCTCCTGGTTCAAGGGCCACCAACCTGTCTCTTCGTGGATGGGAGTGACAGTATCAGTGGATGGGAGAGTTCTCCGCATTGAGCAAGCCCAGCTTTCTGATGCTGGGAGCTACCGCTGTGTGGCATCCAATGTGGCAGGTAGCACAGAGCTGCGGTATGGCCTACGGGTCAATGGTGAGCTTCCCTGGGCCTACAAGGTCCCTTGTCCAAAAAGTTGTCTTTTCATTCATTTGTCTATTAGTCTGTCCATCCACCTGTCCACTCATCCATCCATCTACCTCCTCATCCATCCGTTACCCCATCCATCCATCATCCATCCATCCATCCAACCATCCATCCATCCATCCATCCATCCATCCATCCATCCATCCCACCCATCCATCCACCCATCCATCCACCCACCCATCCATCCATCAACTCATCCACCCCTCCATCCATCCACCCATCCACTCATCCACCTATCCACCCATCCATCCATCAACTCATCTATCCATCCATCCATTCATCCATCTCTCATCCATCCATTTATCCACCCAACCATCCTTTCATTCATTTATCTACCCACCTGTCTGCCCACCCATCCACCTGCCCATTTGTCTACCTGTCCATCCTCCCATCCACCCACCCATCTATCCATCCATCCATCTACTACCCATCTACCCATTCACCATCCATTCACTCATTCAACTACCCATTCTTTCCTTGATCCATTTTCTATCCAACCACACTTATTGAGTCCATGCTCTGGGGCAGACACTGGACCTAGAGCCCTAAATAAGACAGACCTAGGAGCTTTCAGTCTAGTGGAGGACACAGCAATCAGATCATTCCCCAGAGTACTACTTGATGTCAATTGTGATAGCAGCTGGTGAACATGAGGTGCAACTGAGCACCTATAACAGGGCACTGACTTGGCCTGTGGAGTCCAGGAGGCATCTTTGACACTTGGATACCTACACTGAGGTCTCTGCCAAGGCCTGAGGTTATGAAGATCTGGGGAATTTGAGAAACTGAAAGGAGGCCACGGGGCCTGGGATTTACAACACTGAGAAGAGGGCCAGGATGGTGCTGGTGGCCATATGGAGGCTGGACCTCTTGGGCCTCATGGGCCATGGGAGAGGTTGGTTCTAAGAGCAGTGGGTAGCTGGGCAGAGGCCTGGGACCCTGGGCATCATGGCTGGTGCCTCCCAGATACAATGGAATCTTCTGGCTATTTTCTGCCAAAAGGGGACTGCCTGTAATATGGTATTTCATCTCATACCCCTGAGTTAGGAAGTAGCACTGTCCAGGGACCCTTGGTCCCCTCCCCATCCCCATAATAAATGACCTTCTGCTGACCAGAGGCCTGAGTGCGAGTGCTGCTTCCTGGCTGGTCAGTCTTGGGCAGGTGACTTCCCCTCTGTGAGCCTCAGTTTCCCATCTATAGAAGCCTCATGGTGGTGTTGAAAGGATGGAAGTAGCAGCCTTGGGGGCAGTGGAGTGGCTCAGAGCCCGTGTCTGGATGGCTGTCCTCGTGCTTTTGCTGTGGCTGTGTGCTCCTGCAGGGGTGCCCAGCCAGGGGCCCTGCCTGCTTTGCCCCAGTGGGGCTCAGCCTGTACCCCATGTCACCCCTGCGCTGCAGTGCCCCCTCGAATCACGCTGCCACCCAGCCTGCCAGGCCCTGTGTTGGTCAACACCCCTGTCCGGCTGACCTGCAATGCCACTGGTGCCCCCAGCCCCACACTGATGTGGCTGAAGGATGGAAACCCTGTGTCCCCTGCAGGGACCCCTGGCCTGCAGGTCAGTAGGGCTGGGTGGCCCCGGCTCACCTCCCTGCACCTCCCGTAGATGCTGGGAACAGAGGTCAGGCCCTGGGAACTTAGGGTGAGGGAGAAGCAGCGATAGCCCAGGGCCGAGGGCTGGAGGGAGGTGGGACTGAACAGAGAGGCTGGAGCCACACTGCCCAATGGTAATGACACATTCAATGAACATGAACCACCTACATCACTGTAAATGTTCTTGTGGCCACAGTAAACTGAGTAAAAAGAAACAGGTGAGATCAATGTTAATAATACACGTTAGTAAATCCAATATATCCAAAATAGCTTCATTTCATCATGGGATCAATACAAAATAATTATTGAGATATTTTATATTCTTCTTTTCATATTAACTCTTTGAAGTCCGTGGCGTATTTTGTACCTGGGGCCTGTCTCAATTTGGCCTGGCCACATTTCAAGGGCTCACTGGCCATGTGTGGCGAGTGGACAGAGGGGCTCTAGAGGACTCTTCCTGAGGTCCAGTGTCATTGCCAGCTGGCAGAGGTCCGGAGGCCCAGATGCAACCCTGGGTTTCCCTGCATCACGAGGGGCTCTGAGTCTGGGGCAGGCTGTCTAGGCGTGCTCGGCAGCAGGGCCGGCTTGGGCAGGTGGGGTTCTGCCCCTTGGGGCCTGCAACAGCAGGACAGTTGCCTAATTTGGGCTTCCCCCTGGGGTCACAGGTCTTCCCTGGGGGCCGGGTCCTCACCTTGGCTAGTGCCCGGGCCTCCGACTCTGGGAGGTACTCCTGCGTGGCTGTGAGCGCGGTGGGCGAGGACCGTCAGGATGTTGTCCTGCAAGTCCACAGTGAGTCTCAGACTGGGAAAGCCATGTGGTTCAGAGCAGCGACTCCAAGGAGATGGGGTGGGGGGCATTCCCAGTCACTTCCAAAGGGAGAGAGGCTGGGTGGATGGAGGAGTGTCCACCTGAGAACAGCTGCCTTCCAGTAGGAATCAGTGAGATCCAGAGACCTGCCCTGGAGTATGAGCTCCTGCAACGGGTGGGAGGGTGGGCAGGTGGCCCCACATAGCCAGGAGCTCTGCCCCATGTTCAGGGAGACGCGGAAGGGGTGTGAAGTAGCAGGAACAGCATGGAGTGGTGGTTAGGAAAGCCGGCTCTTGAGTGTCCCCGACATGGGGTTCAAACCCTGCCTCTGTGACTTTGAGCTGGTCACTTTGCTTCTCTCGGCCACCATTTCTTCATCTGCAAAATGGGAAGAATAGCACTCACCTCAAAGGTCACCATGGGGACTCACTAAGCCTCTGAGCTCATGAAGCTACTGTAACCACAGTAGCTTATTTTTAAATGTCCTCCTCTGGGTTTTTCTGGGGCTCTGTGGAGGTGTAAGAAAGCATGCTGGGAGCTGGGCATGGTGGCTCACGCCTGTAATCCCAGCACTTTGGGAGGCTGAGGTGGGTGGATCACTTGAGGTCAGGAGTTCGAGACCAGCCTGGCCAACGCAGTGAAACCCCGTCTCTACTAAAAATACAAAAAATTAGCTGGGTATGGTGGTGCGTGCCTGTAGTCCCAGCTACTCGAAAGGCTGAAGCAGGAGAATCACTTGAACCCGGGAGGGAGAGGTTGCAGTGAGCTGAGATCATGTCACTGCACTCCAGCCTGGGCAATAGAGCCAGACTCTGTCAAAAAAAAAAAAGAAAGAAAGAGAGAGAGAGAGAGAAGGAAGGAAGGAAAGAAGGAAGGAAGGAAAGAAGGAAGGAAGGAGAGAGAGAGAGAAAGAAAAAGAAAGGAAAAAGAAGGAAGGAAGGAAAGAGAAAGAAAAAAAGAAAGAAAATGAATGAACGTAGTCTTGGGCGGGAGGTTATAGGAAGGATTCGATTCTAGCTCTTTCCCTTTGCTGGAGTGAAGATGGTGGTTAACACATATTGTATGCCCAAGAGCCCCACCTGTGCCATTGGATTGAACCTCATGGCGGCCCCATCAGGTGGGGATTTTCATTATCCCCACTTTACAGACGAGGAGACTGAGGCCCAGGAGTGCAAGTAGCATCCCCAGGGCCTCGCATGGCGAGCGAGTGGTAGAGGGCAGGATTCTACCCCATGAGTTCTCCCCCTGGACCCTGCGTTCCTTCCTGCAAAGCTGCACTGGTTATTTTTGCTTCAGGGGCAAAAGGTGGTTCTCAGACCTGCTTAAAAAAAATTTTTTTTTAAACAAAAATTTTAAATTTTAGAAAGTTTTGAGATAACTGTGGGTAATTATAGATTCACAGACATCTGTAAGAAATAACACAGGGGGACCCTGAGTTTCCTTCCCCAATTTCCCTCCGTGGAAACATGCTGCAGAAATCTGGGATGTGGATATCGTGACAATTTTACTCAGACTGGCTCCTCCGAAGCAGGACTGAAGGCAGAGGAAGGGTGGTCACTCCTGGCTGCTGCGAGTAGCTAGGCCTGACCCAGGGTGTGGCCCCTCCTTGCCAGCCCCACCCGTGTGCCTGAGGGAGCCCCTCTCCTGCCCCCTCCTGCAGTGCCCCCTAGTATCCTTGGAGAAGAGCTGAATGTGTCCGTCGTGGCCAATGAGTCAGTGGCCCTGGAGTGCCAGAGCCACGCCATGCCCCCTCCTGTGCTGAGCTGGTGGAAGGACGGGCGGCCCCTGGAACCACGGCCTGGAGTCCACCTCTCCGCAGACAAAGCCTTGCTGCAGGTGTGCAGGCCCCCGGCCAGCCAAGCAGGCCTCCACCTCGGCCCAAGGGCAGGGTGGGGCCTGCAGGTGCCCCAGCTCAGTGACCTGCAAGCCCCTTTCCCCCCCAGGGGATGGGGGACAAAACCCCAGGACTGGTTCCTCGGGGCCTCCCTCAGGGCCCCTGACTCAGCTGAGTGGCGCCAGCTGTTGGGTTAGAACCTTCCTCACCTGCCTGCTCCTCCTCCCACCCCCCTACACCTTGTGATATGATCATTGCCAACTCAGAGCACTGCCATTTGGTTTCCCCTCCTTCCGTTCATTCTTCAAAGCCACAGCCTAGCCCCAGCAACCCCATGTCAGGATCTGACCCCTGAGGACAGGTCCCCTGCACCCCACCAGCCTCATTCCTCCACCTTCTCTTCGGGTCTGTTTTCTTGGGCTTTCCAAAGAGGCTGGGAGCCGATGAAATGCAGGAGCAGGTCTGATCCAGTCACATGCCTCCGCCTTAGCAGATCTGGGCCATGAAGGTCGGGAGGCTGGCAGGACTGCCATCAAGGGGGCCCTTCTCAGTCCCACCACAGGCATGTGCTTCTGGAAACTTCCCGGTGCAGCTGGTGGGGAGATACTGTCACTGCCCCGTGCTCCAAGTGGGCAGCTTGGGGGGCTCAGCAAGGTCACGTGACATGTCTGCAGTCACACAGTCTGTCCAGGGCTCACCCATCTCTGTGCTGTCCCCGCCCATGGGGTGTCTTTGCTCTCTGCCAGGTGGACAGAGCCGATGTGTGGGATGCGGGCCACTATACCTGTGAGGCACTGAACCAGGCCGGCCGCTCAGAGAAACACTACAATCTGAACGTCTGGGGTGAGGGTCTCCCAGGCTGGGCAGGGGGAGGGGGCTGCTGCCTTGATTGCGCCCCAGGACACAGCCCTCCTCCAGCCTGCCCTCGCGTTGCTCATCCCCTCCCCATCTCAGCCCCACCCCCACTAACCCTCTCTCTGCTCTGACTCAGTTGCTCCAGTGTTCCCCTCGAGGGAATCCCACACCCTGACTGTGAGAGAGGGGCACCCTACCAGGCTGTCCTGCGAATGCCGGGGTGTCCCCTTCCCCAAGATCTCCTGGAGGAAGGACGGTAGGATTGCTGCCCTCACCCAGCCCCACCTCATTGCCAGGCACAAGGAGGCTATGCCCAGCCCCCACTGGTTACCCCCACCCCAGAGCCTAGCTGAGATGGTGGGGGTCTTATGCCTCGAGGGGTGGGGATCCTGGTTACAGAAGTGATGCTTCCCCCAGCCCCTCTCTACTCAGTCCCTGAGCCTGCAGGAGCCCCTGGTCCTGCTCTGCCAGTAAGAGCTGGATTGAACTTCAGGCCTCACTTCAGACGTCGCTTCTTCCAGGAAGCCCTCCCTGACTGCCAGGCTGGGACAGAGCCTCCCTGATGCAGTCCCTGTCACTTGTCATGTCACCCACATTAGTCTTTCTTGTGTGTGCTCCTCCATTAGTCTGTGACCCCTGTGAGGCACCATGTTGACCACAGCTGAATTCCAAGTTCAGTGTATGGTACAAAAAAGGTGCTCAAAAAACATTTGGAATTCACTTCACCAATTTTTTTTTTTTTTTTGAGACAGAGTCTTGCTCTGTTGCCCAGGCTGGAGTGCAGTGGCACGATCCCAGCTCATTGCAACCTCCGCCTCCTGGGTTGGAGTGATTCTCCTGCCTCAGCCTCCTGAGTAGCTGGGATTACAGGCAGGTGCCACCATGCCCAGCTGTTTTGTATTTTTAGTAGAGACAGGGTTTCACCATGTTGGCCAGGCTGGTCTCGAACTCCTGACCTCAGGTGATCTGCCACCTCAGCCTCCCAAAGTGCTGGGATTACAGGCATGAGCCACAGCACCCAGCCCATTTAACCAATATTTATTGAGAGACTGTACCAGGCCCTGTTCTAGGCACTGGAAATATAGCAGAGGATAAAACAGATCCCCACCCTCACAATGGGAGCAATCAGATAATAAACACACAGTTAGTAAATGACTCGGTACCTTAGGTGATAAATGCTATGGAGAAAAATAAAGCTAGGAAGCGGGGAAAGATGTTCCGGGGGGTTGTAGGATTTGCAGTTTTAAGTTGGGTGGCCAGGAATGCTCGACCAAGCAGACTTGAAAAGCTAAGGGCTGAACATGAGAATATCACAGGGAAATGCACCCCAGGTGGAGGTAAGGGTAAGTGCAAGGGTCCTGGGGCAGGAATGCTGGTTGGATGGGGGAATGAGAGGAGGCAGGGAATCAGGGATGATGGAGGAGAGTGGAGCTGCCATTACCGAGATGGGAGACCCCAGGGGCAGATATGGTGGAAAGACCTAGCGTTTGGGGTGAATTAATCTTGAGACATCTGCTAAATACCTAGTGAGGTGTCAAGTGGACGGTGAGAGACAGGTGTCTGGAGCTCAGAGGAGAGGTCTGGGCTAGGAAGCAGCCTGGGAGTAGCAAGACAAGCTGAGGTCACCAGGACAGAGAGGGAGGAAGCAATGCCAGGTGGCCACTGGGTCTGCTTCCCTGATGGGACATGCATTGAGTCATGACCCAGCCCAGAGGTCTGCTTCTCTAGAGACAGAGGAGGAAGGGTTTAATCCAGTAGGTCGAGGTTGACAAATCCTCTTCCTCCAAGGGGTCTTCTTGATGCCAGGTCTACCAGTTGCCTGGTCACCCTCCTCAGGCCACCGTAGCTAAATGGATGGTTCTTCCTTCAGTAGCCTTTATTGAGCCTTGCTGTGTGCCAGGCCCTGGGGAGCCACTAAGGATCCCAGGGGGAGGCTGGTCGCGGTGGCTCATGCCTGTAATCCCAGCACTTTGGGAGGCCAAGGCAGTGGGTCACCTGAGGTCAGGAGTTAGAGACTAGCCTAACTAACATGGTGAAACCCCGTCTCCACTAAAAAATACAAAAATTAGCAGGGCATGGTGGTGTGCACCTGTAATCCCAGCTACTCGGGATGCTGAGGCATGAGAATCACCTGAACCCCGGAGGCAGAGGTTGCAGTGAGCCGAGATGGTGGCACTGCACTCCAGCCTGGGCAACAGAGAGAGACTGTCTCAAAAAAAAAAAAAAAAAAAAAAAAAGGGATCCCAGAAGGAAATTGAGGCAGGGTCTGCCATTCCGGAGGGCTCAGGCCAGAGTAGGATTCAGATGGGGCACCTGTAGGCAGATCTGTGATGCAGAGAAGTCTAGGGGGATGGGGGGAGCTCAGAAGAGGCACCAGGACCAGAAGTGGCACTCATGGAAGGCTTCCCGGAAGAGGTAGTGTCTAAATGGACACCTGAAGGATGAGCAGGAATTGGCAAGAATGGGTAGGAGGACAAACTTTCCATATGGAAAGACATCACGTCCTTGCAAATGCCCTGGACCAGGAGTTTCTTTTTTCCTGCACCCAGGTCAACCCCTCCCCGGGGAGGGGGCTGGCCTCCAGCAGGTGTCGGCTGTGGGGAGGCTGTTGTACCTGGGACAGGCCCAGCTGGCTCAGGAAGGAACATACACCTGTGAGTGCAGCAACGTGGCAGGGAACAGCAGCCAGGACCTGCAGCTGGAGGTGCACGGTGGGTGAGCTGGGCGGGGGCTGGAAGGGTCTGGGATCATGGGCTGGCTGGGCAGGCGCCGCCCCGAAATCGGAGCAAATACAGGGAAGTGATGGTGTGTGGTGCAGGCTTTCTCCTCCCTCACGTTCCTGGTGTGTGAGTCCGTTCTCACACTGCTCTAAAGACACTACCTGAGACTGGCTAATTTATAAACGAGAGGCTTAATTGACTCACAGTTCCACATGGCTGGGGAGGCCTCAGGAAACCCACAATCATGGCGGAAGATGAAGGGGAAGCAAGGCACGCCTTACATGTCGGCAGGAGAGAGAGAGCCAGGGGGGAAGCACCAGACACTTATCAAACAACCAGATCTCCTGAGAACTGACTCACTCACTCGCTATCAATCACAAGAACAGCGTAGGGGAAACCGCCCCGATGATCCAATCACCTCCCACCAGGTCCCTCTCTCTGCACGTGGGGATTACAATTCGAGATGAGATTTGGGTGGGGACACAGCCAAGCCATATCACCTGGCATTTTAACTGCCCCTCCCACGCAGCTTCTCACTAACCCAAGCATTGGGGGTGGGGGCTGCAGCACATTCCCTAAGGGCCCCCCAATGGTCCAGAGGAGAAAAGCCACATCTGAAACAGCTGGAAACCCGAAAGAAGCGTGAGCATTATGTGAAGCTCCTATATATGATGGAAACCTAAAGCCCTATCTACTGGTCCTGCAGTGATGAAATGAAATCCCCCAGCCTCGTAAAAATCCTGCTACAAAGTAAAACCAGGAACAGCGCTGTTCAACATCTTGAGGAGAAACCCACCCGTAGAATAATTTCCCACCCCCAACCAGTCCCAACAACTGTTGAAGCTCCAGGAAGTCTCTGGTTTTTGAGGAAGAAAACCCGTCACACTTCCTGAAAGGGCTGTTCCCCACATAGCAGGCCTGCCTGTGACTCCCAGGCTGTAGTAGCAGTAGGGTGCTGTTATGACCCCATTGTTGGGAAGGAAAATGGAGGTGAGGTCACGAGGTCACACAGCCAGCGATGGCAAGGGGAGAGGGTATGTCCCTATTGGGCCCAGGGTAAGTGTGTGGTGCCTGGTGGCCCCAGCAGCTTTCTCTGATGGGCTTTCTCCCCACCCCAACAGTTCCCCCTCAGATTGCCAGTCCCCGGGAGCTTCCCACACAAGTCTCTGTGGTCCAGGATGGAGTGGCCACTCTGGAGTGCAACGTCACAGGGAAACCCCCTCCGACAGTGACATGGGAGCGGGATGGCCAGCCCGTGGGGGCTGAACTGGGCCTGCAGCTGCAGAACCAGGGTCAGAGCCTGCATGTGGAGCGGGCCCAGGCTGCCCACGCTGGACGCTACAGCTGCGTGGCCGAGAACCTGGCTGGGAGGGCAGAGAGGAAGTTTGAGCTCTCCATACTGGGTGAGGACCAGCAGCTGCTGGAGGAGTTGGGCTGGGGCAGATTAGAGTGGGCAAGGCGGGTTCAATCTCCAGGCACAGCCCTTAGGCTGTGATCCTGGGGTCACACCTGTTCTTTCTGGAGTCGGGGCTCTAATGAGAGCTGCTGGTAGGGGGGAGCCGCCAACACTGCTCTCAAAATCAGGACTGGTCCCAAATGGCCCCAATTTCCCCCAATTCGCCTCTCCTCCCTCCCTCTCTCCCTCTTGGGTTTACTCTTCCTCTACTCTGTTCTGGGCACTGGGGAAGTAAGCAGTCCCTGTCCTGCATGACTGGTATGTGATGGGGAGAATTCAGGGGCTTGTGAGAGACCAGGAAAACCTTGAATACTGTTGGGGCAGGTCAGGGCAGCCTCCCAGAGGAGGTGCCCTTTAAGCTGGACCATAAAGGGTGAGTAGGAGTTAGGCAGCTGCTAGGTGAGGGGAAGCACGTGCCAGGCAGAGGGTGGCTGGGGCAGCCTCATGCATTCCATCATTTACTGAGCTCCTACTGTATGCCTGAAGGATAATTCAGGGTGGAGATAGGGAGTGGTAAGAGATAGGGTGGGAGAGGTGGGCGGAATCAGTTTAGGGAGGGTGCCCCTCACCGTTGCTGGGATCTCGAACCTCATCCAGATATCCCCAACACCCCCACCCCCCTGGGTAGAGAGTGGCTTCCTTCAGGGACAGGTTCCTTCAGAAATGCAGCGTTGCCACTTAGCTTCCACACGTGGATTTAGGAAGCACATCTGGCTTCGCCTTTGCACTAATTCCAGTCCCACTGGCTCAGCGCTTGCTCTGCCCAGGTACTGGACTGGGCGCTTTCACGTGTTCCTGTTGAATCCCCCAGCATCCCGCTGAGGGCTTGGGGAGACTGAGGCCCAAGGAGCCTGCCCGACTCCAGAGCCCAGCCTGTGGCACCATGGGCTCCCTCCTAGGTGTCCTCACTTTAGGGGGAGCAGCTCTGCTCTCGTCACTTCTGCTCCTCAGACTCTCCCAATTGGGTGGAGTTGGGGGGCAGTCAGTGGGGCTGGGGAAGGAGCATGAAGCACACAGCCCATATCTGCACCCTGAATGTGGCTTCTTCTTTGTGTCCAGTGCCCCCAGAGCTCATTGGAGACTTGGACCCGCTGACCAACATCACTGCTGCCTTGCACAGCCCCTTAACTCTGCTCTGTGAAGCCACGGGGATCCCACCTCCAGCCATCCACTGGTTCCGAGGGGAGGAGCCTGTCAGCCCCGGGGAGGACACCTACCTGCTGGCAGGTATCATACCAGCTAAGGTTGGATCCTGGGAATCAGGTCGGGCTCTCTGCCTCTGACACTATCCATTACATGCCCATGACCTCTGACTCTGAGCTGCCAGGCCTGGTTGGAATAATCATTCCAGCTGCTGGTCCCCAAAGAATGCAACCCAAAACACTAGTCAGGTGAGGTGCTCCAGGAAAATATCATGGATTTAGATAAATTTGGAAAAGGCTTCCTGCTCTGCTCATCTAGAGAACCACAGTGAACATTTGCATAGCAAAGGTTCTGATAAGTCCTGCAGAAAAAAAAAAAAACTTTGGCACTTATATATAACATCCCACAGAACAGTAACAAGTTTTGGATGTGCTGATCTAAGCACCTTCTCCTCTGAATATTTATCCTCCTCATAAAATGGGTTTGTGTGGTTCTTGCTGGTATACAAATGAGGAACTGAGGCCCAGGAGTCTCTGTCCCATCCAAATCCTGCAAGGACTTCAAGGCCCCTGAGGCTATGCCTCAGTGACCCATTGGTTGTTCCACGTAGCCCATGATGAGATGGCAAATACATTTCCTCTTGGGCATCACTTCTGAGCACTTGGTAAGAATTGCCGGGTGCATTCTGTGGATAGGAATTCAGAGACTGCATTGGGCCCAGTGGAAAGGAATGTGGCAATCAGTTAGTAATGTCTGCTCTGGGTGCAGTAACAGCAGTGGTGTCCTGCGTCCTGTGTATCTGCGCTCCACACACTGATCTTGGGAGACCCTTGGGTTCCTCTGAAAGGAGCTGTCTCTCCCTGAGAGATCCTTGGGAGGAGAAGCCCTTTTACCATGTCTGTCAGAGTAGAGCAGAGATCTGCTGGGCCAGGACTACATAACCCATTGCTCTCCCTTCAGCTCCAGCCAATCCCCAGAGCCAGGGGTGGCCAGGGTGACAGATACTTCTTGCTAGAGCAGGGTCCTCAGATTTATTCTGGTACGTGTCTAATCTCTAGGCAGCTCCATCCATTTGTTTACCCTCCTGGGCCTCAGTTTGTGGATCTGAGGAACAGGACACAATGGGAGACAGACACATACACGTCTAATTATAATGCCTTTTCCTGCTGGGCAGCAGGGTGCTCGGCTTGGGACAGAATGCTGCTCAGAGCCATGCTTGGGGCCCATGCCCCTCCCTCCCCAGGTGGCTGGATGCTGAAGATGACTCAGACACAGGAGCAAGACAGTGGCCTCTACTCATGCCTGGCAAGCAATGAGGCTGGGGAGGCGCGGAGGAACTTCAGTGTGGAGGTGCTGGGTGCGTTACAACCCCATTCTCATGGGTGCCCTATGAACTGTTCCCCACTGCCGGGGAGCTCCCAGAGGCAGGTCCCCAGACTCATGGCTCATGCTGTAGCAGGGGCCCAGCACAGAGAAGGAGGGAGAAGCTAAGCCTTGTACACTTTGCCTCATCAAAAACCTTTGTTCAAGCCTGGGCAGTGTGGTGAAACCCAGTCTCTATTAAATGTACAAAAATTAACTGGGCATGGTGGTACACGCCTGTAGTCTCAGCTACTCAGGAGGCAGAGGCTGCAGTGATTGTGCCACTGCACTCCAGCCCAGGTGACAAGAAACCTCTGTTCTCAGGCCACCATGGAACTTTCCAGAAACAGCAGGGACAATCCAAAGTGGAAGGGGGCAAATATTTTTGACACCACTAAGACTGCCTGCCTCTCATCAGAGTCTTCTTCTGAGACACTGGTACTTCCATCAGGCAGCAGGAAATGTTTCTTAAACTCACCACCCTATGGAAACAGGCATGGGATGGGGAAACTGAGGCACAAGAAACGGTGGGCTCTTGGCTTCTTGTTCTGTGATTGTGTAGCCTGGGCGGGCCAGCCCCCCCCCCCCACCCGACCCCATCACTAGCCATTTGTCTCCCTGCTTCTCCCAGTTCCTCCCAGTATTGAGAACGAGGACTTGGAGGAGGTGATCAAGGTCCTTGAGGGACAGACTGCCCATCTTATGTGCAACATCACAGGTAAGGGCCACATGATGTGGTGGGCTGGGAGAAGGGGTGGGAAGGCACCTTCAGAAAGGAGGGGATCCCTGGGGATCTGCCCACCTGCCCCAGCCCCACTCCTCCTGACTGGGGTCTCTCTACGTCTTGGACCCGGCACCAGGTCCCAGCTCATCTTTGCATGTGTTCTTCCATCCCAAACACTCTTCCCTCTCCCCACCTCACTACAGACCTCAGCTTTCAGGACCTTCCACAGGGAGTCCTTGGCTGGCCCCTAAGGCCCAGTGGGCCACCTCCACTGGGCTCCCACAAGCCCCCGTGCTTCCCTGTCCTAGCACTGACCCACATTGGACCATAGTGGCCTTGTGGCATCTGAGCTTCTTGAAGACCCAGCTGCTGCCTTGTCACCATGGTTTCCCCAGTGCCTGGCAGAGTAGGCTCCCATTCATGCTTATGGGTTGAAGGATGGATGGATGGATGGATGGATGGATGGATGGGTGGGTGGGTGGGTGGATGGATGGATGGATGGATGAATGGATAGATGGATAGGTAGGTGGGTGGATGGATGGATGGATGGATGGATGGATGGATGGATAGATGGATGGATAGGTGGATGGATGGATGGATGGATGGATGGATGGATGGATGGATGGATAGGTAGGTGGATGGATAGATGGATAGTAGGTGGATGGATAGATGGATAGGTAGGTGGATGGGTAGATGAATGGGTGGATGAATGAATGAGGGTTGGATGGATGGATGTGTGGATGGGTGCATGGATGGATGGATGGATGGATGGATGGGTGGATGGAGAAATTTGTGGCTGAATAAAAGGATAGGTGGGTAGGTAGATGGTTGGATGGTTGGGTGGTTGGGTGGGTGAATGGGTGGATGGTTGGGTGGATGGATGAATGGAGAAATGAATGGATGATTGGTTGAATGGAGGGATAGTTGGGTAGGTAGATGAATGGATGGTTGGATAGTTGGATGGTTGGGTGGATGGGTGGGTGGATGGGTGGGTGGTGGGTGTGTGGACGAATAGAGAGATGAATGGATGATTGAATGGAAGGATAGGTGAGTGGGTAGATGAATGGATGGTTGGATGGATGGATGGATGGGTGGGTGGTGTGTGGGTGGGTGGATGAATGAATGGATGGAAGGAATACCTTGTTTTTCTGTCTTGCCTGTCTATACTAAGCCATCTCTACCCATTCCTCAGTAAGGAGAAGGCAGCCAAATCACAGAGGAAGGGGCACAGGCTGCTGCTGCTTCTTGTTGTGCCTCATGGGCCTCTGGGCCAGGATGGAAAATTCACATCCCCTGATCCATCTGGGAGCAGCCTGTGACCCCTGGGCTGCCCTAGTCAAAGCCTGCCAAGTTGTCTCATTCTCTGCTCTGCATACAGGCCACCCACAGCCCAAGCTCACATGGTTCAAAGATGGCCGGCCTCTGGCTAGGGGAGATGCTCACCACATCTCCCCAGACGGAGTCCTCCTGCAGGTCCTCCAGGCAAACCTGTCCAGTGCTGGCCACTACTCCTGCATTGCAGCCAACGCTGTTGGGGAGAAGACCAAACACTTCCAGCTCAGTGTCCTGTGTAAGTTTTGGGCATCTCCTGGCCACCGCAGGTGCTGGAGGGAGGGAGAAGCAAGGTGACTGGCTCCTTACAGACAACTTCCCACAAACCATTCTACTATTTTTCTTCTAATTCTCCGAGTTTGACAACAAAAATCATATAGCGACTCTATTGACAGAACATTTATTATGGGCCAGGCATTTCAACAGGCCTGATTGATTGAATCTTCACAATGACACTAGGAGGTGGGAGATGTGCTTGTCCCCATGTCATTGATGAAGCCCTGAGGCTCAGAGAGGTGACAAGAGTTATTGCCAGGCCCCAGGGTGGTGGGTTCACAACCAGGCATCTCTCCATCTCCTGAGGACAATACATACCTACTATTCTGTAAGCCTAGAGAAACAGAGCATCTATCAAATGAGAGGGGCACAGACCAGCTTAGAAAAATCTGTTTCTAAAATGGTGGCAGTTAAAAGGAGAGTCCCCTGCGGGGGTTGAAAGAAGAAATCTTGGGACCAATGAAAGCAAAGCTACTCTACTCAGCGGGGAACAAAGCCCCCAACTCCCACTCCCCCCTCAAACAGAATTGAGAAGCCTCTGGTTAGTTGGTAGAGAGGCTGGATGTTGACAAGCTATGGGGAAATGCAGGCAAAAATTATTCAGCTTTCCCTTGTAGTATTGCTTAGCGTTTGGAGAGCTGGGCTCTGGGTCACCTAGGCCTGAGTTCAAGCCTGGCCACCCCGGGCATGGGCTTCTCTGAGCCTCAGTTTCCCATCTCTGTAATGTAACTGACAGAAGTACCGAGGCCAAGCACCGGGGTCTGAGGCTTTCCTGGTCCTTAGTCTAGGGTCAGGGATCTCTGCTCATAACTGCCTCCCCGGCCCCCCATCACAGTGGCTCCCACCATCCTGGGAGGGGCCGAGGACAGTGCAGATGAGGAGGTGACCGTGACTGTCAACAACCCCATCTCTCTGATCTGCGAGGCCCTGGCCTTCCCTTCCCCCAACATCACCTGGATGAAGGACGGGGCCCCGTTTGAGGCCTCCAGGAACATCCAGCTGCTCCCAGGTGACACCCTCTGGGGGGAAGGAGGGAGGGAACAGGTGACATGTCATCAGAATTGGAGGAGAGGACCTGTGAGCCTGTCCTCATGCCTGGCATGAGGCTGCAGATTCGGGGTGACCCTGGCCACTGGCCCCTACACAGGTACCCACGGGCTGCAGATCCTGAATGCCCAGAAGGAAGATGCTGGCCAGTACACCTGCGTGGTCACCAACGAGCTCGGGGAGGCCGTGAAAAACTACCATGTGGAAGTGCTCAGTGAGTCGGGGACCCTGGGGCACAGCCGGGTGGGCAGAAGACCACCCAGGAACCTAGGGGCCCAGGCACCTGAGCCACCCTTGGTGCTCCAGGGGGTCTCCATGTGGCATATGTCCTCTGACAGTCACCGGGCAGCTAGGGCGGGCTCCAGAGGACACAATGAGGAGAGAACAGTGAGTTAGGGCTTGTGCCACTTGGGCTCCCAGACCCACTGCAGTCCTAGTTTCCTCCTGCCACTTCTGCTTTGGAGTATAAACAGAGGCTCTGCAGATTGAGACTTGGGACCCCCAAGGAAGTCCTCTGAGGTGACCCCAGAAATTCCCTTGCCTCAGACCTGCCCCATCCTATAACTCTTGCAGACAAATGCTCTCTCCCTTAAGTGGACAGCCAGGAGCAGGCTGGCTTCCAGGATCCCTGTGTCTCTTGGGCCGGCCCCCATTTCTGAGGCTACCCCCAGGACCAGGGTAAGCTCAGGGTTTCAGCACCCATCCCCCAGCTCTGCTCTCAGACCCCTCGTGCTTTTCAGTCCCCCCTTCCATCTCCAAAGACGACCCCTTGGGGGAGGTCGGCGTGAAGGAGGTGAAGACCAAGGTCAACAGCACCTTGACCCTGGAGTGTGAGAGCTGGGCTGTGCCCCCGCCCACCATCTGCTGGTACAAGGACGGACAGGTGAGTTTGGGACCCCCTGCGCAGCTTCTGGCTCTCACCTCTGCTTCCAGCTGGTTCTGCTTGGAACCTTCCAGAAAAGGCTTCCCTTAAAGCACCTAGCCCTAGAGCTGGTCCGGGCCCCAGTCACCCTTTATTTATTTTATTTTTATTTTTTTGAGATGGAGTCTTGCTCTGTCACCAAGGCTGGAGTGCAGTGGTGCAATCTTGGCTCACTGCAACCTCTGCCTCCTGGGTTCAAGCAATTCTCCCTGTCTCAGCCTCCTGATTAGCTGGAATTACAGGTGCCCGCCACCATGCCCAGCTAATTTTTGTAATTTTTGGTAGAGATGGGGTTTCACCGTGTTGGCCAGGTTGGTCTCGCACTCCTGACCTCAGGTCATCTGCCCGCCTTGGCCTCCCAAAGTATTGGGATTACAGGCATGAGCCACCGCACCCAGCCTTTATTTTATTTTATTTTTTTATTTTTATTTTTGAGACAGAGTCTCGCTCTGTCACCCAGGATGGAGTACAGTGGCACGATCTTGGCTCACTGCAGCCTCTGCCTCCTGGGTTCAAGTGATTCTCCTGCCTCAGCCTCCTGAGTAGCTGGGATTATAGGCGCCTGCCACCACGCCTGGCTAATTTTTTGTATTTTTAGTAGAGATGGGGCTTCTTCATGTTGGCCAGGCCAATCTCAAACTCCTGACCTTGTGATCCACCCACCTTGGCCTCCCAAAGTTCCGGGATTACAGGCCTGGCCACTGCGCCCGGCCATATTTTTAATAAAAAGTTGAACTCTTTGTAAACTTTAAACTCTACTATTTTCACCCATGTGTGGCCCTTCTCATCTTTATGCTCTATGGATTTGGTTTTATAAACGTCTCAGGGTGTTCTTGTCACTTTATGCTGCATTTTTGGAGAATGTATTGAGAAGTAAGCACATTTGTCTTGCTGCTCGTGGCCCCTCATTTCTGATCTCCCTTCCCCTGACCCCCTCATCCTCCTCACAGCCCGTGACCCCCAGCTCGCGGCTGCAGGTCCTGGGTGAAGGGCGACTGCTCCAGATCCAGCCCACACAGGTCTCAGACTCGGGGCGGTACCTGTGTGTGGCCACCAATGTGGCTGGCGAGGACGACCAGGATTTCAACGTGCTCATCCAGGGTGCGTGGCGCCAGTGGGCCAGGGGTGGGGCGTCGGCCAGTGTGAGGACATTGCGGGGCTGGCCCTCCGCAGGCCCCCACCATGTGTCCTGCAGCTCACGCGCCACCCGTGGCATCTCCCACTGGCTCATCTCAGCAGCCCAGAACGGCACCCTGCCCCAACCCCTCTGCCTTGAGGGACCAAAGTCAAGACATGAGGGCTGTGGCCCCAAACCATAGAATTGAGTGGTGGAGCCTGGAATGGTCTGGTTGAGCCAGAACGCCACACTCTTAGCCCCTCTGCCAGATGCCTCTCGCGTTGTTAGGGAAACCTGGGGATTCGCTTCAGAATCTCTGGTCGAGAGTAAGCTGAGTGGCGGCCTCAATGGTTGAAACTGCTTGTGGGTACCTGGGGCTCATTATATTCTTCTCTTGCTTGCGTCAGTGTTTGACGTTTTCCTTTTTAAAAAGTGAAGGAAGGAAAGGAGGGAGCCAGGAGTCAGAGAAGCTGGGCGGGAGAGGCTGGGAGGCTGGGATGAGGAGGCTGGGAAGGGGAGGCTGAGAGGCTGGGATGAGGAGGCTGGTAGGCTGGGATGGGGAGGCTGGGAAAGGGAGGCTGGGAGGGGGAGGCAGGGAGGCTGGGATGGGGAGGCCAGGAGGGGGAGGGTGGAAGGTAGGAAGGGGAGGCTGGGAGGCAGGGAGCTGGGAATGGGAGGCTGGGATGGGGAAGCTGGGAAAGAGAGGCTGGGAGGGGGAGGCAGGGAGGTGGGAAGGGGAGGCTGGGAGCGGGAGGCTGGGAGGCTAGAATGGGGAGGCAGGGAGGCAGGAGGCTGACAGGCAAGCTGGGCGATGGATAAGTGCTCAGAACCAGGTTTTGCTACACAATGCCCATGGAGTGTCCTGGCAGGAGGAACACCTGCTCTGGGCTGCTCATACCCTTTTTCATCTCCGGTGCTTCTGGCCACCAGTCCTCTAGCTCTGGCTCTGTCATGAACTGGTTGTTACCTGGGGACAACCTGGGGATGACACTGCCCCCTCCAGGCCTTAATTTGATCCTTTGTAAAATGCAGGTGATCAAAGCAGGTGACCTTGAGGGCCCCCCTCCATTTCTAAAGCTGATGATTTTGTGCCTCTATGCTCTGATAAACAAACATCGGCTGAAGCTTAGTATCTGGCTTCCAACTGTGAAAAATATTTCCATGTTACAGGGAGTCTTTAGCGTCCATTAGACATGAGCTGCTTAGGGAATGAGCCTTATCCTAGTGCCCAGCACATAGTAGTTGCTCAATAAACACCGGTTTAGGGAGTGAGGGAATTTAACAGATGCCCTGACCCAAGGGAATGGCTCAAGTAATGGATTTCCGCACCTGGGAGAGGCTGGGACGAGAATCTCCGTGAGCAGAGGTGCATTCCCCCCCGCCTGCTGTGCTTCCTAAGGGCTTTGTCTCCCCCACCCAGTGCCCCCCATGTTCCAGAAGGTGGGTGATTTCAGTGCAGCCTTCGAGATCCTGTCCCGGGAGGAGGAGGCCCGGGGCGGAGTCACGGAATACAGGGAGATCGTGGAGAACAACCCAGCCTACCTGTACTGCGACACCAACGCGATCCCACCCCCGGACCTCACCTGGTACAGAGAGGATCAGCCCCTCTCGGCCGGGAATGGGGTGTCTGTGCTGCAAGGTGGGTCAGGGGTGCGTGAAGAAAGTGGGCGCTTTGAGCTCTCCTGTGTGCTGCCTGCTGTGTGACCTTAAGCAGAGCACACAACCACTCTGGACCTTAGCTGCAATTTGTAAACTGGGGCTACAAGTTCTTTGCCTGTGTGAAGGCAAAGACTGGATTGCCTTTTGCCTCTGGTTTATAGAGCAGAGCCTCCTATCATGGGGCATGCCCTTCTGGGCTTCAAGATCTGTAATGTCCTTAAATGATCGGCAGAAGCTGCCACTTTCTCTGCAGAGGCAGCTGGCTTCTTTGTTAATCATCAACAAAGCTCATGACCCCAAACGCTGACGAAGCTCTAGCTGGGCACTGAAGGGCACACTGTGGTGGCTGAACTCATGTCTTTTGTGTCTGGGGTTTTTTTCTTTTTTTTTCTATTTTTATTTTTTGGGATGGAGTTTCGCTCTTATTGCCCAGGCTGTAGTGCAATGGTGCAACCTTGGCTCACTGCAACCTCCACCTCCTGGGTTCAAGTGATTCTCCTACCTCAGCCTCCCAAGTAGCTGGGATTACAGGCATGCGCCACCACGCCTGGCTACTTTTTGTATTTTTAGTACAGATGGGGTTTTTCCATGTTGGCCAGCCTGGTCTCGAACTCCCGACCTCAGGTGACCCACTGTCTCGGATCGGCCTCCCAACATGCTGGGATTATAGGCGTGAGCCACCACGCTCAGCCAGGTTTTGTTTTTTCTTTCACCACCTTAAGTGGTATTTGTTTATTTAAGGTAATTTAATTTTTTTAAGTAAACCTTTTATTTTAGAATAATTTTTTGTAGGTGATTTTGACTTAAAAGGCTCCAGGGGTGGGGCTTAGAAATGCCCCGCCCACCTGGCTCATGAGGGAAGCCTGGGTGGTCTCTCTGTTTGAGATTCGAACTGTGTCCTGCCAGAGATGGGCCGGCAATGGGGCTGGTTTTGGGGAGAAGTGGTCAGTTGCACAGGTCTCCAATGAGCAGAATCAGACCAGGATTTCTACTTTGGTGCTTGCAAGAAAAGGAGGTGGCTGGGCGCCGTGGCTCACACCTGTAATCCCAGCACTTTGGGAGGCTGAGGTGGGAGAATCGCTTGAGCCCAGGTATTCAAGACCAGCCTGGGCAACATCGTGAGACCCCGTCTGTACAAAATATTTTAAAACTAGCTGGGCGTGGTGGCATGTACCTGTGGTCCCAGCTACTCAAGAGGCTGAAGAAGGAGAATCCCTTAAGCCCAGGAGGTCAAGGCTTCAGTGAGCCGTGATCACACCACTGCACTCCAGCCTGAGTGACAGATCAAGACTCTATCTCAAAAAAAGAAAAAAAAGAAAAAAAAGAAAAAAAAAAAGAAGGAGGCCTCTTGCAGATCCAGGAGTGCAACTCTTACTGAACACTCTTAGTTCCTATTAGAAACCTCTGGACGGACCCCTTAACCTGGCCACTGACCACTGATCCTGACCCCAAGTCCTGGGTGCACAGCAGGCTCTGTCACCTGCTGATCCCGATCAGACTCTAACCATCAGCTAATCCCAACCAATAGCTGAACCCAGACCACAGCCACCAACTGCCCCCCAGTCCTGCCCACTTACCTCCAACCCTACCACTCACCTCTCACCCTGACAACTGACCTCTAACCTCTGTTCTCTAATCCTGAGAAAATAGGCGTCATGGTCACAGCTGACCTGAATTCTTACCCTGACCTTACACTAACCTCAAACATCAACTGACCCTTACACTAACCTCAAACATCAACTGACCCCTACAATGCCACTGCTGCCTCAATCCTGGCCACTGGGCTCTGCAGGCTCTTAACCTGGTCAAGCCACCCACAGCCCGGGCCGGCCAGCCCCAACCTAGAATTCTGAGCATGCAGTAACCCTAACCAGGCCCCCACTGGAGACCAACTCCAGCCCCCATAGATGCCAGGCTCTGGCCTTGGCTGGCTCTTTTTTTTTTTTCTGAGATAGAGTCTCACTCTGTTGCCCAGGCTACAGTGCAGTGGCAATCTTGGCTCACTGCAACCTCTGCCTCCTGGGTTTAAGCGATTCTCCTGCCTCAGCCTTCTGAGTAGCTAGGATTACAGGTGTGCGCCGCCACACCCGGGGAATTTTTGTATTTTTAGTAGAGATGGGGTTTCGCCATGTTGGCCAGGTTGGTTTTGAACTACTGACCTCAGGTGATCTACCTGCCTTGGCCTCCCAAAGTGCTGGGATTGTAGGATTGTAGGCGAGAGCCACTGTGCCTGGCCCCTGGCTGGCTTTTGATCACAGAGGGTCCCAGGCGATGCCTCCCCGGCCCCCACCCCTACTTCTACCCCCACCAACCGCCACAGCCCCAGGAGCTGCCTCCTTGCCTCCTGAGTCTCTGCTTGGACTCTGCCCTTACCAAGGAGCTGGGCTCAGCACAGCAGCAGAGCTGAGCCAGCAACCACTGCTGTCACGCCCAGCACTGCCATGAAGGCTCAGGTTTGCCATCTGTAAGATGGGAGTGACAACAGCGTGTGCCCCACGGAGGCACTGTGGGACAGGCCGAGAATGTGCAGCCCAGGGCCTGGCACGCAGTGAGTGGTGGCTGTGCCCTGACTTGACTCCACTCCACCCGTGAGCTGGGCAGGACAGGCCGATTCTCCTCCTTTCACAGATGAGGCAGGGGACAGTCACATGTCCCAGGTCCACTCCAGAGGAGGGGGCAGCGTCCTTGCTCTTGGGGGTGACTCTCATGCCTGAGCCCAGGCCTCTGTCCCGTGTCCCTGCAGGAGGCCGGGTCCTGCAGATCCCCCTGGTGCGGGCAGAGGATGCCGGGAGGTACTCGTGCAAGGCCTCCAACGAGGTGGGCGAGGACTGGCTGCACTACGAGCTGCTGGTGCTGAGTGAGTGGCGGGGCCTGCAGGTGGGGATTCCCGGGACTGCAGGCGCCGTAAGGGCCTCCCTCAGAAGGGGCCGAGGCAAAGTGCACACAGTCTTGCTGTACTCAGAGGTTGAAATTGGAGTTACATGCTTGGCCTCAAAGAATCATGCAGGACTGGGCGCAGGTTCCAAGTCAGAAGCTTCCTAGCTGTGTGACATCGAGCAAATCACAACCCTTTCTGTGCCCCCGATTCCTTCGCTGCGTTAGGGATTGGGAGGGCTTGGAGAGAAGGGCATGAGGATCCCGACCAGCGCCTGACACCAAGTGCCACTCTCGCCTCCACGGCCACCCCTGCCCCCAGGGACCTGTGCCAGCCCCTCAGCCCCCTCTCCCCCACCCCCAGCCCCACCTGTGATCCTGGGTGACACAGAGGAGCTGGTGGAAGAGGTGACAGTCAATGCCAGCAGCACCGTCAGCCTGCAGTGCCCGGCCCTGGGAAACCCCGTGCCCACCATCTCGTGGCTCCAGAATGGGCTGCCTCTCTCCCCGAGCCCACGGCTGCAGGTCCTGGAGGACGGGCAAGTCTTGCAGGTCAGGGCAGCCCCCTGCACGGGCTAGGGGCAGTGGCTGCTGAGGCCCAGCACCACTTGTCTGGGAGCCAGGGAGGGGTCGTTATCTGCAAATGAGGCTCTTTGCTGGGAACCATGCTGGAGCCCAGCCAAGAATCACCTGTGAGGAGGCATGCTGCGCCAGCACAGGCCTGTGCACGGCATCCAGAGCTTCAGGAGACACCTAGCAAAGGATGCACATGAGTGCGGGACCCAGAGCCCAGCACCGCACACAGCAGCCTTCTGCGGGATCACCAGCTGGCGCGTGCAGAGCCGTGCCCAGCACTCAGACATCAGGCAGCCCCCTGAGTCACCCCATGTGCAGACACAGAGCTGCAGGGACCCCGGGAGCCCAACACACACAGCACGGCCCTCCACAGGGGTGGGGGAGGCTCTTGTCACATCTGGTTTGCTACAGAGAACCACCCAACACCAACCTCACACGCCTGCTCCTGAGCGCCACACAAGGCCCTGGATGGAGGAGGTTCCAGGTCTCCATGAGCTGCCTGGTGCCTGCTTCCCTGGCATGGGATGGGAGGGAGTCCTCGCAGTCATTCCTGCGGGTGGTGGTGTCCAAGGGGTCTCAGGTATCTCCCAGGCATGGCTCCCTGCACCCACAGGTTTCCACGGCAGAGGTGGCCGACGCCGCCAGCTACATGTGTGTGGCCGAGAACCAGGCGGGCTCCGCTGAGAAGCTCTTCACCCTCAGGGTTCAAGGTGAGCTGGGCTGAGCAGGCAGCCCCTGTGGGTTCCTTTTCCCTTCCCAGGGAGCACTGCCTTGGGGCTTCCAGTATCCTGGGCTCTGGGTCCTGCAATCAGAGTTCAGGGATCCCAGCTGGCCCCAGCCACATCCCGAGACAGAGAGCATTTGGGAGGCCCTGATCACTACTGGGCCAACCCCAGGTGGTTTTAAGCAACTTTGGAGGTGGCCAGGCATTACCACCACCATTACTGAGCACTTACTGTGTACCTGACACGAGGCTGAGCACTTTCCCTGGGCTGACTCCTTCCAGCAGAGCTAGGTTAGCCCAGCTTTGCAGCTGTGGGAGGAGACTCAGGGAGGTCGCCCTCAGAGAGGAGTGGGGTCGGGGGGGGGGTCTCACCGCCCCGGAGCCTGCGCTGCTAACCTCTGCAACTCATGATGTACACCACACTGCAGTGGCTGTGAGTTCTGTCTCCAGATGGTCTTGGAGATGGAGGAAGATAGTGTTGAGCCCTCAAGGTCATGGGCTCAAACCTGAATTGATATCTTAGCTCTGCCACTGACCAGCTGTGTGGCCTTGGAACAGTGACTCTCCCTCTCTGATCCCCTACCCAGTGTCCTTCTGTGTAAGAGAGTCATGGCAAATGGAGGTTTCTGAATTATTTGAAGTTGTGCCGAGGTGAAGCCCCAGGAGCTGGGTGAGGCTCAGGGTTTCTCTTGGGCTCCGTGCTCCCCTGCTGGTATGATTCTCATGCCTTTCTCTACCGTGGTGGCTGTGGGGATAGTCCCACCACGAATCGCAGGCCTGGACTTGGAGCAGGTCACTGCCATCCTCAACAGCAGCGTCTCCCTCCCTTGCGACGTCCACGCTCACCCAAACCCCGAGGTCACGTGGTACAAGGACAGCCAGGCCCTCTCCCTGGGTGAAGAGGTCTTCCTCCTGCCTGGTGGGTAAACTGAGGTGTCCGGCCCAACTCTAAGGTAACGTGGGGAGAGAGTTGCTCCCCCGACCTGGGACAGGGCCGTCAGTTGTGCAGGGATTTAGGACTGGGGGCTGGGCTGGAATGCTGATGTGAGGGGCTGGCTTCCCCCGGCAGGCACCCACACGCTGCAGCTGGGGAGAGCACGGCTGTCGGACTCCGGGATGTACATGTGCGAAGCCCTCAATGCTGCCGGCCGAGACCAGAAGCTGGTGCAGCTCAGTGTTCTGGGTATGTCCATGTCTGTCCCCGACTCGTACTGTCCCCGCTCCTTCGGTCACCCCTCAGCCCATACTCCCCCAGAGAACATAGACAGGAGAGGGCCAGGAGGCACAGGGGGAGGCTGGGACGCCCGCACGGATCAGCTCTGAGGAGGGGGAGCAGTGGGATGGGCCCCAAGAGCCTGGCTGGGGAAGGGGCCTCCCCAAGCCTTGTGCGGCGGGGGAAGCCTGTTTCACGGTGGAGCCTGTTTCAAGGCTCGTGGTCTTCAGAATCCTCTTGGGGAAAAGCTGGCCCAAGGTGTCTTGAGCAAGGACTCGCTGGAAGGTTCTTTCTAGCCCCAGGGCTGGTCCATTCACTTGCACGAACACCAGCCAGACACTGCGCCAGGCCTGTGGGCTCACAGCCATGGGGAAGGAGGGCTTCTACATTGGTTCACTGGAGCCACAGGGGCTGAACGGGCCCCGACAGAGGGCCCTGCCCCTGTAGGAAAAAGCCTGGGTGGGGGCGGGCGTCAGCATCTCCCCCATCTAGGAGGTTGAGGCTCAGAGAGGCAGGAGGCTGTCCCTGGTCACTCAGTGGGTCCTTGGCGTGCTGGCCTGGTTCTCTTCCTCCACCTCCCCTGGGTCTGCGCCAGCCCCCAGGGCTGGGTCTGCTGTGTGACCCTGGTGGGTTTCCACTGGCATTTTCCCTGTGGCTGAGTGGGGAGGGCGCGGGGAAAGCTGCAGCACCTCACTCTGCTATCTCCTGCCCCCAGTTCCCCCTGCCTTCAGGCAGGCTCCCAGCGGCCCCCAGGATGCAGTCCTGGTGAGGGTTGGGGACAAAGCTGTCCTGAGCTGCGAGACAGATGCGCTCCCTGAGCCAACTGTGACCTGGTACAAGGATGGGCAGCCCCTGGTCCTGGCGCAGCGGACCCAGGCTCTGCGGGGTGGGCAGAGGCTGGAGATCCAGGAAGCCCAGGTGAGCAACCTTGGGGGCACAGGCAGCCATGAGCGCTGCAGGAAAGTTGCCTCCCAGCCCTGGCGAGCTGCGGGGAGGAAGGTGGGCAGGATATGAGTTGCTGCCTCCTTGGCCTGTCAGACCCCAAACCGAGTTGATTAGCAGCTTCCAGGGTGGAAGACATGGGCAGAGCTCAGGGCTCTGGAGTCACGTTCCAGACCCAGCCCTGCAGTCATGGCATGAGCCCTTCCTGCCTCGGTTTCCTCAGCATCTAGATGCTTTTATCTGGTCCGCTCCGGCTGACCATCTGAGACTCCTGGGAGTCTGCCCTGCCCTCCCTCCCTCCTTCCTTGGTGTGGATTAGATGCTCACAGTGTTTGTTGGATGAATGTTTGCTGTCCCCCTGGAAATCCATTCCTGGCCAGGCTCCATCCCCACAGCAAGGGTGACCTCTTCCTGCCAGCTTGGCCCAGGGAGGGAGGCCCCCAGAGCCTGTGTATTCACTGTTGAGGGGCCCTTCTGCTTCTTGAGGCTCTTGGAAAAGGCCAGAGCGTCCTGATTCCCTTTGGCTCCCCAGTCAGGACCAGCATATTTGGGAGGCCCCTGCTCTGGAAGTTTTGGGGGGCTAGATGCTTTTGGGGAGCCCTAGCACCCCACTTCCAGCTCCAGCACACAGCCACTGTGTGCTCTTCCTCTCTCAGGTATCGGATAAAGGTTTATACAGCTGTAAAGTCAGCAACGTGGCTGGGGAGGCCGTGCGGACCTTCACCCTCACCGTCCAGGGTAAGCCAGGGACCAGCCTGGCCAACGTGACTGTGGAGCCCCTAGCAACACCCAGGGCTGCCAAGGAGGACAAAGACAATAGCTGGGCAGAGGCAGTGCTGCTAAGTGCTGAAGGCACGATGACTAGAATTTGTGTACATATCTATATCTACATCTCTTTCTTTTTGTAGAGATGGGGCCTCATTATGTTGCCCAGGCTGGTTTCGAACCCCTGGACTCAAGCAAACCTCCTGCCTCAGCCTCCCAAAGTGCTGACATTACAGGCGTGAGCCAGTGCACCCAGCTAATTTCTAGAATTTAAAAAACTAAGGTTAGCAGGCTCCAAATAGAACTCTGCCGGTGACCTGCTTCATGGAGCTTAGTAGAGTGACTTTGTCCCTCAGAGCCTAAGGTTTGCCTTCAGTGAATGAGTCTAAAAGCAGTAGCTGCCTGCCAGGCACAGTGGACCTGCCCAATCCCATGGATCCCATGGACCGCCATGACAGTGTCTATAAAGTGCTGGGCACGGGGCCTGGCATGTGGGCACTAAGATGAAGGAGCCCTATGAGATCAGACACACAGGAGGCCACGTCACCTGCATCTTGATCCCCAGGGGGCCCTATCCCATCCACCCAAGGATGGAGCACAGATGCCGTTTGATTGGACATGTGGCTCCAGCTGGGGTGAGGAGGAGCCTATTTACACTGTCCAGGAAACTTGGCCAGATTTTCTGGTGCTCAGATGTCATGTTAGTTAGAATAGAGACTTAGCTGTGCCACAAGAAGACCCCAAAATATGGTTGAGTAAATGAGAGAGTTTAACTCTTATTCAAAAGCCCAGAGGTGGGTGTCTAGGCTGGTGGGTAGCTCAGCTCCATGCGGTAGTTAAGGGACCCGGGTTCCTTCCCTCCTGTTGATCTTCCATTTCTTAGGGTGTTGTTCTTGTGCATATGGTTGAAACTGGGACACGGCATCCTGTCCTGGCCCACAGGAAGCAGAAAAGAGCAGAAGTGGTGGGCAAGCATTTATTTCATGCAGAAGTTGCACCTGTCCCTTCTGCGTGTATGCCATTAGTGAGCGCTCAGGCAGCTGGCTGCAGGGGACACTGGGAAATGTAGTTTCTGCTAGAGTAATCGTGGGCTCAGCTAAAACTCTGCTATGCACAGTGGGAAGAACGGGCTGAGGGGACACCAGCCATCTGTCACAGATGCCAAAGCCAGTAGCCTCCCAACCAGGTGAGCGGTGGGCACATGCAACCCTGAGCCATACGCAACACAATCGTTGAAAAGGACTGACAAGATGGAGTGCAGGGGCTCATGCCTGTAATCCCAGCACTTTGAAAGGCTGAGGCAGGGGTGATCACTTGAGCCCAGGAGTTTGAGATCAGACAGGGCAACATAGTGAGAACTTGAATCTACAAAAAATAAAAAATAAAGTAACAAGAAAAGGACTGACACCAGGCTTGCTGCTCAAAGCTCCCAGCCCTTTCTGATGGCTACATTGATGAACAGTGGAAAGAGGGGGAATATCTGGTCCCTGAGGGCAAAGGCATTTCATCTTGAGCCTGGTTGACTCTGTTCTGCTGGTGGTGGCTGCCTGGGGTGTGTGACTTCATCCTGGCGGAGCAGGAGAGAGTGTTGGGATCGATTAGTGATGTCTGCCCTGGCACAGGTTAAGGACTGTGGGTGAGTGAGCCTCCCATTTACCATCCTTGAGCTAAGGAGACCCCGCTGGAGCTTTGCTTTGTATGCTTTAAAATAGCCAGGCACTGGTTCTATTTACATTTGTGAATAAAATATAAAATGGGAACTCCTAACTACCAGGAAGGGCTTCTTAGGCCTCCCTGATCTGCCTGAGGGGAAGGAAATTGGGGAAGAGTCTCAGAATTCTGACAGTCTGGCTTTCTTCCTGCAGTGCCCCCAACATTTGAGAACCCCAAGACAGAGACAGTGAGCCAGGTGGCTGGGAGCCCCCTGGTCCTGACCTGTGATGTGTCCGGGGTCCCTGCACCCACGGTCACTTGGCTGAAGGACAGGATGCCCATGGGTGAGCACATCTGTCCTTGTCTGTTTTGCGTAAAGCATTCCTTTCTTTAATAAGATGACAGCAGAAGCGGACGAAGGAAGTTATTGGTTGTTGATGATCTTGGCAAAACCAGAGACTGGCAGTGCCGTGTTGGCCCCCCGACATTTGTGTTTGAGTGAAGCGTTATTTATTGGCCCTTGGAATCCAAACATAAAGAGCGTCTCCTGTGAGGGTTTGGAAGCTCCTTTGCATCCACGTCCTCAGTCAGCTCCCATGAGACAGCAGACGTGGGCTCTCCATTGTGCAGGGCAGGTGCTGAGGGCCGTGGAAAGCCCACTGGCTGACACTGGGCTCAGCATTGGCCCCCGGAGCTGCTCCTTGGTGGTGACTCAGCTCTGTCCTAGCTGGGCTGTTGGTCAACCCCATCCCCCATCCAGGCCTCCCCATTCTGGCCACTGCTGTGCCCACCGTTCCTCCGCATGACGGCAGAAGCCCCACATGGTCTCCTGGGCCCACTGTGCCTCTCACGCAGGCTCCACGTGGGGCAGAAAGGTCTGAAGGTACAGCTCGGAGCTGGTCCCTTGTGTGGTGGAAATCCGTCCACAGCAGGGGCCGGCACTGCCAGCCACCTCTCCCTGCCCCTCCATGCGCTAAACGTGGCTGTGCTGGCTCCTCGAACCTGCCCCTCTCTCTCAGTAACAGCTTTATTGGGATATAATTCACACACTATATAATTCACCCACTGAAAACATCCAATTCAGTGATTTGTAGTACAGTCACAGAGTTGTGTGACCCTCACCACAATCAAATTTAGAACATTTTTATCACCAAAAGGACACCCATACCCATTAGCAATCACTCCCCGTTTTCCCCCCATTTCTTCTTCCCCCAGACCCAGGAAACCACAAATCTGCTTTCTGTCTCTGTGGATTGGCCTGTTCTGGGCATTTCACATTAATGGCATCATAGAGTGTGTGGCCTTTTGTGTCTGGCTCCTTCCACTTAGCGTGTTTTCAAGTTTCATCCATGTTGTAGCATGGATCAGTACTTCATTCTTTTTTTTTTTTTGAGACGGGGTCTCGCTCTGTTACCCAGGCTGGGGTGCAGTGCCACAATCTCGGCTCACTGCAACCTCCGCCTCCTGGGTTGAAGTGATTCTCCTGCCTCAGCCTCCCGAGTAGCTGGGATTACAGGCTCACACCACCATGCCCAGCTAATGTTTGTATTTTTAGTAGAGATGGGGTTCCACCATGTTGGTCAGGCTGGTCTTGAACTCCTGACCTCAGGTGATCCACCTGCCTCGGCCTCCCACAGTGCTGGGATTATAGGCATGAGCCACCGTGCCCAGCCAGTGCTTCATTATTTTTAAAAATTAAATTTTTCTCTTCATTCCCTTCTGTGGCTGAATATTCCATTGTGTGGCTGTGTCACGTGTTGTGCATCCACTGGTCAGTTGATGGGCATTTGGGGTGTCTGCATCTTTTGGCTGAGATGCTCAGTGCTGCTGTGAACCTCTGTGTTCGTGTTTCTGTGTGGACCTGTGTCATTGCCTCTCTCGGGTCAGGTGGCTGCAGGCCCCGCCTCCCTTTGCGTCCAGCTCTTGGCACATGTGTTCCCTGCCTGGAATACCCACCCAGGCTCCCGTGGTCACCTCTGCTCCCCCCGGCTGATTCCTGCTCAACATTCACGTCTCAGCAGAGATTCACCACCTCTGGAAGCCCTCCCCCACCCTTCCTGTCCCCCAAGTTCCCCGGCTCCATCAGGGGCTCACAGGGCTTGTCAGCACTGGGTCCCCTTGTTTCATGGCCCCCACCCCTGATACATTGTGAACTCCTTGAGGACAGGGACTGAGCTGCCCTCATCTTGATTCCCAGACTCTGCGCTGGACATGGGGCAGTTGCTCGTGTCTTTGTGTTGAGAGGCTGGAAGGATCCATGAGGATCTGGGCAAGGAGATCGGCCTGGGCTGGGGCCGTTAGAGATGCCTTTGGGCAGGGGTGTGGCTGGAGAGAATGAAGGGGGAGGCCTGAAGGCCGGGAGTGGGAGGAGCCCGAGCAGAGGCCCAGGGGGAGGCCCCAGGGTGACCTGCGTAGGGTCAGTGAGGGGCTGGTTTGACTTGAGCAGAAACCTTGATAGACAGGGGTAGAGGGGCAGGGCAGGGAGGGAGAAAGCAAAAGCAGAAACCTTGATAGACAGGGGTAGAGGGGCAGGGCAGGGAGGGAGAAAGCAAAAGCAGAAACCTTGATAGATGGGGGTAGAGGGGCAGGGCGGGGAGAGAGAGGATGGGAGCTGAGAGCTGGGCCTGAGAGCAAATCCTGGACACTGAAGGGAGCGGGTCCCTTGGGAAGAGCTGTCTCAAGTGGAAGGAAATGAGGGAGGCTTCTAAGGAGCAGAGACTGGGCTGGGGAAGGTGGGGACATATAAGAAGGAGCCTCTGCCTCTGTGGGGCTCAGTTTCCTATGAGCACAAGAAGGGGCTGGGGGATTCAGGGGAGCCCTCTGTCCCACAGAGAGCAGCGCGGTGCACGGTGTGGTCTCCCGGGGGGGCCGCCTCCAGCTGAGCCGCCTGCAACCGGCCCAGGCGGGCACCTACACGTGCGTGGCTGAGAACACCCAGGCTGAGGCCCGCAAGGACTTCGTGGTAGCAGTGCTGGGTAGGTCTGCGCCTGCACCCTCCTGTCCCACTCCCATGGCAGCCCCTGCCATCACCCAGGGCCTCACTGCACCCCTGCCTCAGTGGCCCCCCGGATCCGGAGCTCAGGCGTGGCGCAGGAGCACCATGTCTTGGAAGGGCAGGAGGTGCGGCTGGACTGTGAGGCCGATGGGCAGCCGCCGCCGGACGTGGCCTGGCTGAAGGATGGCAGCCCGCTGGGCCAGGACATGGGCCCCCACCTCCGGTAAGACTTGGCCCATGCCCTCCCCAGAGGCGGTAGGGCCCACGTTCCCTTACGCCTCTGCCCTGGGCCCTCCTTCCCTGTGGCAGGTTCTACCTGGACGGCGGCTCCCTGGTGCTAAAAGGCCTGAGGGCCTCGGACGCGGGTGCCTACACCTGCGTGGCCCACAACCCAGCCGGGGAGGACGCCAGGCTGCACACGGTGAATGTGCTGGGTGAGGAGCCCCGGGGCATCTGGAGGGTGATGCGTGGTCCTGGGCACGGGAGATAAGGCGACATGTGAGCAAAGCCCACACTGTGACCTGGGCCACGGGTCTCACTTCCCTGGGCCTCCACGGCCCATCCTCAAACTAGAGGACAATAGTGCCAGCCCAGGGTATAGCGGAGATTGGGGAGGTGAGAAGAGAGTCAGGGAGTGGCTGTGTCCCCCATGCAGCGGGCCTCATCCTTCACAAGGGACCACTGTGGTTGCTGGCGGCAGAAGTCCAGGTCTCCCCTTCTGGGATTTCCCTGGGAGGAGCCCACCTTCCTCCCAAGACCTCCGCACTACCCCTCTTTTTTCTACCCACCCTCAGTTCCTCCCACCATCGAGCAGGGAGCAGACGGCTCAGGGACCCTAGTGAGCAGGCCTGGGGAGCTGGTGACCATGGTGTGCCCTGTGCGGGGCTCCCCGCCCATCCACGTGAGCTGGCTCAAGGACGGCCTGCCCCTCCCGCTCTCCCAGCGCACCCTCCTCCACGGCTCTGGCCACACCCTCAGGTAGGGGAGACGGCGGACAGGCGTTGGCTATTCCACTCAGAGTGGACATGTGGGGATTGTCAGCAAATGGGAGGTGCTGGAAGCCAGGACTGGCTGCAACACCCACTCTCCACCCCACAGCGAGTGTGGACTGCGCCCCAGATGCTAATGCTAGGATGGGTCTCAGGGACCCAGGGAAGGGGAGGTGGTCGGGGTAGGAGGAGATGCAGGAGAAGTCAGGTTTCAGGGAAGGAGAGACCAACTGGGCCACAGGAGACGAGGCCTGAGGACGGACTGCTGGCTTTGGTGCTGTGGCTGTCACTGGGACTGGGCAAGAGCAGCTCAGGAGGAGTGGTTGGGGCGAAAGGGGCTGAGAGAAAGTGGGAGGACAGAGAGTGAAGCCAGTGAGCTGAGATGACTCCAGTGAGCTCTGAGGGCAAAGAGGACTGCGTAGAGGAAGGGGAGCCAAGCTGTCCATGTGGGACGCGGAGCTTCCCGAATTTGGGAGGCAGGAGGTCTGGCTTCAGAATGAGATTGGTTGGAGCAGGCAGCAGGGGTGGAGGCAGCTGGAGGCTTTATCCTGGGGGCACCGGGAACCCAGGTAAAGAGTTTAAGCAGGCCGGGTGCGGTGGCTCACGCCTGTAATCCCAGCACTTTGGGAGGCCAAGGCGGGCAGATTACAAGGTCAGAAGATCAAGACCATCCTAGCTAACACGGTGAAACCCCATCTCTACTAAAAATACAAAAAATTAGCCGGGCCTGGTGGCAGGCGCCTGTAGTCCCAGCTACTCGGGAGGCTGAGGCAGGAGAATGGCGTGAACCTGGGAGGCGGAGCTTGCAGTGAGCCGAGATCGCGCCACTGCACTCCAGCCTGGGTGACAGAGTGAGACACCATCTCACCATCTCAAAAAAAAAAAAAAAAGAGAGAGAGAGAGAGTTTAAGCAAAGACTGGGCTCAGTGACCCCGCCCCCTCTGGCCAGCAAGCTCTTGGGAGACAAAGGATGGAAAAGGGAGGAAGTCTTTCCACGCAGCCAGCCTCTCCTGTCTCTCTCCCTCTCTCTTCCTCTCTCTCCCTCTCTCTTCCTCTCTCTCTCTCTCTCTCTCTCTCTCCCTCTCCCTCTCTCTTCCTCTCTCTCCCTCTCTCTTCCTCTCTCTCTCTCTCTCTCTCCCTCTCTCTTCCTCTCTCTCCCTCTCTCTCCCTCTCTCTTCCTCTCTCTCTCTCTCTCTCTCCCTCTCTCTTCCTCTCTCTCTCTCTGCCTTTCTTTTCTCTCCTTCTCCCTCTCCTCTCGGGGGATTCAGGATTTCCAAGGTGCAATTGGCAGATGCTGGCATCTTCACCTGCGTGGCCGCAAGCCCAGCTGGAGTGGCAGACAGGAACTTCACCTTGCAGGTGCAGGGTATGGAGCAGGGGTGGGGCAAGGGGGTCTCTGGCCTTGGTGGGTGAGAATCAAGGCCCTTGGCCCCCCTGCCCATCTGGGTGGAACTAAGGATGGGCCCTGGGGGCATCAAGGAGAGCGGACACTGCGGCTCAGTCTCTGACTCACTGGATTGCTCGTTCGCACCTCACAAGTAGCTGTGGGCACTCTGATATGCCCAGGATAGGTGGGGGCATAGAGGCAGGAAGCAGCTCTGTAAAGAGACAATCACAATTCCAGGGAACTAGTGACACTGGGGGATGGAGAGGATGCTGTGGGAGCACAGAGGAGGGCACCTCACCTGGCCTTGGGGGACCAGGGCGGCTTCCTGGAAGAGGTGATGTCTAAGCTGAGTACTGGAGATGAGAGTCCTGGAATAGAATGGTTCCTGCCCACCTTTCTGCCCTCCACAGTGCCCCCTGTCCTGGAGCCGGTGGAGTTCCAGAATGACGTGGTGGTGGTTCGTGGCTCCCTGGTGGAACTCTCGTGCGAGGCCCAGGGCGTTCCCCTGCCTCTCGTGTCGTGGATGAAGGACGGGGAGCCCTTGTTGTCCCAGAGCCTCGAGCAGGGGCCCAGCCTGCAGCTGGAGGCAGTGGGAGCCGATGACTCGGGGACCTACTCCTGTGTGGCCGTGAGCGAGGCGGGGGAAGCCAGGAGGCATTTCCAGCTGACTGTCATGGGTGGGTCCTCTGGCCTCTGGCCAGCTTCTCTGGGCTTGGGGGAGAGGGTGGGACTCTAGGGGCAATGGGAAGGACAGTGGGGGAGGTGAGTACCCTGGAGACCTGGGACTGCCACCTGGGAGCAGAACTCAGGGAACTTGGTTCCGGCTGGGATGCCTCTCTCACCTTCCTTGCCTGCGGGCAGTGGGTGGCCGGGCTTTGATTCTCCCAGGGCTGTGCTCCTGGTTTCTTTCCACCAAACTTTGGTGGCAGATGCAAGAACAAGGGCCACCAAAATGTGGGAGCAGAGCCCCCGGACTCAGCACAGTGTTTTCAAGTGCGGTACCGTCCAGGAAACGTGTGTCAATTGTGTGTTCCCCTCCATGGTGGCTTGCAGAGCCCCCTCACATTGAGGACTCAGGCCAGCCTACAGAGCTGTCGCTGACCCCCGGCGCCCCGATGGAGCTCCTCTGTGATGCCCAGGGCACCCCCCAGCCCAACATCACCTGGCATAAGGACGGGCAGGCCCTGACCAGGCTGGAGAACAACAGCAGAGCCACACGGGTGCTCCGGGTGGAGAATGTGCAGGTACCAGTGCCGCCGCCATGGGGCGAGGCTGGGGGTTGGGGGAGAGGGGAGGGACTGCAGGTTCCCCAGACCCAGTGGGCAGTTGACAAAGTTGGGCTGAAGCTCCTCCTCTGTGTGGGGTGTGAGGGTGTGGAGGTGACCCACCTAGGCCGTGCCCTTGGGAGCTGCCAGCAGGGTCAGGGCCCAGGCTGATGCCAAAACCAGGTGACCCCATCTAGGCCAGAGGAGGGCTGGTGCAGTTAAGGGGAACTTCTGGGAAGAGGCAGGCATCACACCAGCCCTAAAGCAACAGTGAGATGGCGGGAGAGGGCGTGGGTTGGCTGGGAGGTGGATGGCAGACCTCTCAGGGCTGAGTTTGAATCCTGGGTCCCTCATTGCATGAGAAAGAAACCAGATTGGGAGGCGGGCAGAGAGGGGCCAGGGGCAGCTGCTCAACCCGCTCCATCCCCAGGTTAGGGATGCCGGGCTGTACACTTGTCTGGCTGAAAGCCCTGCAGGTGCAATTGAGAAGAGCTTCCGGGTCAGGGTTCAAGGTAGGTGGTGGGGGTGGGGTGGGGGCAGGACCGGGAGGCAGGACAGGCTTGTGGCAGGGGTGAGTCCCCCTCTCATATCCTCTTGTGCCACCCCCTTCCCAGCCCCTCCAAACATTGTTGGGCCCCGAGGCCCCCGCTTTGTGGTCGGCCTGGCCCCAGGGCAGCTGGTCCTGGAGTGTTCGGTGGAGGCAGAGCCAGCGCCCAAGATCACGTGGCACCGAGACGGCATCGTGCTGCAGGTGGGCACCAGGAGGGGCCCCAGGGTGCTGCCTTCTGTCCCGCTCAGGCCTCAGACCTGACCTGGCCGGATCCAAGATCCAGAGCGGGTGCCAAGGGCCCGCTCTGAGCTGCACTTTGCACCCCGTTCCCCGGTTGTCGTACCCCCCACCATTGTCATTGTCACTCCTATTTTATGGATGGGGATACTGAGGCAAGGCTCAGGTCACTCAGGGCTTCCGAGGCCCACCCAGTATTCTCCCCCTGGCTCCTTCAAGCTATGCTTAGCAGCTGTGTGGCCTGGGCCGGTGACCAAGGCTCTCTGTGCCCACCCCTCAAATGGGGTCAGTTTGCGGCTGTGGATTCAGGGTTGTGGGTGTTCTGACAGGAACTCCAGGCACAGGGGATGCATTTCCTCCCAGAGGGGTGCATTTCCTTAGAGGGTCCTCGGCGGGGCACAGTCAGGGCCTGCAGTCAGCCTGGAAGGACAGAGCCACTGTCCAGCTTCACCAGTTCCTCAGTCTTCTGCGTCTGCTGCCGGGTGGCCTGGTGCAGCTGGGCACTGATAAGGGTCTCTCCACCCTGGTGGGGCTCTCCAGGAGGACGCCCACACACAGTTCCCGGAGCGGGGCAGGTTCCTCCAGCTGCAGGCCCTGAGCACGGCTGACAGCGGCGACTACAGCTGCACAGCCCGCAACGCCGCAGGCAGCACCAGCGTGGCCTTCCGCGTGGAGATCCACAGTGAGTAGGGCCCGCCCCACCCCACCCTGCCCACCTTACCCCACCCTGCCCACCCCCTTGGAGCCACAGCTCCCAGCACCACTCCCTCTGTGCCCCTCCCCAGCGGTGCCCACCATCCGGTCAGGACCACCTGCAGTGAACGTCTCAGTGAACCAGACAGCCCTGCTGCCTTGCCAGGCCGACGGTGTGCCCGCACCCCTCGTGAGCTGGCGGAAGGACAGGGTCCCCCTGGATCCCAGGAGCCCCAGGTGGGAGAGGGAAGGGGTGGGCCTTGGGGAGGCTCTCAGGTGCCACTCTGTGGGTTGCAAATCAAACTCACTTGGGCAATTGGAGCAGAAAAGTGACTTTATCATCAGGACGTGGGGTGTCTCAGAACACAAGGACAGGCCCACCACTCATGAAGGTCTCTTGCTTGTTTAACTTGATCAGAAGCCTTGATAGATGGGGCGGGGTAGGGGGCATGAATGGATCTCACGAGATCTGATGGTTTTAAAGCTTCTCTCAGCTTCTCTCTGTGTAGGCTTCATCTCTTTCTCTCTCTTAGCTTCTTCCTTGGTGAACATGGGAGAAACACACCCCCTGACAACCCCGTGGCCCCCAGCCCCAGGTTTACAGCTCCTCAGCTCACTAGCAAGTTGTCTGTGAATCCCAACTCTAAATTCCCAGGGCACAGAATGCCATTGGCCCAGCCTGAGTGATGTGTCCATCCCCCATCCAATCAACTGTGGCCAGGGGCGGGATTGCACGGTACAGACATGGCCCTTGGAAAGGGCATTTTTCAGATCTAGGGGCTGCTCTCAGGAAGAGCAGGGTGCTGCGCCTTCTGCGTCTCGGGAGAGGTCAAGCCCAGGAGGGTGCTGGAGATGCCCAAAGCAGCCCTTCTCTCCATCTTTCCAGTGTTGGCTTGGGCTGTGGGGAGCTGCTCATGGCTCTGACCCCCTGACCTTGGCCTCACAGATGCAAGACTCTGACCTCCAAAGTTAGCATCTGTATTAGTCCATTTTCATGTTGCTGATAAAGACATACCTGAGACTGGGCAATTTACAAAAGAAAGAGGTTTATTGGACTTGCAGTTTCACATGGCTGGGGAGGCCTCACAATCATGGTGGAAGGAAAGGAGGAA
This sequence comes from Pan paniscus, assembly GCF_029289425.2. Lineage (NCBI taxonomy): Eukaryota > Metazoa > Chordata > Mammalia > Primates > Hominidae > Pan > Pan paniscus. The sequence continues at coordinate 8,954,587 of NC_073260.2, read as the reverse complement.
CAAGTTACATCTTACGTGGATGGCAGCAGGCAAAGAGAGAGCTTGTGCAGAGAAACTTACGTTTTTAAAACTATCAGATCTCGTGAGACCCATTCACTATCACGAGACCAGCACGGGAAAGACCCGCCCCCCAATTCAATCATCTCTCACCAGGTCCCTCTCACAACATGTGGGAATTATGGGAGCTACAAGATGAGATTTGGGTGGAGACAGAGCCAAACCATATCAGCATCCTCTCACTGGGAAAGTGGGGGCAGAGGGAAGGGGCTTGCTAGAGACAGCCCTGCTCCAGACCCCACTGGCTTGCTCATCTCCAGGGCAACCCCCCGTCCATTCTAGGTTCGAAATTCTGCCTGAGGGTTCCCTGAGAATCCAGCCAGTCCTTGCCCAGGACGCCGGCCAATACCTCTGCCTGGCATCCAACTCTGCTGGCTCCGATCGTCAAGGCCGTGACCTACGGGTCTTGGGTAGGTGGCCTGGGGAAGGCCTTCAATGTCCAGTCCCTGTCGGGGCCCAGTCCTTCTTAGTTTCTGAGTCACCCCAGCTGTAGGAGCCAAGAGCCAATGGTCTTCAAATGTTTTTGACCATGAAGCCCATTAGTAAAAAGTCGTGATCATGCACACTCAAAGGACACAGATAGATGTATTTTAGTGCATATATTACGTAACAGAACAGCGATTCGATTAAGTAAGAAACCATGTACAAAAGGTAAAACAAGTCTGAGACGCCGAGGCAGGAGGATCACTTGATCCCAGGAGTTTGAGACCAACCTGGGCAACATAGTGAGACCCCATCTCTGCAAAAAAAAATGTTTAAATTAGCCAAGCATGGTGGCACATGCCTGTAGTCCCAGCTACTTGGGAGGCTGAGGTGGGAGGATCACTTGAGCCCGGGAGTTTCAGGCTATAGTGAGCCATGATCACGCCACTGCACTCCAGCCTGGGTGACAGAGTGAGACTCCGTCTACAAAAAAAAAAAAAAAAAAAGTAAAACGTGAAAGGATAAAATTCAAAATCACTAGAATCAGATGCCCCAGTCTCCTCCCGCTCCAACAGATCAGCTTGTAAGAGGTTGCTCTGGCGGGCCCTGGCCTCAGGTGGGGGCTGATGGGAGTGGAGGCCTGGAGGCTTCAGTCAAGGAAAGGCACTGAGGGGGTGCCAGGCTCAGGGACGGGGAAAGCCCAAAACACCCTGCTGGAAGCGCTGTCTCGGGGCTTTCTCCTGCCCTCTCCCTCTGTGCTCCCTCAGGGATGGGTGGAAGACAGTAGGCAGTGGCTTTGCCTCTGGGCACAGCCTCAGAGAGCCCCCAGCCCCTGTGCCCCCTGCACCTGTCTCCTGACCACTGTGCTCTCCCCAGAGCCTCCAGCCATCGCCCCCAGCCCCTCCAACCTGACCCTGACTGCCCACATCCCAGCCTCGCTGCCCTGCGAGGCCAGCGGCTCCCCTAAGCCCCTGGTGGTCTGGTGGAAGGACGGACAGAAGCTGGACTTCCGCCTGCAGCAGGGCGCCTACCGGTAACGAGCTGGACCTTGCGGTGGCTTCCTGAGATGCACGGGGCGGGGAGGCACTCTCGTCTCACGGGGGCATGGGGCAGGGACGGGGCGGGGTGTGCTCAGGTCTCACTGGAGTCAGGACCAGAACTTGTGTCTCAACTTTGGGGATCAGAGAGTCCTCACACTGAGATAGGGGTGAGGGCACTGGGGATATACAGCTAAACAGAGACATCTGGGCTTTATTTATATCCACCAGAGTCACTCTTGTCTAAAAACAAAACATGAACTGGGTGTGGTAGCTCACACCTGTAGTCCCAGCACTTTGGGAGGCTGAGGTGGGAGGATTGCTTGAGGCCATGAGTTCAAGACCAGACTGGGCAACATAGTGAGACCCCATCTCTACAAAAAATTTAAAAATTAGCAGAGTATGGTGGTGGGTGTCTGTGGTCCCAGCTACCTGGGAGGCTGAGATGGGAGGATCCCCTGAGTCCGGGAGGTTGAGGCTGCAGTGAGCTGTGATTGTGCCACTGCACTCCAGCCTGGGCAACAGAACGAGACTGTCTCAAAAAAAAAAAAAAAAAAAAAAAAAAAAAAAAAAAAGAATGTCAATTTTTAAAAACTGGAAAACCAGTGTAACAAGCCTAGACCTAGTGAAAATGAAATCAGTAACTAAGACTCTGAGCCACTTTGAAGTGGTTGTTCTTACAGAAGTTATGATAGATGGTTATTATAACAAATGTGCAGGGTTACAGAGAAACAGGGATGAAAATGAAAATCACTCACAAATCCACCAGCTAGACCTATGGGGTAGAAACTTCTAGAAGCCATTTCTAGAGTCAGGGCTGCAGGTCAGATACAGGAAGGGGAAATGGGCGTGAGACCCCCCACAGCCAGAAAGCCACAGCTGGTCTCTATCAGCCCAGCAGCCACTTGGCCGTCCGTCTGTCCACCCCAGGCTCCTGCCCTCCAATGCCCTGCTCCTCACGGCCCCCGGCCCCCAGGACTCAGCCCAGTTTGAGTGCGTGGTGAGCAATGAGGTGGGCGAGGCCCACAGGCTGTACCAGGTGACCGTCCATGGTGAGTCAGGGCAGAGGTGGAGGGGGACACCTGGGATGGGGGCAGTGCCTTCCCGCTCTTGGGTGCTCTCCCTGCCAGCAGGGAATTGTGTGGCTTTTTCCTGTGCTGCACTGGACACCTCCTCCAGGAAGGCCTCTCAGATCCTGCTGGGCCACACTGGCATGACCCCAGCTCCGGCACAGTTCCTGGCACACGGGAGCTCACAGGAGAGGCCTCTCCCAAATCCAGAATGTTCTAAACTCAAATCTGACCTTGTCATCACCCCCGTTAAAAATCCCTCCCTCCACAGCTGCCCGCTGCCCCCAGGATAGAATGCAACAATTCAGCTGGACGTACCAGGTCCTGTGTGGTCTGGCCCTGCCAGATTCAGCTCATGCCAGACCTGCCTCATTCCAGGGTCTAATCAAGCTGCTCAGCTTCTTGTTTCTTGCCTCAAGGGCTTTGCACACGCTGTTGCCTTTGCCGGGATCACTCTTCCCCTCACTCAGCAAACACCTGCTTTCCCTTCAGATCGCAGGTTAAATGCCACTTCCCCTGGAGGTCTCCTCTGGCCTCCCCTACTCCAAGTGGGAAACCCACGAGTAACCCCCTGTGAAGTTACTAGGCCAGGGTCTCTATAGAAAGCTGTATCCCACTGGGTGCAGTGGCATGTGCCTATGGTCCCAGCTGCTCAGGAGGCTGAGACGGGAGGGTCGCTTGAGCCCAGGGAGTCCTGAGCTATAGTGCACTATGCTGATTGGGTGTTCGCACTAAGTCCAGCATCAATATGGTGACCTCCCGGGAGCGGGGGACCACCAGGCTGCCTAAGGAAGGGTGAACCTGCCCAGGTCAGAAACAGAGCAGATCAAGGCTCTCACGTTGATCAGCAGTAGGATCACACTTGTGATTAGCCACTGCATTCCAGCCTGGGCAACATATTGAGACCCCATCTCTGAAAAAATACACTTTTTTTTAAAGAAAAAAAACTATAGCCCCGTGCCCAGAAGGATTTGCTGAGTGGGCAAACGTGACTTCTCCCTCTGTTGCCACCTCCCTCCTTGGCCCTTTGTCGCTAATGTCACCTTGTGTACTAGCTTTACCCCCTGGCCCTGTGGCCGTGAGTGCCCTGTGCCCGCCGGCAGGGCCTTAAGCCTTGTCTTGGGTTTCAGTGCCTCCCACCATTGCCGACGACCAGACAGACTTCACTGTGACCATGATGGCACCCGTGGTCCTCACATGTCACAGCACGGGTATACCAGCTCCGACCGTGTCCTGGAGCAAGGCAGGCGCCCAGCTAGGAGCTCGGGGGAGTGGCTATCGTGTCTCACCATCGGGTAAGTGAGGGTAAGCCACAGAGAGAGGCAGCTGAGGGGAGACTGGGAGAGCAGGCAGAGGGGGTGAAAGGTCACATGGCGGAATAGGATGGAACAATCTGGCCTGGCTCTGCCTCTCCTGGCTGTGTGACCTGGGAGGACCCTCTCGCCCTCTCTGAGCTCCATATTCTCCTCCATGCTCTGCAGTGTTGAGACCCATCAGTGGTTCCCCAAGGCCCTCTGGCATACAAGTGCTATTTCATGGCAAAATAAGAAAAATAATAGCTCCCTGGGAGTTTTTGTAAACCTGGTTTAATCCCATCAGGAAGATCCTCCTGTATTCTGAAGTTATCTTTGGTGTTGAAACTTCCTTTTCTTGATGATATTAAGATAATAGTACATGGTGATTTTTTTTAAGATGGAGTCTTGCTCTGTTGCCCAGGCTGGAGTGCAATGGCGCTATCTCCGCTCACTGCAGCCTTCACCTCCCAGGTTCAAGGGATTCTCCTGGCTCAGCTTCCCAGGTAGCTGAGATTACAGGCACCTGCCATCATGTAGGCATGATTTCTGTATTTTTGTAGAGATGGGGTTTCACTATGTTGGCCAGGCTGGTCTTGAATTCCTGACCTCAGGTGATCTGCCACCTCAGCCTCCCAAAGTGCTGGAATTACAGGGGTGAGCCACCATGCCCGGCCTAACATGGTGATTTTTTAAATGTCTTTGCTTGTCAAAATAAAACGTTGGAAGCTTTATGGAGAGTCTCCAAATTTATTTGTTAGTTCATTAGCGAAATACTAAAGTCTAGGAACCACTGGCCAAACCTGTGATTTTCAAACTCTTCTGAAGCAATAGAACTTCCTTCCAGGCCAGGCGCAGGGACTCACGCCTGTAATTCCCGCACTTTGGGAGGCTGAGGCAGGAGGATTGTTTGAAGCCAGGCAACACAGCAAGACCCCATGTCTACAAACACATTTTAAAAAATTAGCCAGGTGCGGTGGTGCATGCCTGTGGTCCCAGCTGCTTGGGAGGCTGAGGTGGGAGGATTGCTTGAGTGTAGGAGTTCAAGGATGCAGTGAGCTATGATTGCACCACTGTACTCCAGCCTGGGCAACAGAGTGAGACTCTGTCTCAAAACAAAATACAAAACGAAAACTTCTTTCCAATAAGTGTAATAAGTGGTAACAGCAAAGTCCAACAAGTGAAACAAACCACAGTTCTGGTTCCATCTGGGGCTGGGACAGGGGCTGTGGGCGGGCCAGAGTGCCGTGGGCCTTGCTTCCTTCCCCCACCCAGCAGGCCCCCAGGGGTCCACGGAGCACAATTTAGAACCCTCGTCACTTGACTGCCAAGGTGCAGCCTGCAGTCTGGGAAGGTTAAAATGGTGTTCACTGAGTAACCAAGGCTAAGGCCAGGAGGATAAAGGGAGGAGAGGAGGCAGTAATCCTGGGAGGCTTCCTAGAGGAGGTGAGTTTTTAGCAGAGCAAGGTGAGAATGACAGGGTGTGGCACTGTGAGCGGGGGATTACAGGCAGGGGAGTGGCAGATCCTGGAACTTCACAGCCTAAAGGGTCTAGAGACCATCTTGTCTGATTCTTCATTGCGCACATGGGGAAACTGAGGTCCGGAGAGTGGAAGGAACTCGCCCATGTCTCTGCTTTGGGCAGGGCACAGAGGCAAACCTAGATGCCAGGTTCCCATACAGTCACATCCCCCAGACTGTTTGTAAATGGGCAAAGGAGGCAGGTTGAGTGACCAGAGACAGAGTGGGGTTGTGTAGGAGCCCTGCCACCTCCATCCCTGGGGACCTCTGTCCTGATCCCCTCACCCTGATTCCCACCAACAGGTGCCCTGGAGATCGGGCAGGCCCTCCCCATCCACGCAGGCCGCTACACCTGCTCAGCCCGCAACGCTGCCGGCGTAGCCCACAAGCACGTCTTCCTCACTGTGCAAGGTAAGGGTCCGTGGTCCAGACCCCAGAGTTCCTAGGGCCAGGGGAGCAGGTGGAGAGCCAGAGGCAGGTGGGGCTCAGGATGGAGGTGAGGCCCCGGGTCTCAGAGGCCCCGACCTGTCTCCCATGGGATTCTTTGGCAGGAAAAGAATCAGCCATGGCGTCCTTGTTGCTGTGGCCGATGTTTCTAGAACCCCCGTTCTTCTTAGAGGCCTCTCTCTCTGATGCTCCGAGGCCCCCTGGTTGGAGGAGTTGTGTTAAGGACATTCTCAGGACCCTCTGCACCCCCGTCCTTTGTAGCCTCCCCGGTGGTGAAGCCGCTGCCCAGCGTGGTTCAGGCAGTGGCAGAGGAGGAGGTGATGCTGCCCTGCGAGGCCTCAGGCATCCCCCGGCCGACCATCACCTGGCAGAAGGATGGGCTCAACGTCGCTACTGGTGAGGGCCCCTGGCAGCCAGCCTGGGAAGGGAAGAGAAGAGCGTGGGCCTGGGCGGGGCGGGGGGGTCCTGCTTCCTGCCCTGGGAGACCCCGCAGACCTGCTGAGAGGTCCTGGAAAGCCCCTGGCCTGCCCAGATACGCCCCCACCCTTGCTCTGGCCTCCCCGTCCCCAACCCTTCTCCTGTCACCATGGCCTGAGATGCCATCCGAGCACTCGGTGGCTGAGGTGGGAGGTCGGGAGGGGGCAGCTGGGCTGGGCTCAGGGTCAGGCTTCTTGGCTCCTTCTGTCCCTTGGTCATTCTGTGACCCCAGCAAGTCATTTGCTCCCTGTGGGACAGAATAGCCCAATCTGCCCACCTCGGGGGTCCCCAGTCCCAGCTCCCAGGCCCCCGATTTTCTTCTTCCTCGTTCAGGAGTGAGTACCCAGGTCCTACCAGGCGGACAGCTGCGGATTGCCCATGCCAGCCCAGAGGATGCTGGAAACTATCTCTGCATCGCTAAGAACAGTGCGGGCAGTGCCATGGGGAAGACGCGGCTGGTGGTGCAAGGTGGGAGTGAGGACGGGGCCGAGGTGGGCCCTGGCAACTGAGGGGCTTTGAGGCTTCTGCAAGCTTCTCCCTTCCCTGCCTGGCAGGGCACACTGCTTATAGTTCTAGAAGGAATTAAGGGGAAAACATCTCTCATTGTGCGCCTGAGTTCTGGTTTCAGACATAAACTCCCATCCCCTCTGCCTTCTCTCTGGCCCTGTGGAACACAAGTCTAGCATCCCTCATTCATTCCGGTTTCCAGTAGCTGTAGCCTCTCTGGCCCTGCTCTGGCACACACACAATTACATGTGCCCTTCCCTTAGTTTGATCAATCATTGGCTTCAAAGATCAGGTGGCATCACTGGCCAAAAATCTACAAAGTCTGCTGGGAATATTCAGTCAGGCCAGTCGTGTCTTGGCCCCCGTGGCCTGCTTTGTGGTATCTCAGTGGCCGTCCCCGCCCGCAGCTATGTAGGGCTGGAGTCAGACTCTGGCTGTGAACTCAGAGGGGCTCCTGGCTCCAGGCTTCCTCCGCTTCTCCTTGTCCAGCGTGCTCCTCTCCCCTCGGACCTGTAGCATCGCTGGTCACCAGACCAGCCAGACACCAAGCCAGTGACCCTCACTCCGCCCAGCATAGCTCCTCCGCAGGGATGCTCTGTGACAGCTGCCCTGCTTTTGTTCCTGGAGGTGGCCTAGTACAAGGTCCAAGTGGACCCTGCCCAAGGCCTCTGTCCTGCAGCTTTTAGTCTTCTGTGTGTGCGTGTATATGTGCATGCATGTGTGTGTGTGTGTACACGTGTGCACAGGTGCAATGGAATCACCGTCACAGCTACACCAAACTCAGGGAGTCCCCAAATCATCCTGAGCACGGGCAATGGCCTATCACTAGGGAGTTGGAGGGGGCAGGTGATGGCCAGGGAGGGCTGAAGGGCTGGGCCAAAGGCCAATGGCCCCGGGATGGTGTCAGCCGCCTCCCTGAGCCCCGGTTCCGAGTGGGCCTCCCTCTGCCCGCAGTCCCACCAGTGATCGAGAATGGCCTCCCAGACCTGTCCACCACCGAAGGCTCCCACGCCTTCTTGCCTTGCAAGGCGAGGGGCAGTCCTGAGCCCAACATCACCTGGGACAAAGATGGCCAGCCTGTGTCGGGCGCCGAGGGGAAGTTCACCATCCAGCCTTCTGGGGAGTTGCTGGTGAAGAACTTGGAGGTGAGGCACTGCCCCAAGGGGCACAGCAGGGAATAATGGCTGAGACCCCTGTTTGTCATGCTCTGCGCTGAGCCCTGTGCAGCCTTTAACCCTGGGAGCCTGGGGAAATCAGTGTCACCATCCCGGGTACAGACGGCCAGAACTGAGGCTCAAAGTGTACCTAGTTGTCCACCATTGCCAAGAGGCAGAACCCAAATTTGAACCTGGACCTCGGCAGACAGCCCCTGGGGAAGGGAGGGAACTCGGACTGGGGCTCAGGGATACGGCGATGACTTTGTGTCCTGAAAGTCTACCCAGTTGTTGTCAACCATGCGTTGGCATTAACCGTCCTCTGGGTTTTGGGGAGTGTTGAGCCAGGGGTATGGGTGGGACCCCCAACCCCCTTCCCCTCAGGACTCATCAGATTCTGCAATTTTATGATGAGACCCTCTCCAGATGGGTTCAGTGGACACACCTAGAGGGGTCAGAGGCATTGGACCCGGCCACCCAGGGAGCCTGGGGGTGCAGTGGTGAGCGCACCGGCCCTGCTTGAATGCACCATAAAACTCCTCCTCTTGGAGCCCCTGTTGGGCCCTCTATCAGGGCACCAAAAGCAAGGCCTGCAGTGCAGGTCAAGTTCTGAGGACAGGGCGACACACAGTAGGTGTTTGGTAAACACTGGCTATTGCGATCATGCAGTCAGGGCTGGGGTTATGAAGCAGCAGAGCGTGTGAACGCTGTAGGGCAGGGCAAGGGCGCGGTGGTGATGCTGATCCGTTTGCTAGCTGTGTGACCTTGGGCAAGTCACTCCCCCTCTCTGGGCTGGATGCTCCATGAGAACCTTCAAGGTTCAGGGGCATCCTGACCTATGCCGAGGTAGGGGCAGTTCTCCGGCCAACCCCTTTCTTTGCTCACAGGGTCAGGACGCAGGCACCTATACCTGTACCGCTGAGAATGCCGTGGGCCGGGCCTGCCGCCGCGTGCACCTCACCATCCTGGCACTGCCTGTGTTCACTACCCTGCCTGGGGACCTCAGCCTGCGCCTTGGGGACAGGCTGTGGCTTCGCTGTGCAGCCCGGGGCAGCCCCACCCCTCGCATTGGCTGGACTGTCAACGACCGGCCAGTCACAGGTCTGGGTCTGCTGGGCATGGGTGGGACAGAGAGCCAGGACACCGGGAGGTTAAGAAGGGAGGGCAGGTGGGGAGACCCAACCTAGTGGAAAGGAAGAGGTTGTCAGCCAGCCCTGTTGGTTCTGGGTCTTCCAACGTGGCCCTATGTAGGGGGACAGGGCAAACCCAGCTGTGGCCATATGTGACAAGCCATATATCAGAGCTGGCAAGAGGCCACCTGAGAAGACTCAACCCAGAAACCTCAGGGCCAGGAAGGGGAGGCCTGTGTTCTAGTCCAGAGCTGCTGCTCCCATTGTGGGACCCTCAGCAAACCCCTTTTGCTGGGGGCCCATGGGGACTCTGTCCTCCTACTAGAAACCCAGGCGATGTCTAGGGAGACACAGGGCCTGTGGAGTACCTGCTGGGTACTCAATGTTTGCTGAATTGATAAATTGCTAAGTCCCCTCCACTGCAAAATGATACTTTCCTACATTAGGATATGACATCACACATTCCTAACTCTGAGTCCCCAGGTGTGGAATACCCATGCACACCTGTGGTGAAGGCTTTGCTGGGCCCCACCACTTCCTGGGGAGGGACCTTGGGCAGGTATAATAGTTCGGCCTGTCTGAGCGCCGCTCTCCATCTGTTAAATGGACATAACCAGGGGTCCTGAGGACAGAATGACAATGGAGGGGCCGTGCTCGGCACAGGCCTGGCCTGGAGTAGATGCCCAATTGATGGTACTGCTTGTCTGTATTCCTCTCCTAGAGGTGATGGCCCACCCCAAAGGAAAAGTTCATTATTAGAATCCTTCTCTCGGCCGGGCGCGGTGGCTCACACCTGTAATCCCAGCACTTTGGGAGGCCAAGGCGGGTGGATCACCTGAGGTCAGGAGTTCGAGACCAGCCTGGCCAACATGGTGAAACCCCATCTCTACTAAAAATACACAATTAGCTGGGCGTGGTGGCACATGCCTGTAATCCCAGCTACATGGGAGGCTAAGGTAGGAGAATTCGTTGAACCTGGGAGGTGGAGGTTGCAATGAGCTGAGATTGCGTCATTGCACTCCAGCCTGGGCAACAAGAGTGAAACTGTCTCAAAGAAAAAAAAAAAAGAATCCTTCTCTCTAGAAATCATGGCAGTGTTTCAGTAAGTGCCCTGTGCTGAGAGGCCCCCAAAAACCTGCCCTTGACCGTTTATCAAACACACAGTGTGCACTGGAAAATGGTAGAAGGCAGGTTCATTAACCGCAGCCTTCAGTGTGGCCTGTGCCTCCCAGGAACGGGTCTGATTTGATCAACCTTCACCCAGGACTCCCATCTGTTTCTGCATTTTTATTAAGTTCCTGCAGGTACCCAGGCACCAGGGAAGTGTTTAGGGCAGGAGTTCCCTGCACCCGACTTCTCTTTCTCCACCACAGAAGGGGTGTCTGAGCAGGATGGAGGCAGCACGCTGCAGCGGGCCGCTGTCTCCAGAGAAGACAGCGGGACCTATGTCTGCTGGGCGGAGAACAGAGTGGGCCGCACGCAGGCGGTCAGCTTCGTCCACGTGAAGGGTAGGGCACATTCCCCAGGTGGCTTCTCTCTCAAGACCTCCAGTCTATTGGGACCCAATCTATTGGTTTCCTAAGAACCCAGCCTCCTGTCCTCTGAACTAGTGGTTCCCCACCCTGGCTGCACGTTAGAATCCCCTGGGGGACTTTAAATTCTGAAGTCCAGGTTCTACCTCCAACTCTGTAAACCACCTCTCTGGGGTGAGGCCTAGGCATCAGTATTTTTGACACTCCCAAGACGACCCTGGCTGCAGGTAGAATTGGAATCTGACCAACTGCCCTACAGCACTACCTGCAGCTGGATGGTGCCAGGGTAGGAGGAGAGCATGGAGGCCAGGGCATCCTGGCAGAAAAATGCCAGAAGCTTGCCAGCCAGCCAGTTGTCCCCTATGACCTACTCATCCACCAGGAGTAGCACAGGAGCCCTCGGTGACGCCATGTCTTAGTTTGCACAACCTCAGGATGGGTGGGGCTGGATAGGGGGAATGAGCAGCCCCAGGCACCAAAAGAGAACTGCAGCTTTTGGTAGATCCAACCTCAGGAAACCAGGAAGGATATAAGCCAGTCCAGAGCATCCAAGAGTGTTTTGAGATTAGCATGAATCTCATAGTGTTGCTTTGTACAACAGAGGTGTCTAGGGTTCTTGTTTTTTTATAGTTATTGATTTCCAAAGTACCTGGCAGGTACTCTACTGCTAGTGTAATCCATCTGTGAAAGAGAGTATATGACACGCGTAACACTGCCTTCCTGCCTGTGCCCATCTCAGGCATCACTAATCAATCACAGCACTGTTCTCATTCAGCTTCAAATGCTTCTCAGCACAGTTCTTGGAAAGTCTTTGCCAGTCTTTGTGACTTGACCCATGACATGAACACTGTTTGCTGTTCCTGATGCACTGACTAAACACAACCACGCTGTGCTAGCAGGAGCCTCTGGAGGCCCCTGGAGGCAGGAGTTGGGCAGTCCTTTGGGGTTTATGGGAGGCTGAGCCAGCAGGGAACCTCTTTTCTGACAACTTGCTTGATGTCACCCCATGCAGAGGCTCCCGTCCTACAAGGGGAGGCTTTCTCCTACCTTGTGGAACCTGTAGGAGGCAGCATTCAGCTAGACTGTGTGGTGCGTGGAGACCCAGTGCCGGACATCCGCTGGATCAAAGATGGCCTTCCACTGCGGGGCAGCCACCTCCGGCACCAGCTGCAGAATGGCTCGCTGACCATCCGCAGGACTGAGGCAAGGCGGGGTCTGGCACCTTGGGTGGGACCACCGAGGACAACTCTACGCTTTTTCTGATTGCTCAAGAGGGTTCTTCATATTGCCCCCTCTGCTTCTGCAGTGTACAAAGCACCTCCCTGCCCATTCCTCAGATATCCTCCCACTAGCACCAATATTGACCTCCAGCCACTGGGCTTTTCCGTTCCTCCGTCATCCACCCATTCAATGGAGCGAGTTAGTTCTACCTCATAGGATTGTAATTAGAAATCAGTGAGATGTCTCATACCCATTATTTAAGAGTGATCTGTGGGTAATGCCTCCAAAATGTTGTTATTAACCTCAGGGGGCAGGGTAGGCAGGTAATAGTGCTCCCCATTTACAGACGAAGACACTGAAGTTCAGAGAGGCCCACAACCAATAAGTGCAGGAGGCAGCGCCCCCACCCCCAGGTCTCCTGCCTCAGGCCCCGTGCTGTTTCCAAAACCTTGGGCCCTGGGGCAGCCCCTCTCAACTTCCCTTTTGTGTCTCAAGTTCTGGTGATTGTGCAGAAATCCCCAAGTCAGTCCTGACTCAAGTTCATCTTAGGGGCCTTGATCTCACCCATTTGGGAACCTTTCTCTGGGTAGTAATGATAATAGGACTAGTAATAAGAGTAGTAGTAAGAGCAGTGGTAATAATGGCTCCTGTTACCCAAGTACTAACTGTGGGCCAGGCACGGGGCCTTGCACTTAGCAAGCATTATTCCATTTGATGCTTATAAGATCCTAGCAGTTATCACTCCCATTTTACAGAAGGGGTAACTGAGGCTCCAGAGGCATGAAAATGTCCTAAGTAATGGGCTCAGGGCAGTAAGCAGTGAGGCTGGGATTCAGTCCCATGTTGGTCTGACCTCCAAACCTACACTCTTAACTTTGTGCCATGCTATCCCCCCCAGTCCCTTGGGTGTGGCCCCCCAGATACCATCTTCTGGGAGTGGACGTGGCCTCAGGCTGCCCCAGGCCCATCTGATGGTGGTGCTGCCACTCAGAAGTGATGTGAGCCAGCGCGCCACCTGAGTTCCATCACATATCCATGGGCCACCTGTTAGGGAAACGCTGCAAACCATCTCCCTTCTGGAAGACTCACTTTGCACACTGGCACAATAAATGCCCTGAGAGGTCCTGCAGTTCAGACTGCCATCCTGTTCATACAACACAGGTGTCTAATGTTCTTGTTTTCCTATAGTTATTGATTTCCAAAGTACCATAACATGTTGTCAACTCAATGTCTCCCAAACTTACTTGACCATGGAACCCTTTTCTCCAAGGAGTCTCAAATAATGTGCCATGGGACAGTAAGATTTCAACGTACACAGTTTGGAAGAGGTGGATCTACACCATGCTTTTCCAGCAAGTTGTTCCACCTAAGGCAACAAGGACCTTAGTCACAGCCCCCTGTTTTCGGGTGTGAAAAGGGGCTGGATTCTCTTTGCATGTCTGCTGACAAGTGGTCACAGAGGCCCTTCTGTTGCTCTGTGGGGGATCAGGTGTCCCTGGCTGGTTCACAGCCTAAGCCCCTTGCTGGCTGGCTGCCCTCAGTCCCCTACCCAACTGTCTGAGCCGCTCATCTTCTTCTCTGAGCACCATGTCCCCTCTCCTGTGCCCACTTGCAGAGGGACGATGCGGGACAGTACCAGTGCCTGGCAGAGAATGAGATGGGCGTGGCGAAGAAAGCGGTGATCCTCGTCCTGCAGAGTGAGTCTCGGCCTCAGCAGAGTGGGGACGTGGGAAGTGTGCTCGGGGACAGCGGTGGCGTGTGCAGCCTAGAGGGCAGACAGCAGGGCTGGGACTTGGAATTCTTTCATTAATACTTACTTGGAACACACATTGAATCCTACCAAATGTTTCCCAAATGTGGGGTGACTGAGACTCAGGACTGAGCTAAAGAAAACCTGGCAACCTGGGCCTGGGGGAACTGGGCATTTAAAACTCAGACCAGCCGTCAAGATCACCGCGACAGCTCTCGCATGTGCCAAGCAGCTCGTAGTTTACCAGGTGCTGTTTGAGCCTCAGAATAACACTGTGAAGTTGTCTCAATAGGGATTTTGTAGAAAATGTTTTATTGAAGATGAACACCTGTGGAGAAGAGCCAGGATCCTAAGTGCAGAGCTCGTGAATTTTTACAATGCGAACCCACCCAGTTAACCAGCAACCAGATCAAAGAAATAGGACAGCGCCGGCTCCCAGCCTCCAGCATGCCCACCTCTGCTTACTGCCCCCTGCCCCAATAATCACTGTCCTGGATTCTGCCTCTTTAAAAAAAAAAAAAAAAAACTTTATTGAGTTATAATTTGCATACCATAAAATTCACCCGTTCATGCAATGCAATATTATTTAACCTTAAAAAGGAAATTCTAGGGCTGGGCTTGGTGACTCACAGCTGTAATCCCAGCACTTTGGGAGGCCAAGGCGGGTGGATCACCTGGGGTCTGGAGTTCAAGAACAGCCTGACCAGCATAGTGAAACCCTGTCTCTACTAAAAATACAAAAATTAGCTGGGCGTGGTGGCGCGCCTGTAATCCCAGTCATTCAGGAAGCTGAGGCAGGAAAATCACTTGAACCCAGGAGGCAGAGGTTGCAGTGAGCCAAGATCCTGCCATCGCACTCCAGCCTGGTTGACAGGCAAGACTCAATCTCAAAAAAAAAAAAGAACAAAAGGAATGAAATTCTGACACAGGCTACAACATAGATGAACCTTGAGGTCATTATGCGAAGTGGAAAAAGCCGGTCACAAAAAAACAAACACTGTATGATTCTGTTTATATGAGGGGCCTAGAGTGGCCAAAAGCATAGAGACCCAAAGTAGTATGGAGCTTGCCAGGGGCTGCAGGGAGGGGAGAAGGGGGAGGTAGAATTTAATGAGTCCGGAGTTTCAGTTTAGCAAGAGAAAAAAGTTCTGGAGATTGTACAACAATGTCAAATACTCAACACTACTGAAGTGTACACTTACAAATGGTTCAATGATAAATTTTATGTAATGTATTTTTTTACAACTATTATCGTTACTAATATTTTTTGAGACAGGGTCTGGCTCTGTTGCTCAGGCTGGAGTGCAGTGGCGCCATCTCTGCTCACTGCAACCTCCGCCTCCTGGGTTCAAGCGTTTCTCCTGCCTCAGCCTCCTGAGTAGCTGGGATTATAGGCGCACGCCACCACACCCGGCTAATTTTTGTATTTTTAGTAGAAACGGGGTTTCACCATGTTGGCCAGGCTGCTCTTGAACTTCTGATCTCAGGTGATCCACCTGCCTTGGCCCCCCAAAGTGCTGGGATTACAGGAGTGAGCCACTGCACCTAGGGCTTGTGCTCATTCTTAAATGGAGTTGTTTATTTTACTAGTGAGTTTCTAGAGTTCTTTACATAGCATGGATATAGCCCTTTATCAGATACATGATTTGCAAATATTTCTCCCAGTCTGTGGCTTGTCTTTGCATTTTCTTAATGGTGACTTTGAAGAGCAAAAGTGTTAAAATTTGGTGAAGTCCAAATTTATCCATTTTGTATTTTTTGAATCATGTATTTAGGGTTACACCTTTTAAAAATCTTGGCCTAATCTAAGGTCATCTTTTTCTTTTCTTTTCTTTCTCTTTCTTTTTTTTTTTTTTTTTTTTAATATTTTTGGGACAGAGTCTCACTCTGGTGCCAAGGCTAGAGTGCAGTGGCAAGATCTCAGCTCACTGCAACTTCCACCTCCAAGGTTCAAGCAATCCTTGTGCCTCAGCCTCCCAAGTAGCTGGGATTACAGGCACGCACCACCACACCTGACTAATTTTTGTAATTTTAGTAGAGACGAGGTTTCATCGTGTTGCCCAGGCTGGTCTCGAACTCCTAGCCTCAAGCAATCCACCTGCCTCGGCCTCCTAAAGTGCAGATTACAGGCATGAGCCACTGGGCCCTACATTTTCTTATATGATTTTTGTAGTTTTAGTTCTCACATTTAGGTCTGTGATCCATTTTGAGTTAATTTTTGTGCGGGGTAAGGGTCTGACTTCCTTTTTTGCATATGGATAGCCAATTGTTCCAGTACCATTTATGTTGATCTTGAATTTCTTTCAGTGATGTTTTGTAGTTTTGAATGTACTGGTCTTATATTTTTGTTAAATTGATTTTAAGTCTTTTTATTATTGTTGATGCTATTTTGGGTGGAATTGTTTTCTTTGATTTTTGGATTTGTAATTGCTAATATGTAGAGATACAGTTGAATTGATATCATATCATCTATGAATAGGGACAGTTTGACTATCTTTCTTTCAAATCTGCGTACCTTGAAGTTTTTTGCTTTGCCTTATTGCCTTGGTTGGACCCTCTGGTACACAGTTGAAGCAGCGAGAACAGCCATCCTTGCCTGGTTCCCTGGTTTAGGTGGAAAGCAGTCAGTCTCTCACCATGGGGCATGATGTTAGCTGTGAGTTTTTGTGGATGCCCTTTCTCAGGCTGAGGAAGTTCCCCTTTTGTACCTAGTGTGTTGAGAGTTTTTGTCATGCATGGAATAGGTTTGTGGTTCCAGACAAGATGGTATAGATGCACTTCTCCCTATTTCTCTTGCTAAGGACAGCTAAACACCTTGGACTTTATATAGAAGCAAACATAAAGAGCCTCTGAAAAGTAGACAAAAGAAGGAGGATAGACTACCGATCTTGGGACCTGAGGAGCAGCATGGTGGTGAATGCCCTGGTGTTTCTTTTTGTCCCTCATATCCTGGGCTGTGTACTTGAGAAGCCAACAACCTGGAACCACCAGTGGGCTCAGACACACGCATGTGCGCGTGTGCACACACGCACACACACACACACGGGGGCACGTGCACCTCAACGAGAGCCTGTCCTCTCTTGCAAAGGACTAGGAAAGGGACAGCACAGTAAGAAAGAAAACTTGTAAATAACAACCCCTAACCGGGTGTGGTGGCTCGTGTCTGTAATCCCAGCACTTTGGGAGGCTGAGGCAGCCAGATCGCTTGAGCTCAGGAATTTGATATCATCCTGGGCAATATGGTGAAACCCCACCTCTACCAAAAATACAAAAAAAAAAAAAAAAAAATAGCTGGGCATGGTGGCGCACACCTGTAATCCCAGCTACTTGAGAGGCAAACACCATGAAAAACACCTCTGCCCCATCATCACACCAACTGGGAGCCCCTAACTTCCACCCTCACCCCTGTACCGAGGCACTGCTCTCCCCACACTGGAGCAGGATGCTGTCAGGTGACACCTAATGAGGAGACAGAATTGTCACCACTGTCATCTACTGAGTGGGAAGCTCCTCCCCCGTGTGGCCAGGTGGGCAGCCAGGGTAGTGCCAGCAGAGGCCCAGTGTGGGCATGCCTCCACCCATCCACCCATGCTCAGCAGTAATGAGGCACCCCTCCCTGTTCCGGGCTGACCATGGAAGCCTCACAGGGAACCTGGGCTTCCACGCTGACCTGGCGGAAGTGAGTGGCACCACTTTTTCTTGGCAGTTTTCCAGCTCTGCCAAAAACGGAAGATTTAAATAAAAATCCGAGTCTTACAATACTGAAACTCACTTACACACCAGGAACAAGGAGAAGCTCAACTTACACACCAGGAACAAGGAAAATCTCAACGAAAGCAGACAACAGATGCCTACTGAGATAGTGCAGATACCAGGTAATCTGATAAGGACTTTTTTTTTTTTAGACAAGGTCTGACTCTGTTGCCCAGGCTGGAGTGCAGTGACATGATCAGGGCTCACTGCAGCCTGGGCTCGGGTGATCATCCCATCTCAGCCTCCCAAGTAGCTGGGACTGCAGGCACGTGCCACCACACCCGGCTAATTTTTATTTTTATGTATTTATTTTTTGTAGAGACAGGGTCTCCTTATGTTGCCTAAGCCAGTCTCAAACTCCTGGGCTCAAATGATCCACCTGCCTCAGCCTCCCAAAGTGGTGGGATTACAGGCATGAACCACTGCGCCTGACCAAGACTGAACTGTCACCACTGAGTGGGAAGCCCCTCGCCTACACAGGCCGAGTGGGGAGCAATAAGCAGTGCCCCTCTCCTTCCCAGCCAGGATGGTGCCGGCAGAGCCCCACTTGAAGCGCCAACTCCCACTGATCCCCAGCAATAATGAGGCACCCTCCCTGTTCCCGGGTGTCCATGGAGGCCACGTAGGGAACCCGGACTTCCACTCTCATCTGGCAGAAGTGAGTGGCACCTCCTTCCCCTGGCAGTGTTCCAGGTCTGCTAAGATGGAAGATTTAAATAAGAGCCCAAATCTTATCATACTGAAACTCACTTATCATACCAGGAACAAGGAAAAATCTCAGCTTGAATGAGAACTGACACTCAACAGACACCAACTGAGATAGCACAGATGTTTGAGTCATCTGATAAGGATTTCCTTTTTATTTTTTGATTGGGTCTTGCTCTGTCACCCAGACTGGAGTGCAATGGCACAATCACAGCTCACTGCAGCCTCGACCTCCTGGGCTCAAGCAATCCTCCCACTTCTCAGCCTCCCAAGTAGCTGGGACTGCAGGTGCATACCACCATGCCCGGCTACTTTATTTATTTTTTGTAGAGATGGGGTCTTGCTATGTTGCCCAGGCTAGCTGACAGGGATGCTTCTGTGAGCCGTTGTCAACATGCTTGAAACAAGTGAAAAAAACAGAAAATCTCAGCAAAACGTGGCTGTGGAGTAATTTGAAGTTTAGGCAGTTTTCAAGTTGGCCTCGGTTTACTGTCCTTTGTACCCCTCAGGTCTCCCCTGCACAGGTGCATATTTCCCACGATGGCCAGGGATTGTGGGGAGCCAATCCAGCCTGTCCGTGGCTCCTTCATTTCCAGGTTCTCCCCGTTCAATTGCCGGCTGGGTCCCTGCTCTTCTCAGCCAGGGCCATGCCGCAGGCCAGCACAGCAGCCATTTCCCTTTTGGCTCCTACCAGTTTTGCCCCTTTTCCTGATGATATTTCTCAGGGCATACTTTCATCCTCTACTGCACATCAAGGCAGCCCCCAGGGGTGGCAAAAGCTGCTGTTTTTCACAGCCATCCCTAATAAAACCACTGTGATGGTCACAGTGGGGTAGGGATGGGCACAGCCCTAGGCAGGAAGGCCAAAGGCTTCCACTGTTCTTATCCAAAGTTCTAGAGGCTTTTTTTTTTTTTTTTTTTGGAGACAAAGTCTCACTCTGTCACCCAGGCTGGAGTGCAGTGGCGCGATCTCGGCTCACTGCAACCTCCACCTCCCAGGTTCAAGAGATTCTCCTGCCTCAGCCTCCCAAATAGCTGGGATTACAGGCACCCACCACCTCGTCCAGCTAATTTTTGTAATTTTAGTTGAGACAGGGTTTCACCATGTTGGCCCGGCTGGTCTCAAACTCCTGACTTAAGGTGATCCACCCGCCTCGGCCTCCCAAAGTGTTGGGCTTACAGGCGTGAGTCACCGCGCCTGGTCTCGACCTTCATTTAAGTGGAATCACCCCACACGTGCTCTTGCGTAGACTATTCATTTGCACATCATTATTTGTGGCATTCGTCCATATTGTTCACATGGAATTAGTTTATTGGTTCTCATTGCTGTATGTTTTTCTGCTACATGGATGTACCACAGTTTATTCATGTATTCCACTGTAGGTTAGTTTCCAGTGATGGGCGGTTAAGAACAGGGCTGCTGTGACTCTTACGCACGCCCTCCAGTGAACACGCACACACACCTGTGCTGGGGTATTCGTCCAGGAGCAGAAGCGCTAGGTCTCACAGTACACATGTGTTCCACTTTAGGACACACTGGCTGTGGTAGTATCTGATGAATGGCCTCCAAAGATATGTCCAGGTCCTAGTCCCCAGGGCCTGTGAATGTTTCCTTACTTGGAAAAGGAATCTTTGCAAATGTAATTAAGTTAAGGATCTTAAAGTGAGCAGTTTATCTCGGAGGCCCCTAAATGCTATCACAAGTGTTTTATTTATTTATTTATTTATTTATTTTGAGATGGAGTCTCGCTCTGTTGCCCAGGCTGGAGTGCAGTGGCGCAATCTCGGCTACTGTAACCTCTGCCTCCCAGGTTCAAGCAATTCTCCTGTGTCAGCCTCTCAAGTAGCTGGGATTACAGGCACAGACCACCACACCTGGCTAATTTTTGTATTTTTTTAGTAGAAATAGGGTTTCACCATGTTGGCCAGGCTCTTCTCAAATTCCTAGGTTCAAGCAATCCACCCACCTCAGCCTCCCAAAGTGCTGGGGTTACAGGCATGAGCCACCACACCCAGCTGCAAGTATTATTATAAAAGAGAGCCGGGGCCGGACATGGTCACTCATGACTATAATCCTAGCACTTTGGGAGGCCGAGGAGAGTGGATCACCTGAGGTCAGGAGTTTGAGACCAGCATGATCAATATGGCAAAACCCCGTCGCTACCAAAAATACAAAAATTAGCCAGGCGTGGTGGCACACACCTGTAATCCCAGCTACTCAGGAGGCTGAGGCAGGAGAATTGCTTGAAGCCGGGAGGCAGAGGTTGCAGTGAGCTGAGATCGTACCACCGCACTCCAGACTAGGTAACAGAGTGAGACTCCGTCTCAAAAAAAAAAAAAAAAACGAGAGAGACAGAGAGCTGGGGTGGTGTGGCAGGGGAGAGAGAAAGAGAGAAGAGAAGGTAAAGTGGAGACAGAGGCAGAGGATGGATTGTTGCAGCCTCAGGCTAAGGAATGCTGGTGGGGCGGAAGCTGGAAGAGGTGAGGAATGGGCTCTCCCCCAGAACCTCTGGAGGAAGCAGGGCACCTTAACTTTGGCCCAGTGAGGCTAATGTGGGCCTCCTGGCCTCCACAGTTTCTCCTGTGTTTCTGCAGCTTGCTGCAGCATCTGCAGGAAGTGAACACACAGGCACACAGCACCCCACCTTGGCTGAACCACGTTGCATTTCCACCGCAGTGTGTGCGAGTTCTGCTCGTTCCGCAGCCTCACCAGCACTGGGCCTTTCCCTTCCTTTCCATACTAGCCTTCCAGGAGGGTCTATAATAGTAAGTGGACAGGAAGCATCATCCCCATATTTCAGATGGGAACACTGAGGGTCAGGGAGTGACTTGGTGAGAGCCACCCACAGTAGGTGACAGAGACGAGTTTGCCCATTTCATTGACATCAACTAGAGGCAGTTCTGACAGATGGCCCCCCACTTCATTGGAAGCAGTCTAACTGTCCTATAGGAGAGGCTTCGTTTAGCCAATCCCAATACAGTCAGGCAATAGAAGACTACCTAGCCACTAACAACAGATATGTAACTGTATGGAAAGGTAGTTACTATCTATTGCAGAGGAAAAATAAAAGCAGATGGCCGGGCGTGCTGGCTCATGCCTGTAACCCCAGCACTTTGGGAGACTGAGGCGGGTGGATCACTTGAGGTCAGGAGTTCGAGACCAACCTGGCCAATATGACGAAACCCCGTCTCTACTAAAAATACAAAAATCAGCCTGGTGTGGTGGCAGGCGCTCTTGGGAGGCTGAGATGGGAGGATCTCTTGAACCCAGGAGGCAGAGATTGCAGTGAGCCGAGATCGCACCACTGCACTCCAGCCTGGGGGACAGAGTGAGACTCCATCTCAAAAAATAAAATAAAAGCAGATACGGCCATATGATCATATTTTCATAAAGAAACAGTGTCTAGAGGGAAATATTCAGGAATGATGACTGGGTGGAAGGATCCTATGCAGTTCTTATTTTCTTCTTTCTGCTTCTCTGGATTTCCCAGCATGTCTAAATGAACATATCCCACTTGAATATGCAAAAATAATTAAATGTTCCTAAAAGCCACCTGGGCCTCCCACAGGTGCTCCGGTGTTCCAGGTGGAGCCCCAGGACATGACAGTGAGATCTGGGGATGACGTGGCCCTGCGGTGCCAGGCCACTGGAGAGCCCACACCCACCATTGAATGGCTACAGGCGGGTCAACCCTTGCGGGCCAGCCGGCGGCTCCGGACCCTGCCCGATGGGAGCCTGTGGCTGGAGAACGTGGAGACTGGGGATGCAGGCACCTACGACTGCGTCGCTCACAACCTCCTGGGCTCTGCCACAGCCCGGGCGTTCCTGGTCGTGAGAGGTATGGGGCATCCCTGTCTGGACCTTCGTGGACAGAGGCAGGATCTCTTGCCGATGGGGATTGTGTGGTGCTTATGGGAGACCTGTCCCCTGCCTTGCCAGCTCCCCACCTCTTCCCTTTGCTTCATCACAAGCCCAGAATGAACCCCTACCCTGCCCGTTTACAGTTGGGTAAACTGAATCTTGGAGGTGCTGTTTGCTGCTCATCTTGGACAGGGAACACAGGTTGTTCCTGCTTAACTGGCACAAATGCATGTCCTCTGTGTGGACACTGCACAGCCCCTGGAAGCAGGCAGAGGAAGACAAGGGCATCCCCGGTGCCCTCGGGGGCTGCTGTGAAAAGTCTGTGCATCAGTGCATGTCCCAGGCATCACACATTGCCTGGCTGTGGCAGGTGGTTGGAAAAGAAATGGCTTCTTGGTGGGATGGACCCCTGCCATCTCGATTCCTCAATCAGCTCCCTTCTCCCTTGGGTCAGACCAACTTTAAAATTAAGAAAAGATTTATCCTGAGAAACCACAGTAAATGGATTCAGACCTGCATAAAGGCAAGTCATAAGATATTATTTCTGTGGCCTGTGCCTCTGAAGGGAACACTCCATATGTGTGGGGATGTGTCCCCTTCCCTGTACCTGGCAGACATCACTAATCTATCACCACATGGGAATACTCCCTATGTGTGGCGATGCATCTCCCTCCCTGTCCCTGGCAGACATCACTAATCTATCACCACATGTGCTGGCAGAATCTTTCTCCAATGAGCCCTCCCAGGCAGCGCCTCTCAGCTAATTGGAATTGGGACTTGACACTTGGCCCCCTGGAAATCCACGTGAAACCCACTGCCAACCAAATGTGGGACCCTTTCTGGCCGTTGCTCTCATTATCTCCCACAGGCCGGGGCAGGGTACCAACCTATGCAGCTCTGAAAGTTCAGCGGTTCTCTGACCCCCCAGCCAGAGATGCAGTCTCAGAGTTAGCCTTGGGTCTAAGTAGACCCCCATGTATTTCAGGGCTTCGTCCCACTTCTTTTTTTTTTTTTTTTTTTTTTTGAGACGGAGTCTCTCACTCTTGTTGCCCAGGCTGGAGTGCAGTGGTGCAGTCTCGGTTCACTGCAAGCTCTGCTCCCCGGGTTCACACCATTCTCCTGCCTCAGCCTCCCAAGTAGCTGGGACTACAGGCGCCCGCCACCACGCCTGGCTAGGTTTTTGTATTTTTAGTAGAGATGGGGTTTCACCGCGTTAGCCAGGATGGTGTCTATCTCCTGACCTCGTGATCCGCCCATCTCGGCCTCCCAAAGTGCTGGGATTATAGGCGTGAGCCACCGCACCCGGCCCGTCCCACTTCTTACCCTCTCCTGTTGGCAGGCCCCAGTCCAAACCACAGAGCTATGTACATGGCCTTTGTATTTGTTCTCTAGGGCTACTGGTAAAAAAAAAAAAAAAAAAAAAAAAAACACACCACAAGCTGGAGGCTTAAGCCACACTGATTGTCTCATAGTTCTGGAGGCTGCAAATCCAGGATCACACTGTCAGCAGCCCTGGTTTCTTCTGAACACTGTGGGGAGGATCTGGTCTGGGTCTCTCTCCCAGGGTCTTGGTGGTGGTCCTCGGCATTCTGTGGCTTGCCGAAACATCACCCCCACCTCTGCCTTCATCTTCCCTGTGTGTGTCTACACTTCCCTATTTATAAGGACACAGTCATGTTGGATTAGGCCTGCCCCAATGACCTCATTCTAACTTGACTTACTCTATAAAGACCCTATCTTCAAATAGGGTCACATTCTGAGGTCCTGGGGGTTAAGACTTCAACGTATGAATTTTGGGTGGGGTGGTACCATTCAATCCATAACCCAGCCTCCTTATTTTTTTTTAATAGAAACAAATATTCTTCCTTTATATATGTTAACTGTAGAAAGGCCAGATACTATAGAAATCTGTGAAGAAAAAGGTAATTCTCTCCCATAATTCAGTGACCCAAAGTAGCTTAAGCAATTATTTGGGGAGATACATTCTTCCACACTGTTTTCTCTGGATAGAGGAGATACACTTTTCTTTTTACAAATGTCAAATTTACACCCTCTATAACCTGCCATTTTTACTTCCTCTATCTTGGAAGACATCCAATTATGATACACATCGGTCCACAGCTTTTTGATTGGCTTCGTATCATTCCATGGGAATGTTTTTTATCTTCATTCGTGTTGGCTTTGTCAAATGAGCAACGTAGTTTATTTTCCTAGTTTCCATTCCCCAAAGCCACACCGTGCTGCGTATCTTTGTGTGTGGCCCTGAAGATTTCTGTGGGACGATTTCCTTAAGGGGCATGGGTGGGTGAAGGGAGTTCAGGGTTTGGGAGCTTCTAAACCTGTTTTCCCTCCTGAAAACCTGCTTTTCCTCCTTCCCCATCAGCCTGGCAGGTCCCAATCCTGGCCTTGTAGGGGGACAAGAGGCTGCTACATCACTCCATATCTGAGAGAGCTGGCGGTGGCTTGCCGTGCCTGGGTTCCATTTCCTGTCCCCTTCCAAAGCTGCCCAGGTCACGCTCCAGCCTTCTCATCTGCAGCTCCCGATCTCTTCCTCACCCCCTTATTAAAAGGCCAGGGATAGGTTCACGGCCCTTCTCCTGTCCCTCCCATGGGCCCCAGAGCATTGGATACTGATGAGAAACATCCCAGATGGCCTTCAAATCTCATCAAACCCCAGCTATGGGCTGCAGGAAATGGCCCTGCTTCCTAGAACCCCAAATTAACCAGCCCCTTGATTCATCCATTTAGGATCCTAGCACTTGAGTGTTTTATGTTATTTTTTGACAGATCATGGGCAATTTGTTGCTAATTTCCCCCAAGAGCTGATGAGTGGAGAGGCAGGCTAACTTCTGTCTCTCGCCCCCTGGAATGCCATCTGCCTAAACAAGACAGCTGGCGCATTAGTCAGAGGAAGCACCCCCCTGTGCCTGCATCATCCGTTTGATTAGCGCTAAAGAGCATCTGCTCACAGATGGCCTGGCGGGCAGCCGCTAGGAAACCAGCCCACCCGGCCAGGCCAGCTGCAGGGCAGCCGGGGCCAGCAGCACCGATGGAATGGGGCTGTTCAGGTGATGGCACCCGGCTCTGGCTCGGTGCCCTGGCTCCTTCAGTGTGCCAGCCACGCCATCGTGGGCTCCCGGCATTTCAGAGACCCACAGGGTCTTCTGTGAGTTTGTGGTCCCGCCTCCTCATTTTACAGGTGAGCCAACTCAGGTGTGGCTTGGGGGCCTGACGTGGCCAGGTTTTAAGGAATGGCAGAGCCAGAATTAGAAGCCAGCTCCGCCCCCAGCCCAGGGTTCCTCCTAACAGCCTCCCTTCCCTTTTAGAGCCAAGATCCCCTGGGCGTTGAGTCCATGACCCCTTAGCTGTGTGTCCTTGGACAAGTGGAGGTGAACTCTCTGAGCCTCCATTTACTCCTTCACGAAATGGGAATGACAGCCTGCTTGTGCTGTGGGCCCCGGGGTGGATAGTCAGTGGCACTGTCATTCTTTCCCTTCCTTACAGGGGAGCCCCAGGGGAGCTGGGGCAGCATGACTGGGGTGATCAATGGCCGGAAATTTGGTGTGGCCACACTCAACACCAGCGTGATGCAGGAGGCACACTCCGGGGTCAGCAGCATCCACAGCAGCATCCGCCATGTCCCAGCAAACGTGGGTGAGTGGAAGGCAGAGCATCACCTGCCTCTGGGTCATTGTCACAGCCCAGCGAGCATCCTCCAGAACATGCTGGACCTAGGAGGGGCAGAGCCTGTGCCCTGAGACTTGCTCAGGGCCTGATGACCAGAGCACATCTGACCATCTCTCAAAGCTAAGTGCAAGCCAAAGTGGACTTAGATGCAGGCAACTTCCTGTCCCCCTCACAACCTCCCAAAAACAAAGGAACTGCATTTACAGTCAGACCAAGAGTGTGTGAAACGGTCAGTGTTCTGGGGGTGCGGGTGCTCAGATTGTGGTTTCCCAAGCCACCGACGGCTCCCTGAGGCTTTTCCCCATTTAAGTTAAAGCTTAGGCTGATGGAAGTGGAGGGATCTCCAGTCATGAGTGAGGGGTGCAGGCTGGAGGTGACGGGAAGCGGGAAACATGGAGAATTGAATTGCCTAGAAAACCTAGAGGACTAAGAAGAGTCACCTGCACACAGAGCTCTCATGTACGGTGTCTGAGCGATGAATGCTCTGAGAGACTTGCAGAGCTTGTGACAGTGGACGTCACCGTCTCTCCCTTCCCAAGGAATCCCTGGCCCCTCGTGGGGGTCCAGGAGGGGCAGTATTCATGGAGTCTTCACTGAAAGTAGCTCCTCTGAAGCTGCCCTTGGCCATGGTCCTGCATGAGCAGTGTGGGGTCAGGGGATTTTGCTGGGGAAGTCACTCTGAGCTGGCTGTCAGCAGACAGCAGATGAAGCGAGACGCTGCCCAGACATGGCTGCTTATTCTAGCTGCAGGAGTGTGAGGCCTGGAGAAGCATCTGGCCCCAAGCCCGTGGGCCAGGCTTTGTTCCATGAAACAGACGCACAGAGAGGCTGGGAAGGTGGTGCCCATGCACAGGGGCCTGGCCAGCTCCTGTGAACCTTGCAAAGCTGGCACCGTCCCTGACTCGGAGCAAGTGGGGAGCGGGTGTGTTCCCCTTGCCCAGTCCGTGGCCCCACCTGGCCCTGCGTGGAGGGCGGGGCATCACATGAAGAAGATCTGAGAATCCACGTCCAGGGCCATTTTTTGGTTCTTTTTTCAAACGGTTTGGAACAAACCGGGGCTCGTCCAGAAGGGATCTGCAAGTTAGAAAAGTTGGTTCACTTCAACTCAGCAAATATGTAATGACAGTCTGTGGAGTCCCTGGCTCTGTGGTGACCCGGGGCCCTCAATCGGTATTTGTTGAACTGAATTAAATATCAGCAAGCTACATGCATTTATTTCTTCTTTTTTTTTTTTCTTTTTGAGACTGCTTCTCGCTTTGTTGCCCAGGCTGGAGTACAAGTGGTGCAGTCACAGCTCACTGCAGCCTCAACCTCCCAGGCTCAAGCGATCCTCCTACCTTAGCCTCCCCAGTAGCTAGGACTATAGGTGAATGCCACCACACCTGGCTAATGTCCATATATATATATATATATATTTTTTTTTTTTTTTTTTAATTTTTTTTTTTTGAGACAGAGTCTCGCTCTGTCACCCAGGCTAGAGTGCAGTGGCGTGATCTTGGCTCACTGCAAGCTCCGCCTTCCGGGTTCACACCATTCTCCTGCCTCAGCCTCCCAAGTAGCTGGGACTACAGACGCCTGCCACGGCGCCCGGCTAATTTTTTTTTTTTTTGTATTTTTAGTAGAGACAGGGTTTCACCGTGTTAGCCAGGATGGTCTTGATCTCCTGACCTCGTGATCCGACCGCCTCAGCCTCCCAAAGTGCTGGGATTACAGGCATGAGCCACCACGCCCGGCCTGTCCTTAATATTTTTATTTTTTGTAGAGACAGAGTCTCACTATGTCGCCTAGCATTTCCTTGTATAAATTTATTAATTTCAGTTACTCCAGGAAGTAGATTATTTGCCTCCACCAGATCCCTGATTCTGGTTAAATAATTGGCATGGCAGTCACAAGGCTGAGTATGGGCATCAAGGGAAGGGGCTGAGCTCTCCTGGGGGCAGTGGGGAGCCATGACGGGACCTTGAACAGGAGGTGGCTGCCCTGAGGATCAGCTCTAACCTGGCCTCTATGCCCTGCCCCACCCAGGGCCTCTGATGCGGGTGCTCGTGGTCACCATCGCCCCCATCTACTGGGCCCTGGCCAGAGAGAGTGGGGAAGCCCTGAATGGCCACTCCCTGACTGGGGGCAGGTTCCAGCAGGAGTCACACGTGGAGTTTGCTACAGGTAAGCAGGGCCTCCCCCAGGTGGGCCAGGTAGGACTAAAGCCTGTGCCCAGGACCTCCCGTGGTGACTCTGGGCTGGATGGGGATGGTTTGCAGGGGAGCTGCTCACGATGACCCAGGTGGCCCGGGGCCTGGATCCCAATGGCCTCCTGCTCCTCGACGTGGTGGTCAATGGCGTTGTCCCCGAGAGCCTGGCTGACGCAGATCTTCAAGTGCAGGTCGGGGGTCAAGCCCTGGGGTGTGCAGACAGGGTAGGTGAGAGAGATGAAGGTGCCGGGCTCTCAACCACCCCTGAGCAGCCAGGCCCACTCTCCCTTCTGACAGCGCTGCAGGGCTGGGTCACAGTCTAGCCTTGGACTTAGGGTAGGATGAGCAGTTGTAACAGGCTCAAGTTCAAGCCCTTGAAGGGATGCTCTGAGCCCTGCGACTTCAGATCAGAGTATTCTTGTTCAAAAGCACGAGTCCTGAAGAGAGGTGAGCTGCCCGGAGCAGCCCAGCTGGTTAGAAGAGGCTCTGGG
The DNA here is from genome assembly GCF_029289425.2 of Pan paniscus. NCBI lineage: Eukaryota > Metazoa > Chordata > Mammalia > Primates > Hominidae > Pan > Pan paniscus. The sequence goes on along the minus strand of NC_073260.2, from coordinate 8,926,282 downwards.
AGGCTCACCCCATCTCCTCCCAAGGCTCACCCCATCTGTTCCCAAGGCTCACCCCATCTCTTCCCAAGGCTCACCCCGTCTTCTCCCAAGCCTCCTCAAGCCCCTGAGTTGGGGTAAGGGTCTCAGGCTGCTTGGGAGTTGAAATCTCAGCATTTTCCTCCTCCCCTTCCAACCCTGACCCCTTTCTCCCTCTCCCCCACCCCTCCTCCTCCTCCCCTCCTCTTCATCCTGCAGGACTTTGAGGAGCACTACGTGCAAACAGGGCCTGGCCAGCTGTTCGTGGGCTCCACACAGCGCTTCTTCCAGGGCGGCCTCCCCTCGTTCCTGCGCTGCAACCACAGCATCCAGTACAATGCGGCCCGGGGCCCCCAGCCCCAGCTGGTGCAGCACCTGCGGGCCTCAGCTATCAGCTCGGCCTTTGATCCAGAGGCCGAGGCCCTGCGCTTCCAGCTCACTACAGCCCTGCAGGCGGGTGAGGCCCCTCTGCTTTGTTCCACCCCCACTGCCCCAGCTAAAACCTGCCAGGGGGCCCAAATGCACGTGGCTGGAATCCACCCCTGCCCCTAACATCCACTGACCATGGGCCAGAGACTTCAGACTGAGACGACCTGGCTGGCCTACTCACCTGGCCTGTCCCCACTCCCATCCATCCACCCACCCTCCTCACAGGGACACAGCTCTCTAAGCCACCCTTGTTCCAACCTCTGGATCCTTTCCCCAGGCCCCAAGGTGAAGGTCCAACCACCCCAGGCTGATATTCAGGAATTGAGTCACCCCACCCTCTTCTCCCAAGGGCACCTGCACTGAGGCCCCACCCAAGGAGCCGGGAACCACTGTTGGAACCCTAGAGACCCACAGTAACATGCTTTCTGTTCACCCAGTGAATGCTAAAGATACACACGTTCACATTATTTGAGGTCCCAAAGTGTTTTGAACATTGAATGAGAGACAGTGGTAAGAACACCGCTTTGAGGTCAGGCAGACCCCAGTTCAAATCCCAGGTACACCACTTTCTGGCTGTGGGACCTTGGGGGCAATGTCCTGGTCCTCTCGGAGCTTCAGTGTTCCCATCTGCACAGCGGGAATGACATCGCCTGCCTTGCAGGGTGTCGCCGTACAGATGTTGTCTCTAAAACCCTAGCCTGGCACCTAGTGGCTGCCTCATCAAGGCTGGCTGTCCCTACAATTTATTTGGACCAAGCTTGTCCAACCCGTGGCCCACAGGCCGCATGCCACCCAGAACAGCTTTGAATGCGGCCCAACACAAATTTATAAACTTTCTTAAAACATTATGATATTTTTTGTGATTTTTTTTTTTTTAGCTCATCAGCTATCCTTAGTGTTGGTGTATTTTATGTGTGACCCAAGGCAATTCTTCTTCTTCCAGCATGGCCCACAGAAGCCGAAAGATAGGACACCCCTGATTTAGACTGCCTTGTGTCCTTCCCGCCTCCAGAACCCAGCTCACCCCTCCCCTGCCTTTGCTTTTGCTGCCCGTCTGACGCTATCCTCTGCCCCTCCGCACGGTCTCTGTGCATTGCTGCTATGGTCTCAGGAGAGCCGTTCTGCACATGTTGACCTCCTGCGTTTTATTTTAATGGTTTTTCCGGGGCTGCCTGACTCACTGGCCAGCCCCACTGGGAGCCCTTCAGGACACATTTCCTTGACTGGGCGTGCCCTGCAGTCATCGCCTCCAACAGGCCTGGGCAGGAAATGGGCTCGCTGACTCTCTGGCACCGTCTTGGCTCTGCCTGGCTAAGCTGGCAGTGGGGGAGCTGCGAGCCTGGGCTATGGCCAGGGCAGCCTTGGGAGAGGACACCCTCATGTCCTTAGAGTCTATCCTCTTTGCCTTGCAGAGGAGAACGAGGTCGGCTGCCCCGAGGGCTTTGAGCTGGACTCCCAGGGAGCGTTTTGTGTGGGTGAGCGCCCCCAACCCTGGCATGGATGTGGGAGGCCTCTCAGCCTGGGATGGATGGCTTCTCCCAGCCAGCTGGCAAGAGGGCCTGGGAGCGGAGACCACCAGACCCCTTCCTGCCCCAGACAGGGACGAGTGCTCAGGAGGCCCTAGCCCCTGCTCCCATGCCTGCCTTAATGCACCCGGCCGCTTCTCCTGCACCTGCCCCACTGGCTTCGCCCTGGCCTGGGATGACAGGAACTGCAGAGGTGAGGGAGCTGCCGGGAGGAGGGAGGAGACGTGCTCCTCAGACCTGACCCAGGTGTGCAGAAGGGTCCCCAGGGCCAGGACCCTGGCTGGGGACACAGACCTGCAGGGATGGCCAATTCTTGAGGGTTTTGATGTCAGCCTGGGGGTCCCAATGCTATGTCCCCACCAGGCTCCTTCTTGCTATGGGAGCTGCAGATGAATGAGGCCCAGGTATCAGGGGGTGATGGGCAGCCCCAGAGACATATGGGCGGTTACACATGCTCACCGCATTCTGAGCCTGAACAGGCCTCGGAAGCTCTCCCAACACTCAGCATCATTTCCAATTGACTGAGACTGGCAAGTGAGTTGTCCCCCTCAGCAATGTTGCTGGATGACAAATCTGACCTCAGGTGATGGTGCTGACGCTGACCCCCAGTCTGCATCCCTGCACTCTCACCAGGAGGGCCTGGTGCTGCCAAGTCTCCACTGGGCTCCAAGCCGGGTGCCCAAGGGGATGTTGTCTGCAGCCTTGCATTGGAAGCTGCAGGCCCAAGCACTCTGGTCCCTTGGAGTGGGCCCTGTGTTTTGGGATAGGGAGCAGGACAATGGAAAGAGCTAGCAGAAGGGGTGGGGGCCTTCCTGCCAGTGGCTCCTGGGCCTGCGGACGAAGCCTCTGTGGATAGGCCTGGCCAGGGTCAGGTGGCGAGGCCGGCCTGGTGATCATGTTCACACAGCCGTCTGCCCTGATCTGCCCCCAGATGTGGACGAGTGTGCGTGGGATGCTCACTTCTGCCGAGAGGGACAGCGCTGTGTGAACCTGCTCGGGTCCTACCGCTGCCTCCCTGACTGTGGGCCTGGCTTCCGGGTGGCTGCTGATGGGGCCGGCTGTGAAGGTGATGGGGGCACAGCATGCGGCCTGTCCATACTCCTGGAAACCCAGAGGTTGCCAGGGATCAGCTGATAGGGGGCTGTGTGTCACTGGGCTCTGGGCTTCCAGGAAGACTGGGACTCTTGGCAGAAGGAGTACAGCAAGGCTGGGGACAAAGCCTGTGCCAGGCTCTGGAGGTCTGAGCCCTCCCCTGGCTCCTGGCAGCTGGCACCTTCTTTGACAGGAGTGTTTTCTTTCTGGACCTCAGCGTCTTGTCTGCTTGATAAAGAGGGAGCCGGGTCAGGGATGGCAAACACATGCTCCCTCTGCTGCCATCCGTTCTGTTCCCCCATATGAATCAAGGCCCAGCTAGAGACCACCTCTGAATCCTTCTTGACCCAGCAGCCCCTGCAGCCACCATGGAACAGGTTCAGTCAGCCTTTGAGATAAAACTTAGGTGCCACCCCTGGACGGGTGACCTCAATGGTCCTTCCCGTTCTAACAGTCTATGGCTGTAGGACCGTGGGTCCACCCGGCTCCTCTGAGAGACTGCACGGTGGAGAGGGAAGCATGGTGGAGCCTGACCCAAGGGGATCAGCCATCGCACCTCTGTGGCCCCCAGGGCCCTTGGAGTGCCCGACTACTCACCAGGCTCTCCTGCCTGCCGCCCTTCCTGCCGCATTTCCTCCTTTCTCACCACTTTCTTAGCTCTTCCCACATACCAGGCTCCCCTCCTCACCACGACCCCATGAAGAGGTCACATCTTTACCCTCTTTACGGATGAGGAAACTGAGGCTCAGAGAGGGAGAGTTCCTTGCCCAAGGGCTAGAATATGGAGAGCTCAGCAGAACCCAGGACTCTGCCCACAAAGGGCCTTTCAGCCCCTTCCTTTCTCTGGGACCTGGAACCCTGTTGACCTCCAACCTGGTATAACGGGGGGAGGTGCTGCGAGGGCGGCCATGCAGCCTGGTGGCACTGAAACTGGAGAAGGGGACAGGGAGGAGGCCCAGATATGGAGGGGGATGGTCCGTCCCTTGGGGGAGGGGCCCTGGGCTAGACCTCCCCACCACCGACCATGCCCCTGCCTCCCAGATGTGGACGAATGCCTGGAGGGGTTGGATGACTGTCACTACAACCAGCTCTGCGAGAACACCCCAGGCGGTCACCGCTGCAGCTGCCCCAGGGGTTACCGGATGCAGGGCCCCAGCCTGCCCTGCCTAGGTACGGGGACACCCACCCTCTGGCCAGCACCCCCAGCTCAAGGGCTGAGGGTGTCTAAGTCGCCAGTGCTGTTGAGTTCTGAGAATAACCAAACAGCAGCCGATACTTTGCACTCACTGGGTGCCTACCTGTGCACCAAAACCTCAGCCTGACCCTGTGGGGTCATCTTCTGGGGAATTTCAGGAGGGGGAGGACTGTGGAGGCAAGTGGGTATATCTCAGAGAGGCTTAGGAGAGGGAATGGATCTAACTGGGGCACTGAAGGGCTGAGGGGGAGCTGGAGTCTGGGACGAGGCTGAGAGCTGGGGAGGCTGGGCCTCTGGGAGCTGTAGGTGGAATCAGAGAGGAGGCTGGAGTTGGTCCGGGAGAGGGGGATGCAGTGTGGCTCACATGCAGCATGGGAGTGGCTGGATTCTAGGGAGTGCCAACAAGAGAGAAGGCAGGGCCAGGCAATGGCTGCAGGCTGCAGGGGAACCTGGGCCACCTGTGCACACACCTGACCCCACCCCTCTGCAGATGTCAATGAGTGCCTGCAGCTGCCCAAGGCCTGCGCCTACCAGTGCCACAACCTCCAGGGCAGCTACCGCTGCCTGTGCCCCCCAGGCCAGACCCTCCTTCGCGACGGCAAGGCCTGCACCTCACTGGAGCGGAATGGACAAAATGTGACCACCGTCAGCCACCGAGGCCCTCTATTGCCCTGGCTGCGGCCCTGGGCCTCGATCCCCGGTACCTCCTACCACGCCTGGGTCTCTCTCCGTCCGGGTCCCATGGCCCTGAGCAGTGTGGGCCGGGCCTGGTGCCCTCCTGGTTTCATCAGGCAGAACGGAGTCTGCACAGGTAAGGCCAGGCCCTGACCATCCATGGGACACTGCCATTATGGGCTCTTGGGCCCCTAGGGTGGGTGTGCAGGTGCCACCCACCGAGTTCAGAAACCCAGACCTTCCAGGCAAGTGGGGTGAGTGGTGTGGTGGATGGTGGCTTCTCCAATGCAGGGTGTCTCAGAGCCTTGGCTGTGCTATTGGGCAGGGGGCTTCCAAGATGGTGTGGACTATTTTTTAAACCATTTGACTTCAGGACACTTTGCCCAGAGGAAGGGCATCCTAGGCAAGTGGTCCTGGGAACCCCCTTTGAGAAACACTCCTCTTAGCACTCAGAGGGAAAGCAGTCAGGGAGGGAGATTTTCAGGGGTGAAGGAGAATGTTCCAGGTAGACATGAGAATGTGACAAGGGACTGCTGGGTAGAGGGGGGTGGGGGTGGGGGACGGCCCCTGGACCTTGCAGAGAGGGACAAAGAGGAGGTGGCCTGCCCCAGGGCTGATGCCTCGGCATTCCTGCCTGGACGGAGGGGTCTGCGGGGTGGTGCTGCTTGCTCCTTCTATGCCTCGGTGAGCACGGGGTAGGTAAGGTGGGGCTCCTCCCTCTCACCAAGCCCAGGGACTCCCCCAACCCCTGAACATGGGCTGGGAGGGGCAGGACAGGGAGAAGGAGCAGGGCAGCTCCAGAGCCCAGCGGGCAGGTGTGTGGCCACGTTGGTGTCTGTGGCTCAGTGCGTCTCTCTGCCCCCATCCCCCACCTGCCCCACTCCCATGCCTGGGCCAGACCTTGACGAGTGCCGCGTGAGGAACCTGTGTCAGCACGCCTGCCGCAACACTGAGGGCAGCTACCAGTGCCTGTGCCCCGCCGGCTACCGTCTGCTCCCCAGCGGGAAGAACTGCCAGGGTGAGCCGGGCTCAGGCCACCGCCCAAACACCCGTGGGGCTAGGGCAGGCAGCGTGGGATGGGACATGTGGCATCTTACCTACTCCGTTCACTCCAGCCCCTTCACAACTATCCTGTGAGGTGGGGCGGGGAGGCAGGCTCAGAGGGGTTCCGTGAACACCCCAGGCTCCCACAGCCACGCCAGGGCCCATGCTCCAAACAGGAGCTCTGAGATTACGCGGGCAGGCTCTGAAAGCAGCCCTGCAAGGCCAATCCTAGCACTGCTGTGTGTCCCTGGGAAACTCACTTCACCTCTCTAAGCCTCCGGCCTCCTGGTTAAATGGGGCTAGCACAGTCCCCCCTCAGATAGCTGGGATGAGAGCTGTGGAGGTTGAGCACAGAGCCGCACAGCTGCTGCTGCTGGTATAGTAAGTGTCTCTAACTCCCAAACCCGGCACAGTATCCCTGGTGTGCACAAACGGGGCTGGGGCCAGTCATGCTGCTTCCTCCACTCTAAAGAACAGGAACCATGCCTGCCCTGCCTGTCTCTGTCCCTCATGCTGCCATGGAGGTCACTGAACATCCTCTGAGAAGGGTGGGGCTTCCACTGAGGAAGACAGGATCAGGGGCTCTGCCCGTGGGCAGTGGGCACTCTGGGTCTTCAGGCAAAGCAGCCACCCAGGGAAAGCCCTATCTCTCCCAGGCCCTCCTACCCAGCACTTGCTCAGGAGGCCCCCACGGTGCCCACCTACACGCCCTGGAAAGCCCTGGCCCCCCCAGGGAGATGAGAAGGTGCTGCAGGCCTCCAGCTGGGTGGTCATGGGTCAGACTGGCTGGGGACAAAGGGAGAAGGGCTGCTCACCTCACTGGTCCCCCAAAGGTACTTCTCCCCACGCACTCCCCCCTTCTCCTTTGCTCCATCTTTTCATCTCCCTCCCCTGCTTCACCAACTTCCCCATCCAGACATCAACGAGTGCGAGGAGGAGAGCATCGAGTGTGGACCCGGCCAGATGTGCTTCAACACCCGTGGCAGCTACCAGTGTGTGGACACACCCTGTCCTGCCACCTACCGGCAGGGCCCCAGCCCTGGGTAAGGGCTGAGTTGGCAGGGCCTTGTGCCCTCAGGAAAAGCACATTTTTCAGTCACTGGGGGTGCAGGCTGGCCCTGTCATTGTCACTCCCCACACAAGTGATGCAGGCAGGAACGCACGGAACCCTGGGGGCAGGGAGAGGCCAGAGTGGGAGAGAACGGGGACACAGGAGCACACACACCAAACCCCAGACACAGGACCACCATGCAGACTCACACACAACCCCAGGACAAAACTCAGACACGCCAGCACCAAACCCATCTCCTCCACGCCACTCACAGCGGCCACGGACACTCATCAAGACACACGGAGACATGGGGACCTTAGGGGTAGCAGCTGCTGCCCTGGAAAGGTTTCTCCCGGCGGGTGACCTGCCCCAGGCCTTACAACTAGAAACGTAGGCTGGGGTTGGAAGCAGATGCCCGCGGCAAGGCTAAGCGCAGTCTCCACCTCCAACCCCGCCCCCGCAGGGCAAATCGACTGGGTGACTTGGCCCAGGGGCACATCGCTCCCCTGTGTCTGCTGGGCTTCCCTGGGGCATGGATCCCGAAAGTCCGCTGGAGGAACCCTGAAAGGGCAGGCCTCTGGCTTCTCTGGGCTTCAGTTTGTTGAACTCTAAAACGGGCTAGCGTGGGAGCCTGCAGAGAAGGCGTGTGGGGCTCTGCGGAAGAAGGACGGGCAGCGCGTGGGCGGAACTGCAGGGGCTGGCAGGGAGGTCTGAGTTACGCGGATGGGCCACGCTCCGACCGCACCCCCGAGTCCGCCTGTCCGTGTGTCTGTGCCTCCCGCAGGACGTGCTTCCGGCGCTGCTCGCAGGACTGCGGCAGGGGCGGCCCCTCTACGCTGCAGTACCGGCTGCTGCCGCTGCCCCTGGGCGTGCGCGCCCACCACGACGTGGCCCGCCTCACCGCCTTCTCCGAGGCCGGCGTCCCCGCCAACCGCACCGAGCTCAGCATGCTGGAGCCCGACCCCCGCAGCCCCTTCGCGCTGCGTCCGCTGCGCGCGGGCCTTGGCGCAGTCTACACCCGTCGCGCGCTCACCCGCGCGGGCCTCTACCGGCTCACCGTGCGCGCTGCGGCACCGCGCCACCAAAGCGTCTTCGTTTTGCTCATCGCCGTGTCCCCCTACCCCTACTAAACGGGAGAGGGCATTGGCCGCCGCCCTGGCGTGACCCCCGAGGAAGGGGTCGAGGAGAAGCTTGGTCCACGCCACCTGCTGTGGCAAGCGGAGCGTCATCGTCTCCCGCCCCGTGCGTCAGCGAGACCTTGGGTCAACACGACCCTGCGCACAGCCTTGACCCCCGACGGCGAGGACCTGACCTCACAGAGGGAGGCGTCCAGGGCGGCCCTTGGGTGGCCAGTCCCGCAGGCAGGGCCCGGGGAAGCCTCCAGGTCTGATCCGCCCCTCAGTGGGAGCGGGACAGGGACACAGGGCACCTGGACACGCGGGAGAGGGGGCAGACCCCGCGTTAGCGGTGGCAGCAGCTGTCGCCCGGCCACACCTGGTGGTGTCATTCTGAACCCTGTTGCAATATAAAAGGATTTTTTTTAACCAACTTGGTTTCTTTGTCTAATTATTTCGCTTTGTAGGGAAGGGTTTGGGCTGGGAAGGAGACCATGCCTTCTGTTCTGATCCAGGAGCACTGCAGTTTGAGTCTACCAGCCTCCTCTCCTTAGGAGTAGGGCTGCCTCAGGCACCTCCTGGCCTCAGTTTTCCAATCCATAAACTCTTGCAATAGGGCCCTCCCTTCCCCCATAGGGCTGTGGGGGCTATTAAATGAGGAGTAAATGTGTTGCAAAGACAGCAACAGCCGGTGGCAAAAAAAAATAATTCTTACTTTTTAGAGGCAGGGTCTTGTCCTGTCGCCCAAGCTAGAGTTGCAAATGACATGATCGTGGCTCACTGCAGCCTCGACCTCCTGGCCTCCCGATCCTCCCGCCTCAGCCTCCAGAGCAGCTGAAACTACAGGCACATGCCACCATGCCTGGCCTTTATATTAATTATTAATGTTTTGTATATATGTAAGGCATACAACATGATGCTTTGATACACATAATGAAATGGTTACTATAGTCAAACCAATTAATATATCCATTTGGATTTTGTGTGGGCTTGAAAAAATTAAAACATACCCATCATCTTGTATATACTTATTTTTGTGGCAAGAACACCTCATATCTACTCCCTTAGGAAAATACCAGTGTGATATTATTATTATTTTGAGATAGGATCTCGCTGTGTCACCCAGGCTGGAGTGCAGTGGCGTGATCTCTGCTCACCTCAATCTCTGCCTCCCAGGCTCAAGCGATCCTCCTACCTCAACCTCCTGAGTATCTGGGACCACAGGCATGCACCACCACACCTGGCTAAATTTTTTTTTCTTTTTTTTTGAGTTGGAGTTTCACTCTTGTTGCCCAGGCTGGAGTGCAATGGTGCTATCTCGGCTCACCGCAACCTCCGCCTCCTGGGTTCAAGTGATTCTCCTGCCTCAGCCTCCCGAGTAGCTGGGATTACAGGCATGCGCCACCACGCCCAGCTAATTTTGTATTTTTAGTAGAGATGGGGTTTCTCCATGTTGGTCAGGCTGGTCTCAAACTCCTGACCTCAGGTGATCTGCCCGCCTCGGCCTCCCAAAGTGCTGGGATTACAGGCATGAGCCACCGTGCCCGGCCTAATTTTTTAAATGTTTTGTAGAGATGAGGTTTCATTATGTTGCTCAGTCTGGTCTGGAACTCCTGGGTTCAAAGGATCCGCCCACCTCAGCCTCCCAAAGTGCTGGGATTACAGGCATGTGCCACTGCACCTGGCTTACCCCAGCCTATTTTTATCTTCTAACTCTTGTCGCTTTCCAGTCATAGACTCCTACAGTGGGCTTCTTTATGGCTTGCTTGTCATCTTGTATCCTTTGCAGCTCACCCCTGGCTTTCACTTGCAGTCCTCTTCTGAGCTATCTTTTTCCTGATAGCATCTCCCCTTCTGGGGGATGGATTACTGAAGGCAAGGGCCATTTCTAGGCCCTGGCCTTAATAATTCATCTAATTCATCTACAGGAAGGGCCTTTGTTGGACGAATGGATGGATGGAAGTGTAGTGCAACAATTCCTAAGTAGTCTTTTTTTTTTTTTTTTTTTTTTGAGACAGAGTCTGGCCCTGTCGCCCAGGCTGGAGTGCAGTGGCGCGATCTTGGCTCACTTTAAGCTCCGCCTCCCGGGTTCACACCATTCTCCTGCCTCAGCCTCCCGAGTAGCTAGTATTACAGGCATGCACCACCATGCCCGGCTAATTTTGTATTTTTAGTAGAAACAGGGTTTCTCCATGTTGATCAGGCTGGTCTCGAACTGCTGACCTCAGGTGATTCACCCACCTCAGCATCCCAAAGTGCTGGGATTACAGGCGTGAGCCACCGCGCCTGGCCTAATTTTTGTATTTTCAGTAGAGACGGGGTTTCACCATGTTGGCCAGGCTGGTCTCAAACTCCTGACCTCAAGTGATTCACTCGCCTCAGCCTCCCAAAGTGCTGGAATTACAGATGTGAGCCACTGTGCCCTGCCCCTGGGATAGTTTTAATAGGCGGTCAGGGCAGGCCTCACCGAGCAGGTGGCATCTGAGAAGAGACCTGAAGAAGGTGAAAGAGAAAGTTACACGGCCATCGAAATAGAGGGTAAGGTGTTCCAGAAGAGGGGACAGCAAGTGTCAGGGCCCTCAGGCAGGAGGGTCCAGCCAGGAGGTTGGGGAGGCTGGAGATGAATGAGGTGGGAGAAAGGGAAGACAGAAAGGTCAAGGGGGTGGGGTGGATCCTGTGAGGTCTTTGGGCCACCACAGGGACTTTGGCTTTGATGAGTGACCTATACAAGAGTACATGTATAGGTAGGTGTGGTGGTGCATGCCTGTAGTACCAGCTACCTGGGAAGCTGAGGAGGGAAGATCCTTGAGCCCAGGAGTTTGGGGCTACAGTGAGCTATGATTTGGCCACTGCACTCCAGCCTGGGTGAGAGATCGAGACCCCATCTCTAACGAAAATGGTTTTTAAGAAAGTCAATGCATATCTGCGTGTTGGCCTATCTCCAGTGTGCCGGGTCTCGGGAGGAGTGTAGGTGAAACGGAGCTTGGCAGAAGCCCACGCTGCTGTTTGTCCTTCTCCTCCCATTCCTGCCCTTCTCCCTGGGCTGGCAGCAGCCCCTGCCTGGTGGCCTCTTTGTTGCCAGCTGCCCCTGACACAGCCTCTGGGAGAGAGAGGTTGTCTTTTGCATATGGTTCTGAAGAAAAGAGTTCCTCTCTCCCTGTTCCTCCTACTTAGTGTGACATGGTCAACTCCCCCTAATTGTCCCCTCCCTCTCATCTGGGCAATAACGAAAGTTGTCTGAGTTAGTTCCTTCTAGAGATGAATGACAATCAGGCTGTCTTAACAGAGCTGTTCTGGGTACACAGAGAAAAAATCGCTGTGTCCATTTTACAGATGCAGAAAGGGGGGTACAGGGAGGGAACATGATCCAGTCACTTGACTGAGGTGTGACTGGTTAATGGTCAAACTGGGACTCTTGATTCCCACCTAACAGCTCCAGTAGAACCTTCTCCAGGGCGCTTCTTACTGTAGGTTTCCTTCAAACCAGTCTGCAAAGTTTTTCTGTTAGGGGCCAGATAGTACTTTCTGCTTTGCGGGACATTCAAGCTCTGTCAAAATGAATTACCTTTGCAATTGCAGCACAAAAGCAGCCCTGGAGGACCCATGAACAGATGGGCACAGCTGTGTTCCAATAAAACTTTATTTGTGGACACTTACATTTCAAATTTATTATCATTTTCATGTGCCATGAAATATTCTTCTTTTGATGTTTTTCAACCATTTACAAATGTAAAAGCCATTCTTAGTTTGCACGCAGGCTTTACAAAAACAAGTTCAGACCAGAGTTTGCTGATCTCGGGTTTAAACCACAGAAATTACTGATGATGGAAGTCCAGGCTGGGTGGAGACATTAGAGGAGGCGGGAAGAAGTGCGGGAGGGGCTTCCCAGGCCCTCCTGTACCCTATTCGTCCAGGGTCCACCTGTGAGGGCCTTCCTTGGGCCGAACGCCCCTCTTTGTGCAACGCCAGAGGTCAACGGGTCAGAACTGGAGCGCTGCTCTTCGCTAGGCTGTTAATTTTTTATGGAGCTGGAGACTTTGTGGAGGTGATGCAGAGGCGGAAACCCACAGAGGGGAGGTGCCACTCCTCTCTCACCCCTGCTGTCTCCTGCAGGCCGCTCCCAGTCTCACCCAGGCCTTCCATATTTGTAAAACTACTACTTGTTAAGTCTTTGTCCAGTGTCTTACAGACTTGAGGTTTTTTTTGTTTTTTGTTTTTTTTTGAGACGGAGTCTCACTGTGTCGCCCAGGCTGGAGTGCAGTGGCGCGATCTCGGCTCACTGTAAGCTCCGCCTCCTGTGTTCATGCCATTCTCCTGCCTCAGCCTCCAGAGTAGCTGGGACTACAGGCATCCGCCACCAACCACGCCCAGCTAATTTTTTTTTTTTTTTTTTTTTGTAGAGATGGGGTTTCACCATGTTAGCCAGGATGGTCTCGATCTCCTGACTTCGTGATCCGCCTGTCTCATCCTCCCAAAGTGCTGGGATTACAGGCGCGAGCCACCGTGCCTGGCAACTTGGGTTTACTTAGTCCTTCCGGGAGCTCCAGAGCCAAGAAACAGCATCCCCATTTCACAAATGAGAGAAGGAGAGCTCAGAGAAGGAAGCCACTTATCTCATCTCACACAGCCTAGAGGGGAAGAGAAGGACTCAACCCAGGTCCATCTGACTCAAGAGTCCTGGGCTCTGACCACCAGGCTCCCCTGCCTCCACTTTCCAAGGAAGGGGGAAGAGAGAGAGGGCCAGGGGCAGGCTGAAGACAAGGGCCCTTGGCAATTCAAGATCTGAGGAGCTAAAAAGGGAGTGTCTATTTAGCCCCCTGCCTCCCCACTTTTCCCTCCTTTTCCATTTGAGGCTATGGAGCGGAGGCCGGGGGAAAGGAGTGACTTACCCAAGGTCACACAGAAAGCCCAAGGCAGACCAGGCCTTGGAGGTAGATTCTGACCCAGTCCCTTCCTCCCCTACACTCCAACTGCTTACCCCGTCCCTAAGGAAGGTTACCGAGCAGAGGAGGCCCCTCCCAAGCAAGCCACAGCCAGAGCCAGAGAGTATTTTCCATCCAAAAAGGGTGTTTGCCACTTCTTTTTTTCTAGCTGCCAGCTGTCATTGGCCAAGACTCTGTCCAAGCTGCCCAGCCACCTGGTGCCACCTGACCTCTGCGAGTCTGTTTGCACCATCAGGGGTGGAAAACAGGCCTGCAGGTCAGGCATTGAACTCCCTGATGTGGGTTTTCCACGAACCCAACAACTGGACTCTGTGTTCCTGTGGGCGAGGACTGGCAACCTAGGGTCTGGCCTGGAGGACACTCTCTTTTCCCAGGGCCAATGCCCAGGCTTGGGCAGTGGCAAAGGGGCTTCTGGTGCCAACCACAAGGAGGTTTCAGGGTGAGATCCTTGAAGTCTCTACACACCCAGGCCCCTTCATGCCCAGCAGGTCCAGAGCCCTTGGGTGGCAGAGGCGAGAAACGGAGGCAAGAGGAAGCCCACTCCAGGGCTCTGTACACAGGCTGTATCTATGCCTTTAGGTGGCTGGGGGCATTTGATGAGGTCACATCCATTAAGCTTGCCCTGTAGCCACTCAGACAAGTGGCCACCAAAGTTAGAGCTGAGGCCAGGCGCGGTGGCTCACGCCTGTAATCTCAGCACTTTGGGAGGCCGAGGTGGGCGGATCACCTGAGGTTGAGTTCGAGACCAGCCTGGCCAACATGGTGAAACCCCATCTCTATTAAAAATACAAAAATTAGCCAGGTGCGGTGGTGGGCGCTTGTAATCCTAGCTATTCTGGAGGCTGAGGTAGAATAATTGCTTGAACCCAGGAGGCAGAGATTGCAGTGAGCCGAGATTGTGCCACTGCACTCCAGCCTGGGCGACAGAGCGAGACTTATCTCAAAAAAAGAAAAGGTCAGAGCTGACTCTTAGAAAAGCCCCCAGCTGCAATGTGGAGCATGGAGCAGAGGGGATGGTGAGCACAGGCAGGAGGATAGGTGAGGTGTCTCCTGCAGAGGTGCATGTGAGAGGTCACAGTCATCCAGGCTAAGATAAGAGCAGTGGGGAGAGACAGCAGGAACCAGAGCGCTCACATTCTTCCATTTTCTTGCTGGAGGCCTCAGCCCTCTGCTCTGTGCCAGTATCAGAGCTTATGATAAGCAACTGATCTGGTGGGGGAGGAAACGGATAAGAGAGGCATCACTAAGGAGCAGTGTGTGGAAAGACCACATGGCAAAAAGGGCTTGACACGTTGAAACAACCACAGCCAGGCCAGCAGCAGCAGTATAGTGGGCAAGGGCAGAGGAGGAAGTACAGCCATTGAGATTTGATCCTAAGAGTCATGGGGACCATCAAAACCTTGCTTCAGAAACCATTTTATTCATTAATATTGCAGTACATAGCTCTAAAACTTTACAAATCTTTCAATAAAAATATAACTACAAGCTGGGTGCAGTGGATCATGCCTGTAATCCCAGCACTTTGGGAGGTCGAGGTAGGCAGATTGCTTGAGGCCAAGAGTTCAAGACCACCCTGGGCAACATGATGAAACCCATCTCTAGTAAAATACAAAAATTAGCCAGGTGTGGTGGCATGTGCCTGTAGTCCCAGATACTAAGGAGGCTGAGGTGGGAGGATCACTTGAGCCCGGGAGGTGGAGCTGCAGTGAGCCAAGATCGTGCCACTGCACTCCAGCCTGGGAGACAGAGGAGACCTTGTCTCAAAAAAGAAAAATAACTACAATATCATTATTATTACACCTAAAAAATCAATAGTAATTCTGTCTTGCTGTTATTGAATATCTCATCAGTGTTCAAACTTCCAATTGCTTATAAAAATATTTCTTGCTGGGTGCGGGGGTTCACGCCTGTAATCCTAGCACTTTGGGAAGGCAAGGCAGGCAGATCACGAGGTCAGGAGATCGAGACCATCCTGGCTAACACAGTGAAACCCTGTCTCTACTAAAAATACAAAAAATTAGCCGGGCATGGTAGCGGGCGCCTGTAGTCCCAGCTACTCGGGAGGCTGAGGCAGAAGAATGGCATGAACCCAGGAGGCGGAGCTTACAGTGAGCCGAGACCACGCTGCTGCATTCCAGCCTGGGCGACAGAGCGAGACTCCGTCTCAAAAAAATAAAATAAAATAAAATAAAAATAAAAATAAAAATAAAAATATTTCTTTTGCACTTAAATCAGGATCTAAATGAGATCTAAACATTGTGATTTATTTTATTTTATTTTTGAGACAGAGCACGTTTTGTGCCCAGGTTGGAGTGTGCAGTGGTGCAATCTTGGCTCACTGCAATCTCTGTCTTGGCTCACTGCAACCTCCATTTCCCAGGTTCAAGCAATTCTTGTGCCTCAGCCACCTGAGTAGGTGGGATTACAGGTATACGCCATGACACCTGGCTAAGTTTTTGTATTTTGACTAGAGACAGGGTTTCACTACGTTGCTCAGGCTGGTCTCAAAGTCCTGGCCTCAGCAATCTGCCCATCTCAGCCTCCCAATGTGGTGGGATTACAGGCATAAGCCACCACACCCAGCCTTGATTTTATCTTTTATAGCTCTTTTAACCCAAAGATTCCCCTTCTGTTTCTTTTTTTCTTAAAAATCAATTTGAGATTTAATTTTTTCCAGGAATGCAAGGTTGGTTCAACACCTGAAAGCCAATCAATGTAATACACCACATTTATAAAATAAAGGAGAAAATCATATGATCATTTCAATAGGTGTAGAAATAGCATTTGACAAAATTTAGTACCTATTTATGTAAAAATCTTTTAATAAATAAGGAAGAAAAGTGAACTTCTTCTGACAAAAAAAAACAAAAAAAAACTATGAAAAACCTACAGCTAACATTGTACTTAACAGTGAAAGACTGAATGAATCCTCTGCCCTAAGATCATGAACAGGGCAAGGATAACTACTCTTACCAATTGTATTCAACATTCTACTGGGGATACTGAGCATTGCAATAAGGCAAGCAAAAAAGGTACAAAGGTAATAAAGGGGAAAGTAAAACTGTTTCTATTCATAGACAACATTGCTGTCTACCTAGAAAATCCTAAGGTATTTACAAAAATCTACTAGAGTCAATAAGTGAATTTAACAAGGTTGCAGAATATCAACCTAATTTACAAAAATTGATTTTATATGCCAGGAACAATTGGAAAATAAAAATATCATGTATGATAGCATCAAAAAATTAAAATTCTTAGAAGTAAATTTGATGGAAGATAGGCAAAACTTATACACATAAAACATTGCTCAGACACCTAAACCAAGATGGATCTCTTGGTACTTCCACTGAAATTGAAGACTTACCCTGATTTGATGATTACACATTGTATACACGGATCAAAACATCACATGTACCCCCAAAATATGTATAACTAAGATATATCAGTGAAAAATACAAAAAGAAAAGAAAAGAAAAGAAAAGAAACTGAGGACTTTTATACCACCTATCAAAGATGTCTCAACCTACCAGGTCTTCCTCTCCACTGTATGGAAGACTTAGGCCTTTGCCTGGGCACAGGCCTCCACCAGGCCAGTCATCCAAGGTGTCCAATAAATTAGTCATCTCAGAGCTGGGCCCTGGAGTACCCATACCTGTGACCCCAAGAAACTATCTCTTAAACAAACAAACAAACAAAACCTCTCTGGCTGTTGGGGAGGAAATGTTGGAGGGGCAAGTAGGGTAAGTGGAGGAGCCAGCAAAGAGACTTAAGTAAGAAATTATAATGGTCTCAGTAAGAGAAGATGGTGGCCCTGTATGGAGGAAGTGGAAGTGGAGAGAAAGGGGCAGACTTGATATATTTAGAAGATATGAATGTTGTTGGGCACGGTGGCTCACATCTGTAATCCCAGCATTTTGGGAGGCGGAGGTGGGTTGATCACCTGAGGTCAGGAGTTCAAGACCAGCCTGGCCAACATGGTGAAAACCCGTCTCTACTTAAAATACAAAAATTAGCCTGGTGTGGTGGCGGGCCTGTAGTCCCAGCTATTCAGGAGGCTGAGGCAGGAGTATTGCTTGAACCGGGGAGGCAGAGGCTGCAGTGATGGTGCCACTGTACTCCAGCCTGGGTGACAGAGCAAGACTCCAAATTAAAAAAAAAAAAAAAAACAGGAAGGTATGAGTGTCTCAGATCCCAGTGCCTTTGTTTCTCCACCTGCTCAGGCCTAGGTGCTGCTTTGTTTTTAGGAATGCCACCAAGATCACTTACCTAGAAGGTGCAAAGGCTCCTGGAGGACCCCTGACCTAGGTGTGGGCAGGGGGTAAGATGAAAGTCAAAGGCCATGGTGCCCCAGTCTCAGGTGGGGAAATCCCTTTGGGCCACGCCCCACTTTGGCCCTCAGCACTGCTCTGCAGGATAAGGGCCAGGGCAGGGTTGAAGGTCCCCCTGGCCGATGGAGGGGTCCAGGCAGAATGGGGCTCATTCAGAAGCTGGCCAGTCCTCCCTCACCTTGGTCTCTGCCTCTGGGCAACCACTCACCCTGCTGTTGGTGGCAGGACGGTGGGGGTGGGGGGCGGGGTGCTGCTGGCAGTTTGGGCCCCTGTTTTCTTCTCAGGAGCGCTGTGACCTCACTGTCCCTCATGTCACTGGTGCATGTGAGTTAGGAAGGGTCTGTCCCCTAGGCTGGAACCATTTCTGCGGCAAGGAGTAAAGGTCCCAGCAGCCTGTGACCCTGGGACTGTGACCTCAGTTCAGCTCAGGCTGGAGCTAAAGCAGAGGGTTTGAGCCAGAGCTTCAGACGCTGGATTCTAGCTCCGCTCTGCCACTCACATGCTGTGTGGCCTTGGGAAAGATACACCGTCATTCTGTGCAGCAGGTTTCTGCCCATACCATTGAGATAACAATCACAGGTACTTCATACAGGGTAGTCGTGAAGGTGAAAACAGAATGCTTGCTCTTTCCAGCGCGACCCTACCAATGAGAAAACAGGCTGCAGTGGGGAGTGACCGCCCCAAGGCCACACAACTGCTGCAAGGGTGTCATTGTGTAGGTGTTCCTCACTTGCCTCCTGCTAGTGTGGGAGGCCCAGAGACTCCACGAGACCCCCAGCTGGTCCTGTGAGAGGGCTGAGGGGGGCCAGTTGTGATACCGCCTCCCATCTAGAAGGGGCCTCAAGCCACCCATGTACACCCAGCCCCACGTGGCTCACCAGGGGCTCCTTTGCCATCAAGGGCCACATCCCAGGTTTAAGTGTCAGAGAACTAAGGGGCTTAAGAGAGAATCGAGCTGTGGCTTTGTTTGTGAATTGGTTTGATCCTTTTTTCCTTCTAGAAGGACTCACAGCTACTGTTGCTTGCCATGGGCTTGAGGGGGTGGTAGGGGCTGACTGGCAGAGGGGCTGAGAGTGGATGGTGATTAAAAGGAGCACTGACTCCAGGGTAGCGGCTGGGCAAGGCTTGGGGCTCCCACCTCCCCCAGGTTCAGAGCCGGCTGAGGACCGGGAGTCCTCCCTTCTGGGGTCAGTGCTCACTATGGAGCAACTGCCTTGGATGGGTCCCAGGACTTGCTCTTTTACTGGGGCTGTGGTTGCAGTGATCAGGGCTTTGGAGCCGGCAGACCAAGCTGGGAAACTCCTGAGGTAGAGAAGCTGTTGAAGGCGGGCCTGGGGTCACAACTCCCAGCTGCTTTTTACAAGCAAGAGACTTCTCTCTGAACCTCAACCTTCCCTCCTGTCTAGTGGGTTCGCAGCCAGACAGTCTTTTACTCACTGCTTACTGGGTGCCCTCTGGAGTCTGGGCAGGTGCCAGGCTCTGAGAAGACAGGCCAGCAATCAGCCCTGGCCTAAGGGATGAAAGCCGGGCCTTCCCGCGTCGGCTCACCTCGGTTTTCTCATCCTTACTCGGCTACCAGAGGCTATGGTTGGGGAGGGAGGGGGCTCTGGGGGCTGCAGAAGGCCCAGGCTGCCGGCACCGGATAGAAGTGAGCACGAAGCTCCCTGCGCCAGTGGAACTTTTATCCCGGCTCCCACCGCGAAGCGTTTAAATTGCTTCCCCAGGGCCAGAAGGCAAGTCTCTCGAAGGACGGCTGCAGCCACCCTCCGCCCCTGAGTTACATGGGTCGCAGCCACTGCCGCCCTCCTTGGCGCCTCCAGCCCGCGGGCCAGGGCCAGGAACCGCGAGCCGCCTGCGCCCCCGCCGGCGCGCCCCTGGGAGGGTGAGCCGGCGCCGGGCCCAGGCCCGGACCTGGTGGGAGGCGGGGGGAGGTGGGGACGAGGCCTGGGGAGGCGGGCCCCGCCCATCTGCAGGTGGCTGTGAACGCTGAGCGGCTCCAGGCGGGGGCCGGGCCCGGGGGCGGGGTCTGTGGCGCGCGTCCCCGCCACGTGTCCCCGGTCACCGGCCCTGCCCCCGGGCCCTGTGCTTATAACCTGGGATGCGCACCCCTGCCAGTCCTGCTCTGCCGCCTGCCACCGCTGCCCGAGCCCGGTAAGGAGCCCTCGGCCCCTCTCGCTGCCCACTCCCTAGCCGAGAACACCCGCTTCCCGGGCCCAGCGGAGGAGGCGTAGAAGACGCCCGCTCCGGGGCCCGCGGAGGCAGAGGGCGGACCTCGATCGCCACTCGCCCGGGACTGGGACCGAGGCAGGAGGGAAGGGGCTCCCGATGCTCAAACGCCTGGCACCGGATTCCAGGTTTCTGGAGCGTGGGGGACGCGGCGGGGGCGCGAGTCCCCGAGCCCGAAGAGCGGCTCGGGTTATTTGTTCCCTGTGCAGCCGGGTCCTTTCTGGACTCCTTCTCGGATCCGGCTTCCTCTGTGTCGTGAAGCCCCCACATGGAGACCTGGGGAGTCCGGAGCGTGTGGGGGGGCTCCCGATTCTCTCTCCCTCTCTCGGACTCGCCGTCTGTCTCCACCTCTATTTCTCTGCGTAAAACCAAGAGTCCAGCCCCTCTGGGGCTTGGACGTATCGCTTTCCCCGCAGCCTCAGTTTACCCTGGACAGATGGGCATGGTGGCCCTGGCTCCCTTCCCTGCAGGGGGCGGCAGCCACCTGGCCCTCCCCGGTGGGGCTGGCGGCCTCGCGGCGGGGTTTCCCTCTGGCCTGGGCTGGGCTCTGTGGGAGGGGCAGTGCCAGGAATATTTTCTATTCGGGCTGCTGTTGCCTTTGGCCCCTGGGCGGCTGCGCCCTCCAGGGAGGCAGGGTCATTGTGAAAGAGAGGAAACTCCTCTCCCAGGCGGCCAGGGCTGTTCCTGAGGAGGGCTGGCCTGGCCTCAGTATTCTTCTCTGAGAAGTGGAGAGTCCACTCCCGAGCAGCCGAGTCAGGCTGCAGGTCTCAGGGCAGGAACAGACCTGTTCTCTCCCCAGGAGTAGATCAAGACCTAGGGGACTTGGGCTTTGATCCTCCCGCTCCCAGCAAGCACAAACCCAGTGATGGGGAGAGCTGGTGAGGCCTTGGCTCAGCCTCCAGATTCCCAAGCTTCCTTTTCATTTTCTTTTCTTTCTAAAAATTTATCAGAGATGTGGACTCGTCATGTTGCCCAGGCTGGCCTCGAGCTCCTGGGCTCAAGCGATCCTCCTCCCTCGGGCCTCCTAAACTGCTAGGATTACAGGCTCGAGCCACCCAAAGCGCCTGGCCCCCAAGCTTCAGTCTGTTAGAGCTGGCTGGGGCTGAGGGCTCAGGAAACATTTGCAGATACTGTGCGGCTCCTAAGGGCTCTGTAGACTGTTGGGTGCTGGGCCTGGGTCCAATTGCACAATAACTGTGCCTGGGGTTAGGTTCTGATGAGAGGGAGGGAGAAGCAGCCACACGGACTGGGAAGCTTGGCTAGGAGCAGGAACTGGAGGAGTCTCCATTCCAAACTCCCTCTCCCTCCCAGACCCCTTAGGCCCAGGGCCTAGGGCGGGGAAGTTTGGGGGTGGGGGCGGGACCCTGTCCTGGTGGGGCCATCTGTGCACCATGCTGAGAAGTAATTCTGGTTCTGCTCTGTGGGGGTGGATCAAGTGAATGAATAGTGACTCCTGCCTGCTGAGCGCCTGGCCGGTGCAGGGGCAGACACGTGGTGAGAGGGAAGGGGAGGCCCCACTCTCAGCACAGTCTCCATTCCTGAGTGCTTGGGAAGCAGGCCCAGGGCCGCAGGAGCCTTGGGGTGGAGCCAGGCCCAAAACAGCCTGCTGCACAAGCGCTTCCCCCTCCCAACCCGGGCCCATCTCATCTTTGGCCTGTGGGTGCTGGGAGGCCAGCCAGGTCAACCAGATGCCTCATCTGAGCACTGACTACACAGTCCCTGAAGTCAGTGGCTTGCCTGTGGGCACCAGGCACCCATGTGGAAAGAGGTAACTTTGCTGGAATTCAGAGTCTAAGTCTCTGATTTCTGATGTAGCTTTGGGCAAAGTTGATCTTCCAAGGGGGACTCCCTCCCCAGACTTGGGGTAGACCAGGCACCCATAGGCACTTTGATATGAGTGGAACGAATGAATGAATGTGCCCTTCTTCCATCACCAAAGACCAACCGAGCTCAGCTGAGTTAGAATGTCAGCGAGGGGTTGCAGGGGAATCTTCCACCAGGCAGTAGGCCTGAGCTGTAGCACACACGCTTTCCAGAGAAATAGTGGGCAGGTTGGCCATGACTCACTGGGGGGCTGGTTTTCTGGAAGGTGTGTAGAGTGAAGGGGAGATCTGAGGTCTCCTAGGAGCCAGGGAGTGGAAGGCCTAGTGCAGGGAAGAGCAAGTGGCCTGCAGTCAGGCTGGGTTTGAAGCCACTAGCTTGTGACCTCAGCTAGCCACTTAGCCTCTGCCTCCTCCTTTGTAAATAGGTGGTAATGGCAGTCTCCACCTTGAGAGGAAGCACCTGTGACTGTGAACATAGTAGCCGCTCTTGTTGTCATTCCAGCTCTGACGTTTTCAAGTAGCACAAGTTTTCCTTAGTGTCAAGTGAGCGCCCAGGCTGGCCTGTTTGCTGGAAGCTGGACAGATGGCTGTGGCTGGGGCCACAGAGAATGCCATCCCAATGAAAGCCAGGTGGCTCTGGTACCTTGACGCGAGGCCACCTTCCCTCCTCCCAGGTGTCTCTTCCGGGGAAGGAGGGCTGGAGGGCAGTGGGCATTTGCCAGGGAGCTGGAGAAACCTGCCGTGGCCCTTTCTGGGGGATGTGGTGGGGGTGGAGCTGGGACTAGGGGAGGCTGAATTCAGCCAGGATCTGCCTGCCAGGCGCAGCTCCCAGGAAGAAAGCCCAATGTCTGGGAGGGTCAGAACCCAGAGGGCTGTCAGGTTGTACAGATGAGGAAATTGAGGCTTAGCAAGCCAGGAACTTGGCTAAGGTCAGCCATGGCAGCGGTGCACAGAGCTTAGTGGGCACATGCTTGGTGCCCAGCTCTGGGCTCCTTCCCCCAGCATCTCACCCAATCCTTACAGTCGCCCTGTGGGGAGCAGGCTGTTTGCACCCCTATTTTGCAGCTGAGCAGTTATGCTAGAGAGCTGAAGCCACTCAAACCCATGTCTGGTGGACTTGACCTCTGTCCTGTGCCTGGAGTGAGTGCTCACTGGATTGCAGCTGTGGTTCCTTCTCTCCCTGTCACTTCCTCCCCCGACACCAAACCCTCAGTTTCATTTAGTTTTTGCCTCGGGCTGCAAATGCAGCTTAGGGACCTGCGGAGGCTGAGGGAGGGGGGTGCCCCACCCGCTGCTGGGAGGGCAGGAGCAACGCTGCTGTCTGATTGCATCATTTTCCCAAGCCCATCTGCCCAGCTCATTTCTCTGCATGCATACACTGGCCCCAACACCCACACACGTGTGCATGCACACAGGCACACATGTGCAAGCCCAAACACATCACACACATGCATGCACACACATTGTGTACTCTCAGGTACGCACCCCTGGGTGCACACAGGTGTGTGCGCACGCACGCACACACACACACACACACACACACACTGTCTCAGGTACACACGCCAGGTCCATGCATTGCTTCACACTGCCCAGCCCCAGAGGCTGAAGGCCTCAGAGTCCACACCTGCCCAGCTACAACCTGGCAGGCAGGAGGGGCTCACTGGTTTCTTTTGGTTTATTTAAGACAGAGTTTCACTCTGTCACCCAGGCTGGAGTGTGGTGGCACGATCTTGGCTCACTGCAACCTTTACCTCCCAGGTTCAAGCGATTCTCGTGCCTCAGCCTCCCAAGTAGCTGGGACTACAGGTGTGTGCCGCCACACTCAGCTAATTTTTGTATTTTTAATAGAGACAGGGTTTTGCCACGTTGGCCAGGCTGGTCTGGAACTCCTGACCTCAAGTGATCCACCCACCTCGGCCATCCAAAGTGCTGGGATTACAGGCATGAACCACCGTGCTCAGCCATGAGAGCATGTGTAGGACTCCACAGCTTCAGGGCACCCCAGCCCTCTTTTTGCGGTGAGGAGCTGACCTCCAGAGAGTGGAACTAGTAGCATTGTTCTAAGTGCCTGCCACAGGCATCTGGGAGATGGTCCCTGTTTCCATGGAGCTCGTAGTGGGGGAGAGGGCAGTTAGAATACAGCATTATGGCCGGATGTAGTGGCCCATGCCTGGAATCCCAGCACTTTGAGAGGCTGAGGCAGGCAGATCGCTTGAGTCCAGGAGTTCGAGACCAGCCTGGGCAATGTGGTGAAACCCCATCTCTACAAAAAATACAAAAATTAGGCAGGTGTGGTGGCATGTGCCTGTAGTCCCAGCTACTTGGGGGTGGTGGCACTGAGCTGGGGTGGGAGGATCCCTTGAGCCCAAGAGGTCGAGGCTGTGGTGAGCTGAGATTGCATCACTGCACTCCAGCCTAGGTGACAGAATGAGACCCTGTCTGAAAAAAAAAAAAAAAAAAAAAAGGATACAGCTCTGATGGGCAGGAGGCATGGCGGGTCACTGAGGCGATGCAGGTGATCCAGCTGTTTCTGTGGAGCTGCCCCTCCGTGTTTCTGTGGAGCTGCCTCTCTTGGCTCCAGGTGCCTCTGGGAGGGGGCAGGAGCAGGGGTGACTCTCAGAGCTGGGTGAATCTTGGGCCAGCATCATCAGATCACACTTGCCCAGGACTTCCTTTCCTTGAGTCTCCAGTGGTGGTCTTGTACCTATGAGCAGTGGGTTAAGGAGCCGAGCTGATCTGAGTTTGAGTCCTGGCTCTGCTGCCTACCAGTCAAATGAGATGCAGGGCAAGTTCCTCAGCCCAAGCCTCAGTTTTCCTGCCTCTAAAATGAAGAGAACCCCAGATGGAAGGGCTTGGCCTAAGACGGACATGTCTATTCCCTTGATTGTGGTGTTGATGTCACGGGCGCATCCGCACGCCGAAACTTGCTAAATTGGACACAAAAAAAATGCGATTATTTTTGTAGTTGATGAATGTGCTGATTGGGTATTCTCGTGTGTGTGTGAGGTGCCATCCTCAAACTTTTTTATGATGTTGGCACATTACCCATCTGATATTTAAAAAATGCAATTTATGATATGTCAAGTAGACCTCAATAGAGCTGTTTTAAAACATACAACAGAATTTCCCCCAACCCAACCACACCACCCGCGCCATCACACACAAACAGGGGTAGGCTTCCACACATTTCCTGAATGCCTTCTGGAGCAGGGGGCAGGAGGCAGAAGGCAGGACAGGTGGCTCTGGGGCTCCTGGGCCTCCTCCGCGCAGTGAGGCTGCTCACAGGAGATTGGGCGGCTGGAAAGTAAGGTTTAGGGCCTCTGGGACGGCCCAGGCTACCTGCAGGCAGCTGAGTAGCTCTGCTTTTGCAGAGTGGTCCACTGCACTGTGAAGACAGATTCCAGACGCCGGGAACTCACGCCTCCAATCCCAGGTACTGCCCACCTTAAGTCCTCCCTGCCTGCCTTCCTCCCTCCTTCCCTCCATCCTGCATGGCCAATTGCCTGGCTGCAGTTGCCATGGATACCACCTGCTGGCTCCAGGGTTAGGGCTGGCTGAGTCACCAGCAACTCAGGGCCAGGGGGTTGAATGCCCAGTAGGGACGTTGTGGGCACCGACCAGAACCATCTTCTCTGCCCCAGCTGCATGGTCCATGAGGTGTTTCCCCTTCTAAGTCCAAAGGGCAGCACAGGCCTGTGAGACCCGGTTGACTGGCGGGTGGGACCGTGCAGCATGCACGGGACTGAATTCTCATGTGACGGAGCTCCAAAGTCCACCTGGCTACACGGCTAGGCACTGCAGCAGAGGACGGGAGGCCTGGGAAAGCCACTTCTTCTCCCCGAGCTTCCAGGCACACGGAGAGTGCTCAGGATGGTGATGCCTGCATCACTGCAATGGTGATGGCCGGGTGACCCTTCTGGGCTCCGCTTCCCCAATAGTGTCTAATAAAGACCCTGGGTGACTCTGACCTTGTGACGTTGGTCAGACTCCGGTGGAAATGTTCCCAGGCAGAACAAACATGCCCTGTACATTTGGGAAATGCGGGATGCTGGGGCCAGGTGTCCACGGAGGCTGGAACCAGGAGGCCTGGGCCCACATCTGCCCCTGCTGCTTGTTGATCCGATGACCCTGGGCAGGTGACCTCGTCTCCCTAACCCTGGTTTCCTGTTCAGCAAATTGGACACAGTGAAGACACCCAAGCCCAGGGCCACAGGAGGCATGTTGGAGGCAGGGGCAGGGCGAGCCCAAGGGCAGCCCAGGATTCAGGGAGAGCCCTCGGGGAAGAAGCATGGCTGCAAAGATCAGGAGACAGGAGGCCTTGGCGCCTTCGGGAGGCTTCACTGTGACGGAGGGTGGGGCAGGATGGGAGACCGCAGGCACTTCCCGGCTGCAGAGGGCCTGGCTGCAGAGAGCCCTCGTGCCCATCTGTCCCCCCGGGAAGGGCCGCTGGTTGCAGAGGTCTTAGGCCTCTGCCTGTCTATCGCCTTCCCTCCCTGGGCCTCAGTTTCTCTACCTCCACCTGGGGGAAGTTGTTCTCTGAGCCCCTCCAAACTGGGCATTGGCAGAGTTGAATTCAGAGGCGCTCACATTTGGAGACACGATGTCTAAAATTCCAGCCAGTGAAGGTTCCATGGGGTTGCAGGTAGGAGAGGGACTGGGGCTGGGCCCCTGCCCCACAGCGTCCTTCTCCACCTGAAGGTGGGTGGCGGCACTGCATGCTGGGGAAGCACAGATTCTTGTGCCCTCTGTGACCTTGAGCCTGCCACTGACCTCTCTGAGCCCTGCTGGCTGCCTCCCCAATAGGAATGACAACTCCTACTTCATGAGGTTGTAGTGGGGGCTCAGGGGCACAGGGAGATCCCGCTGAGGCTCCCAGGGCCCTGCCTGGCGCTTGGCAAGGAGCGGTTCTGATGGGGGATGTGTCAGCTGCCAGGGGCTCAGAGCCAAGGCCCCTCCTGCTTGCGTGCATTCTTCACATCCTGGCCTTGGGCCAAACTGCTCAGCCTCAGCCGCCTTCCCTCGCTGCTGGGGGATCAGGTCCAAGAGATGCCTCTCCCCGACCAGCCTAGGACTGCAGTCAGCATTCCTAGGCCCCAGTGTGGTCTGTGGGGCTGTGTGCAGAGTGTGCGAGGTCAGGGTCCCCGGGGGTGGCAGGCACTGAAGGCGAACATCCTGTTCCCGACCTCCAGTGGCAGCTTGCCCGGGAGACAAGGCTGTCCAAGGCCAAGGTCGGGGCTGGGCTGTCTGCAGGGGCTGGCGGGGGGCACTGGCTGTCTCAGGGTCACTCAGGTTGTTCCTCGACTCCCGCCAGACGCTATGTCCAGCAAAGGCTCCGTGGTTCTGGCCTACAGTGGCGGCCTGGACACCTCGTGCATCCTCGTGTGGCTGAAGGAACAAGGCTATGACGTCATTGCCTATCTGGTGAGGGAGCGACCTGGGTGTCTGTCTTCCTGCGTGTCCCGCAACCTGTCCTGTCTGCCCCCTGCCAGCCTCTGTCTGGGTTGTCAGCCTGTCTGCTCACCGTCACTCATTCAAGCCTGGCCTCTTCTCTCGAAGCCTGTCTTGAACTGGAACTAGGAAAATAGCTTCTCGTTGTACTGCCTCACTTTCTCCATCTGCAAATTGGCCATCCTTGAGATGCCTTCCAGAGCCAGGTGATGGAGGCGCGGGGAGGGCACAGAAGTGAACTTGGCAGTGCTGCTGGCTTAGCCTGCTTGCAGAGAGGCAGTGGGCTGGGACCTGCTGCCAGCCCTGGGAAGGCACACAGTTTTCCCATCTCCAGAGTATGCTGTCAGCCTGCAGTAATTCAGCAAAGATTGTGGAATCCTGAGCTGGAAGGACCCTGGGGGATCACCTGGTTCTGGGATGGGAAATAGGTCACAGGTGATGGGTTATGTGTGAAGCCACTTCCTCATCCAGGGCCCATAGGAGTCATCCCTCTCAAACTAGCTCCTCTTCGACTGAACCTGGCCACAGCTCTGAGTCCTTCTCTGTGTGGCTGTGCTGTTCAGGACTCTTAGGTGCAAATTTTAGAAACTCAACTCAAACCAACTTATGCAAAAAGGAAAGGGAAAAGACAATTCTTGGCTCACACAACTGAGAAGTCCAGGGGTAGGATGGCTTCAGGCAGGGCTGGATCCAGGTGCTTCTAAGATCTGTCTCCAACTCTACTTGGCTTCATTCTTGGCCTCTCCACAGGGCAGGCAAGGCTCATGGTCACCCTCATAGCCCACCTTTCCCAAAAAGGAGGGCTTACCCCCAGTAGGGCCCATGGGGACCCACCATGCATTAGTCCCTATGGCTGCATCATGGGGTGCGAGGCTTGGGCCATGAGCCTACTCCTACAGTGGGCGGGATTTGTTCCTCTCCATCCCTGTGGAATGGGGTCCACCCAGGAAAGAAGGTTCTGTTTCCAAAGGAAGTGAGCCTGGGTCTCTGGACAGACAAAACTTAGCTCTTGCCAAAAGTGGCTTGTTTGCCGGCATATTGGCGTGTCTAACTGCGCCCAATGCCCTTGTCATTCAGGTTGGGGAAAGTGAGGCCCAGGGGAAGACATACTTTGCTCACAGTCACCTGGTGGGTGAGAGCACAGCTTTGAGGGGCTGCAAAGAGCCCAGGGTGTATCCATCTCACTGTAGGCAGCACAGCGGGGCAATCAGAGCTGGAGCTGGCCGTATAGACCCCTGGGCTACCACCTGGGGGATTTAAAAGCTGAATGTGATTCAGATAAGCACCTGCAGCTGGGCTTTGGCAAGATTCCAGGGTCTGGTGAGCCGAATGAAGGGAGTGAGGGCTGAGGCCAGGATCTGGGCAGCAGGCCAGAGTCCAGGCAGCAGGAAACATGGCAGTGTCTAGACAGGGGCTGTCAGACCCCGAGGTCAGGGCACCGGCCACAGGGACGGAGCTGGAAGTTCCTGAGCACGGGCTTCTCTGCCTCCCGCCTCTCAGCTGCCTCAGGATGGCCAAGGCATGGCCTTTGACTAGGGAGGAGAGCTGGAGGCTAGGAAGGCCCTGACAAGCTAATCTTTGCACTGGCTGAGAAAGAGTATTCTGGAAAAGACAGATGAGTTTCAGGAGAACCCTAGACCTTCCAGCAACGACAGCAAATGGTTGTCTCCCAGCAGCCTGTGTGGCCAGGGCCAGGCTCAGCCAATGCTCCAACCCATGGAAGCCACCAGCCATCACCACGCTGCAATCCAGCTCCCAATCTCACCTCCTGGAAGAATCTCACCTCTCCAGGCCTTGGGCTTTGTCCTTTTTCCTTCTTACTGTGACTTGGCCATGGAATGGAAGCTGTCTCTGTAGCAGGGGGTGGGGGGCTGCTGCATGCGGATGGTGTGAACTCAGGGCTTCCCCCAGGGGCTGACGGAGCCTCTCTGCTTCTGCTTCTCAGGCCAACATTGGCCAGAAGGAAGACTTCGAGGAAGCCAGGAGGAAGGCACTGAAGCTTGGGGCCAAAAAGGTACCAGGCGGGAGGCAGGGGTTTGGGCTGGGAGTGGGGCAGTGATGTGGAGGGCAGTGGTGGATGCTCCTGCCCCAGGGATCCCATCCCTTCCAGTGTGTCTTCTTGCTTCTAAGAGTATGAGATCATCCTGCTCTCAGGTGTGTGAACCCTCTTGTTTTTCTGCCTCCCCCACGCCCTCTTCCACCCACCCACCTTCCCATCCAGGTGGAGTGTCTCTTCCCCACCCACCTACCTTCCCTTCTCTTTTATCTCTCTGTCCATCTATGCACCCACTCACCCTCTTTTATCTCTGTTTATCTACTCGTCCACATATCCATCCATCATTCATCCCTCCATTAGCTATCCATCGATCCATCCATCCATCCATTCAGCCATCAATCCATCCATCCATCACCCACCCATCCATTCACCCATCATCCATCCATCCATCCATCCATCCATTCATCTATTCATCCATCATCCATCCACCCATCCATCCATCACCCATCCTCTCATCCACCCATCCATTATCCATCATTCATCCATCCATTACCCATCCATCCGTTCATCCATCCATCCATCATCCATCTATCCATCTATCCATCCATCATCCATCCATCCATTCATCCATTCATCCATCATCCATCCATCCATTCACCCATCATCCATTCATCCAGCCATCATCCATCTATCCATCCATCATCCATTTATTCATCCATCATCCATCCATCATCCATCCATCCATCCACCATTCATCATCCTTCCATGCGTCATCCATTCATCCATCCATCATCTACCCATGCATCCATCCATCATCCATCCGTCTATTCATCCATCCATTCATCCATCCATCATCTATCCATCCCTCCCATTATCCATTCACCCATCCATCCCTTCATTATCCATCCATCCATCCACATATCCATCTGTCATTAATCCCTCCACTGTCTATCCATCCATTCATCCAGACAGCCAGCCATTCATCTATCCATCCATCCATCCATCCTTCATCCATCCACCGTTTTTCTATCCATCCATTCATCCATCCATCCATCTGTCATCCATCATCCATCCGTCTGTCCATCATCCCCCTACCTGTCCTTCCCTCTTTTATCTCTCTGTCTACCCATTCTTCCATTCATTCAACAGAATCAGAGAACTCCAAGTGAGTCCGGTGCATTGATTGTGAATCTAGGCATGTGGCAGGCAGACCCCTGTCCCGTATGGGGCATTTATGATGAACAGGGTCATCAGGACCCCTGCTCACATGTGCTCACTCCCCATGGAGAAGCCCTTGCCACTTGTGCCCCTTCATTTGGGAGAGTGAGCAGGGGACATAGCAGGGATGATGTGCAAGGCCACCAGCCCACCTGCAGGGTCAGAGCTGATCCCCTCTGTGGGGTGCTTCTGCAGGGTTGCCACGGTAATTAGCATGTTAAAATGAACACGGGAGGGAGTGGATGCCCCAGTCCCAAGTCACCTACTGGCCACAGGCCTGGAACGAGAATGTCCCTCCTTGGTTCTGTGCCTCCCAAGTGCTGGAGAGCAGAGGGGTTGTCTGAGCAGTAGCCCAGGAAGGGGAGAAAGAGCCCTGAGTGTTGAAGATTCGAGTGCGCTTTCAGCAGTGCAGGAGCAGGCTTTGTGCATGGCTTCAGCTTTTGTCCTTTATTCTAGATGAGCAGTTCTCAAACCTTGTGGTCTTGGGAACCCTCTACACTCTAATTTACGTGGTGTTTTTAATGTTTATTTTCTTGCATATAACATTAGGATGGGCCAGGCACAGTGGCTCACGCCTGTAATCCCAGCACTTTGGCAGGCTGAGGCAGGCAGATCACCTGAGGTCAGGAGTTCAAGACCAGCCTGGCCAACATGGTGAAACCCTGTCTCTACTAAAAATACAAAAATTAGCTGGGCGTGATGGTGGGTGCCTGTAATCCCAGATGCTCGGGAGGCTGAGGCAGGAGAGTCGCTTGAACCCAGGAGGCGGAGGTTGCAGTGAGCCAAAATCACACCATTGCACTCCATCCTGGGCAACAACAGCAAAACTCTGTCTAAAAAAAAAACCAACCAACCAAACAAACAAACACAAAAACACATTTATCCTAATGTTTTTTATATATCCTTAGTCCCAGTTACTTTCTTTTCTTTGCCTTTTTATTTCATTTTTTAAAATGATTTTTTTCAAAATAATTATAGACACAGGAAGTTGCAAAAGCAGTACCAAGAATTTCTCGACTCTTAAAAATTATTGAAGGCCTTGGCTGGGTGTGGTGGCTCACACTTGTAATCCTAGCACTTTGGGAGGCTGAAGTGGGCAGATCTCTTGAGGTCAGGAGTTTGAGACCAGCCTGGCCAACCAGCCTAGTTTCTTTAGTAGAGAAACCCCACATGCCTGTAGTCCCAGCCACTCGGGAGGCTGAGGCAGGAGAATCACTTGAACCTGGAAGGCAGAGGTTACAGTGAGCCAAGATTGCACCTCTGCACTCCAGTCTGGATGACAGAGAGTCCATCTCAAAAAAAAAAATTACTGAAGGCCTTAGAGAGCTTTTGTGGATTACATCTGTTGATATTTATCACATTAGAAATAAAAGCTGAAATGTTTTAAATGAACAGTTCATGTTAACATAAGTAACATTACACTTATGAAAAATAACTATTTTCTCAAACAAAAAATTTTAGTTAAGAATCTTACTGGCTTCCATTTTTGCAAATCTCTGTAATGTCTGGCTTGACAGAAAACAGATGGACTCTTGTAGCGGTTTTCTGCATTCACTTGTTTTTTCGTTTGTTTGTTTGTTTTTCTTTTTTAGCCTCCCAGGGCTTCCTCGCTATGTGATGCCTTGTTTTATTGAAGTTTATGAAGAAAACTGGGCAACACAGTGAGATCCCATCTCTACAAAAAAATAAAAAACTTAGCCGGACGTGGTAGCACATGCCCGTAGTCCCAGCTACTCAAGAGGCTGAGGTGGGAGGATTGCTTGAACCCAGGAGGTTGAGGCTGCAGTGAGCTAGGCTCACACCACTGCACTCCAGTCTGGATGACAGAGAAAGACCCTGTCTCAAAAAAACACAAAAAAAGTTTTCACTCAGTGTCTCCCTGAAAAGTCATTGGGAACCCCTGGGGGTCTACATTTCAAGAACCATTCCTCTAGATTGGGGTTTCTCAGTCTCGGCATTGTTTCCGTGTGGCTGGCCGCCCTGTGCATGGGAGGATTTTAGCAGCATCCCCAGAGCCTTTACCCACTAGATGCCAGAATTCCACCCCCCACCTGGTAGTTGTGGCAACCAAAAATATCTCCAGATATTTCCAAATGCCTCCCCTACTCCCACCCCCAACAGGGACAAAACCGTCTCTGGTTGGGAACTACTGCTGTGAGATCTTAGGTGACAACTAAGTTTCATCTTGTTGGGGCTGATTTAGAAGCCACATCCAGCTTCACAGAATGGTGCATCAGGATTGATTAGGAGGCCGGCTGCGGTGGCTTGTGCCTGTAATCCCAGCACTTTGGGAGGCCGAGGCAGGTGTATCACCTGAGGTCAGGGGTTCAAGACCAACCTGGCCAACATGGTGAAACCCCGTCTCTACCAAAAATACAAAAATTAGCAAGCCATGGTGGCATGCGCCTGTAATCCCAGCTACTCAAGAGGCTGAGGCAGGGGAGTTGCTTGAACCTGGGAGACGGAGGTTGCAGTGAGTTGAGACTGAGCCACTGCACTCCAACCTGGGCAACAGAGCAAGACTTCGACTCAAAAAAAAAAAAAAAAGAGAGCTATTGATTAGCAATGTCTGCCATGAGTGCAGGAGGGAGAGTAACAGTGCAGTGTGCTGGGATTGATGAATGATGTCTGCTACAGATGCAGAAGAAGAAGCACCAGGTACAGCGGGGGTGGCCCCGTATACAGCTAGCTGAGGCCCCTGGGGCTCTGTATGCCAGATGGCCCCTGTCCTTGCCTACTTCTTCCTTCTGGGCTCCTCTTCCCGTAGGTGTTCATTGAGGATGTCAGCAGGGAGTTTGTGGAGGAGTTCATCTGGCCGGCCATCCAGTCCAGCGCACTGTATGAGGACCGCTACCTCCTGGGCACCTCTCTTGCCAGGCCCTGCATCGCCCGCAAACAAGTGGAAATCGCCCAGCGGGAGGGGGCCAAGTATGTGTCCCACGGCGCCACAGGAAAGGTGAGGCACCTGGGAAGGGCCGGGCAGAGGGAGATGAAGGCGGAGGGGCGTGGGAAGGAGATGAGCACCCCTCGAGCGGTTTCCTGGTGTGCCTCCGGGGCAGATTTGGTGCAAGGCGGCTACATGGCTTTGTTTAGACCCCAATGAGAGGGGTAACAGCTCGCCCCTGCGCTCCGTGCATTGTGGCACCTGAACGCCCATTCTGAGTCCTCACCTCCACCTTCTGCTGTGGGAGCGATGTCACCCCATTTGGCAGACTTGCTGCTGAGGCCTGGGGACATTGTCCAAGGTCGCACTGGCCAAGGTCACTGCGTGAGTCCCCCAGGGGACACGCAGGAAAGTGTTGAAAACCCTGAGTTGGCAGAGTAGGGTTCAAAGGCAGCTCTGCTGCTGGCTTGCCGTGTGTCCTCAGCCAGGGCCCTTCTCCCCTTCCTGAACCTCAGTTTCTTCATTTGCAAGATGGGGCTCATGCCATGTCTTAGTTTCCCAGGGCTAGGGTAACAAAATGTCTCAAGCTGGTGGCTTAGAACACAGAACTGTTCTGCCTCATGGTTCTGGAGGCCTGAGGTCCATAGTGAGGGCATGGGCAGGGCCACGTAGCCTCTGAAGGCGCCAGGAAGCCTCCGGCTCAGCCCTCTCTCCAGCTTCCAGTGGCCTCTGGTGTCCCTTAGCGTGTGGCTGCGTCACTCCTGTCCTCCCGTCCTCCATCTTCCCAAGCTGTCTTCTTCCTGTATCTTTGCATCGTCTTCCCTCTGCTTGTCTGTTTACCTTCCCCTTGCTACAGGAACCCCAGTCTTGGATTAGGGCCCTGCAATGACCTCATCTTAACTTGGTTACTTTTTTTGGGGGGCGGGGGGAGGGGGACAAAGTCTCACTCTGTCGCCCAGGCTGGAGTGCAGTGGCTCGATCTTGGCTCACTGCAACCTCTGCCTCCCAGATTGAAGCAATTCTCCTGCCTCAGCCTCCTGAGTAGCTGGGATTACAGGTGTGTACCCCACCACACCCGGCTAATTTTTTGTATTTTTAGTAGAGACGGGATTTCGCCATGTTGGGCAGGCTGGTCTTGAACTCCTGACCTCAAATGATCCACCAGCCTTGGCCTCCCAAAGCACTGGGATTACAGGCGTGGGCCACCATGCCCAGCCTTAACTTGGTTATTTCTGTCAAGACCACATGAGGCCACATTCGGAGGGACTGGGGTTAGGACTTGAACCCATTATTTTGAGGAAACACAAATCAACCCATCCCGTACCCCTTCCCTCCGGGCCGTGTGTCCCAGTGCAGACTGCGGGGTCCCCGTGGGGTGCAAGACAGGGAGCCCCCTGCCTGCTGCTCTTCGGAAGGCAGTCCTTGAGAAACCAGATTCCTGACAATGTTGGCAACTGTCAGCCGATGTTTTTATAAAGACCCAAGTCATGAGCTCTCAGTCAGTGGACAGCACGCCAAGAGCCTGGTACAGGAATTGACTGTTTACCAACCCCACAGTCAGAAGGCTCGGAAACTCCCCAGTGACGGGGAGCTCACTACCTCGCCTGCCCGGGCTGGTCAGGGTGCTGATGGTGGGAAGTCCTGGCTCACTGTGGTGCAGGGACACAAACAGCTAAGATGATGATGGAGGAGACACGGTTGATTTGAGGGTGGCCTCAGAGACAGCCACCCACCAGGATGGCACCTGTCATGTCTTTGAAAGTCCAAGTGTTCGTTTCTTCACTGGAGCACTGGTTCAGCAAGCTTGCACTTGGTATCTGCTGGGAGTTGGGTGCTTGCTGGCATTGGCACAGTGCTAACTTCTTGGGCTCATTGTGTACCTTCAGAGAGCCCATTTCCTGGCAAGAGAAGAGAAAATGGATGTGTGATGAGGAATGGGGGTGGGGTCGGGGGTCTCTGCCAGGGAACTGCGGGGGCAGCAGGCAGGGGCTGAGGATGAGTCTAGAGGAGTGAATAATGGCATGGAGGAGTGTGAGAGGCAGAGGGAACAGCCTGTGGAAAGGCTTAGAGCCAAGAGGCCCTGAAGGACAGTCTGTCTGGGGCTGTGGAGCAGGAGCTATTGCTGTGGGGCAGGCAATAGGGCCAGGACTGGGCTGAGGCCATGCTGGGAGGTTTGGCTTCATCCTGAGGGCAACTGATTAGTGGGTGGAAGGAGGTCTCAGGTTGGATGGAGGTGGCCAGTGACTACCCCAGCGAGATGCTGGGGAAGAGACAGGGGAGAGCTTCTCACAGACTGTGGCCTTGGTTTTTACTGTCACTCCAACTGTGGATGATGGGATGGTAGGAAACCAGGCAAGGAGGGTTGGGCGGGCCTGAGCTGTTGGGCAGGACCGTGTGTGTGCTGCCATCTGTGCAAAGGTGGTGGCAGAGGAGGAGAACCCAGAGGATCAGGACTGGGCGACACAGCGAGACTCTGTCTCAAACAAACAAAAAAAGCTCCCGACCCATCTGCCTTAATGGAATGAGCTGGATCGTGAGCTTCCTATCCCAGAAGGCATAAAAGCCGAGGGCAGGGGATCAGAATTCTGGGAGGGGTCCTGCCCTCAGGTCTTTCCAACGGTACCATTAAGGTTCAGTAGGGCGGCATTCAGGTCTGGTGGAGTGCATGGGTGGGTGGGTGAGTGTGGGTGGGTCGGCTCTGGCTCAGGCAGTTCCCGGGTCCATGCGGAGACCCCCACCCCGGACCAGCCCACATTTAGCCTGCAACAGCCTCCCGCAGCCGTGTGCGCCCCTCCTCCATGTGGCCACCAGAGGGCGCCAGAGGCTTGGGTTTGAGGCCTTGGGGGCCGACAAAGGCGGGAGGAGGTGGCGGCACCACCGGGGTCCTCTTTTCCCCACCCTGGACCTGCAGGGCGTGGTTCTGAGCAGAACGCCCCCCAAGATAGTGCTATGGCCGCTCGGGACTTGGGGGCGTCCCTGCATTCACACTCAGAAGACCCAAGAGGGACGGACTCCGGGGATGCCAGGGAGTAGGTGCTACCTGGCACAGCCACCTCATTCCTGGGGTTGACAGGCAAGGCGTACTTCTGCGCCTCAGTGTCCCTTTATGACAGTACCCAGGAAACCCCCAACAGCCTCTGGAGACAATTTCCGAGAACTGGGGGTGTGAGTGGAGAACCAGGAAGACTGGGAGCGAGGGGGATCCAAGGCCTTGGAGGTGCTGGTCCAGCCTTCAGGCATTTACCCCCTGAGTAACCACCCAGCACCACCATCCCATGAGTATCCACCCAGCACTGCCCCGGGCGCCATCACAGGGGACGGGCCAGGTGGAGGCTTTCGGGTCTTTGGGCTCAGGGAAGGTGACAGTGAAATGTCGGGGGAAGCACGGATTGGCCTGGGATGTGAGGGGGAAGGGCATCCTGTTTGCTAGAACCGCCTGAGCCCAGCCCTGAAAGCAGAGGCGGAGGCAGCCTCCCTCCCAGCACCCCGTCCAGACAGCACCTGGTGCAGAAATTGAGCCGCACTCTCCCCTCCCGTGCCCTGCTGCCAGCCCCACCCCTGCCCACCCAGAGAGCTGCACCGAAGCTGGGGTGGCCCTTGCGGGGCTCCTCTCTCCCCCTAGTTTTGGAAGAGGGGCCTGGAAATATGATTCTGAGACTCTGGCCGGGGAGCGAGAGTTTTGTAAATGGCACCATCTGTATGGGTGCCCCAGGGCAGATGGGAGACCCCAGGCTCCCCATTCCCAGTGGGCCCGTGTTTACATGCATGTTTACACACGTGTGCACAAATATCAGCATGCGGACACTCGTGTGTGAGACACTACATCCTCCTTCTCCCCGGAAAGCTGCCAGGAGCTGCCCTGGTGCTGGGGTCTTGGGGTTCAGAAGGGGAAGGATTGGACTGGCCTCCTTGGCTCTTGCCTGAGATGAGGGCAGAGTTTGAACCAAGGAAGCATTTGTTTGGCCTCTTTGAGGGTCTCTGGCTCCTGAACAGATGGGTGTCCCCATGGCAGCGTCTGGATGGGCAGACAGCAGCCCGGCCGTGCCTGGCTGGTGAGGCACAAGCCGTCTTTGTGTTGGGGAAACATGAAGCTGTGGGGGAAAAATAGCTGGGCCATGCAACGTCGGACCGTGCCTTACCATCTAAAATGAGGCTGTCTTTTAGTTGCTCCAGGAACGGGGCCGGCCGGGGGTCCGCAGGCAAATGTGTCCACCCCCACCTCAGTGTCCTCATCCGTAAGATGGGACTAATAGAACCTGCCTCCTGGGGCTGCTCAAAGGATTCAGTGAGTTAATTATGCATGGAGCTCAGCCCTGAAGCCTGAGTGTGAACCGTTAGGATGAGCGTGTTTGCTGTGTGGCCCCGGGCAAGTGGCTGCACCTCTCTGAGCTTCACTTTCCTCATCCATAAAATAGGGCTAAAAATCCCCCTGGCCCTGGGGGCCTCTCTGAGTGACAGCACATAGTAGGTGCTCACTAAAGGGGCTGCATGGAGGGTGAGTGAGGCCAGCCCAAGGCCTGTGCCGCACACACAGCTCCCAGCTCTGCAGAGAGGCTGAACCCTGGATTCTGTGCCACCTGACGAGAGTCTGGAAAATAGCATGTAATTCCCACCGCTGTCTGGCTGCGCCCATGCAGTTTTCACAGTAGGCAAAAGGTCCCTCTGTCATTTCCACAGCGCTTAAGTCTCCCTCTGGGCTGCCGAGCCCACGGGGAAGCAGGAGACGTGCGCGGCCATTTTCTCTCTGGGGACAGAGCTGGACTGGTGGATGCCTGTGCTGACCCTGGCCTCCTCCTCCTCCTCGGCATCAGTGTGGACGGTGGTCCCAGCTATGTCGGGGGTAACGTTCACAGCTCAGTGGGGTGTTGAGGTGTCTCCATTTGCCCACAGAGGATGCAGGCGAGGCAACCTGCCCGAGGGGGTGGCTGTGGTGCTGGGGACCTGGGCTTGGGTCCCGGGCCTGCCCCGGCTGTGTGTCCTTGGACTGGTTCCTTTCCCTTCCTGGGCCTCAGTTTCCCTCTCTGTGCAGAGAAGAGCTGAGGAGCAAAAGGCCCTCAGTGGTCACCTAGTTCCACCTCCTCCCTGAAACCAGCCATTGAAGAGATGCAGAAACTGAGGCTCAGAGAGGTGACGGGGTTCCCAAATGTATGGGTATGGGGGAGTCCAAGCACCCTGGTGCCCCAGCCCTGAAGTGAGCTTGATTTGGGGCAGGGCAGGGTCAGCAATGTGGGGGCCTTGAGGAAGAGACTATAGTGTGAGCTCTGGGGCTGCAGGAGCAGGGCCTGGCCCCCCAGGTCTTGCCAGTGGCTGGGCCTCCAGCTTCAGGGGGTCAGATGTGTCCTGCACCCACCCACGTGACATGTGTGCCCTCTCCTATACTCTGCCATGTCCCCAGACGTGCACATCTCCCTCCTGCCACATGCCCACACATACACGACCTACACTGCATGACCCCACATGTGTACACGCTCTGCCCAGCTCTGTCTCCGCCACAGGCTGTCCTTGTCCTCACGTCCTCCCCCAGACTCCAGAACCCCCATCCTGTGGCTCCTGACAGCCCTCTGTTCTGCGTTGCAGGGGAACGATCAGGTCCGGTTTGAGCTCAGCTGCTACTCGCTGGCCCCCCACATAAAGGTAGGATGTGGCTCCTCCCCTTAGCAGGGAGCACTGGCAGCTGCAGCACCTGATGGGGAGAAGGGCGCAGGGTTCTGGGAGATTCCACAGGACAGGCACAGAATCTCCTCTGTGGCAGGGGTGCCCATCGGGTGGACAGCCTGCTGGGGAGGCTCCCTTCGCTGGGGCCAGCTCCAGGTGACAAACTTCCTTCCCTGCCATTCATTCTTCCCGGAGGGGCTGTCCAGGTGCTGGGGCATGGGACAGAAAGTCCCTGCCACTCTTCAGCCATATCCCTGGCATCCCAGGTGTGGGCAGGCATGGCTCTGGCACCCCAGGTGCGAGCAGGGATGGCTCTGGTACCCCAGGTGCGGGCAGGCATGGCTCTGGCACCCCAGGTGCAGGCAGGGATGGCTCTGGCACCCCAGGTGCGGGTGGGGATGGCTCTGAAACGTGGTTGCTGGTGTCTGGGATGCTCAGAGCCCTCCGAGCCCCAGTCAGAGCCCCCAGCTATGCCTGGCTCCTCCCCAGGCCGCCTGTGCCTGGTCCCCAGCATCTCTTGAGCCTTTCCTGGGGTGGGAATCACCAGGATCTCAGGGCATCAACTGCCCTGGCCCGTGGCATGTCACCCAGGCAGGAGGGCACCTGTGGGTATTGCCCAGCCTGCTACTACCATCCCCACCCCTCCAGCTTGACCTTGGACCTGGCCTGTGTCCATGCATGAACGATGGACACGTTCATTCCTTCACTCGCTAGCTCATCCTTCATCCAGTGTCTACTGAGCACCCACTCAGCTCCAGGGGTGCCGAGTGCAGGGCCCAGGGCAGGGCCGAGCAGTGGGAGTTTGAGGCACACTGCCGCTGCAAGCTGCCCAATTTTTCTAGTAGCCATATATATAATATATAAATATTTGTATATAATATGTATTATATATAAATACATATGTTATATATATATATATATTTTTTTTCTTTTTCTGGAGACTCGCTCTGTCACCCAGGCTGGAGTGCAGTGGCACAATCTCACTGCAACCTCTGCCTCCCAAGTTCAAGCGATTCTCCCTGACTCAGCTCCTGAATAACTGGGACTATAGGCATGCGCCACCACACCTGGGGTTTCAGCATTTTGGCCAGGCTGGTCTTGAACTCCTGACCTCGTGATCCACCAGCCTTGTACTCCCAAAGTGCTGGGATTACAGGCGTGAGCCACTGCACCCGGCTGTAGTAGCCATATTAAAAAACAGAAAAATGAAACAAGTGACATGATTTTAATAACATGTTTTACCGAAACCGATATATCCAAAATGTTATCATTCCTCCTATAATCAATGTAAAAAAATAATTATTAATGTTTACATTCTTTTTTATTCTGTGTTGAGTCTGCAAGACCCAGAATGTGCTGCATGCAGGCATGTCTCGCTAGCTGGCTGGATTTCAGGTGCTCTGAATGGCCACCCGTGGCTTGTGGCCACCTGTGGGCAGCACAGGCCGGGACTGAGCTCTTTTGAGGCCGCTTTGGGCTCAAGCTCCGGAAGAGTTGCCCCCTCCTAAGCCCCCAAGGGGCTCACAGGAGTTTCCATTTTGTTCTTTCTAAGAGGAATCTCTTTCCCTGTCCCTTTAACCAGCTGGTAGCTCTTGGGATGCGTGGCCTGGAGGTGAGCCGTAATGAGCTCTAATGATCTGTTTTGACCCCAGACACCAGGCAGCTGAGTGGCTGGGACAGTAGCTGCTTGTTGACTTGCTGCCAGCGAGGCCGCAGGACGGGGCCCTCCCTCGGTTCCCACAGCAGCTTGGGGGGCCAGGGTGTCCAGTTTCGAGGTCTTTGTCTGCAGAGGCCAAGCCCAGGCACTGAGATGGGATTGGGGCAGGGGCCAAGCTGCTCCAGGAGCTGGGAGTAGGGCTGTGGTCTTCCCATGGCTGCCCTGAGGGGCTGAGGAGGTGGCGGGCCCCTTCCATCGCCCTGCACCACCGTCAGCTCCACGGCCCAGCAGCCAAATGGCATCTCCACCCCCACACACACATGCCCCCGAGTCCTGCTCAGAGGCAGGGGCCTGGTGAGCTCCAGGGCTGAGTCGGGGGCTCTTTTTACCAGCTCAGGCCGAGGGGCTCAAGTGG
This sequence comes from Pan paniscus, assembly GCF_029289425.2. NCBI lineage: Eukaryota > Metazoa > Chordata > Mammalia > Primates > Hominidae > Pan > Pan paniscus. Next base: position 8,885,547 of record NC_073260.2, on the reverse strand, counting down.
AATGAGCTTGGTCCCTCAGCCAGGCTCAGAGTCTTCCCCCACTTCTTTCCCTTCCACACCCAGAGAAGTGGGTGGGGGGCAGCCTATGCCTCTCTGGGCCCCCGACCACACGTGGGGCCAGGCCAGCAGCGGCAGCTCTGTGGACTCTCCTTGGGTCATGGCAGTGGCCCTGTGGCTGAAGGTGCTGGCAAGGACCATGAACCCCGTCTAGTTCAAACTCTCAGGTCTCAGCTGGGGAGACTGAGGCCCAGGGAACAGGAACCCCCTTCTCCCCCCAACACACCACCATTCTGCCATGGAGTGCAGGCTCCGTCCAGCCAGCCCCGGTGAGGGAGTCTGTGTCCTTCCCCTCTTTCATGGGGCTCCTTCTCACCCTCACAACACCATCCTCTCTGGGGACATGCTGGAGACCCCCATGGGCCCCTCCCAGGAGAGGCCAGCTCTGCAGCTTACAGGCCAGGGGAAGCCCACAGCTCGGCCCTCCCGGCTCTGACCCCTTGTCCTATGTCCAGGTCATTGCTCCCTGGAGGATGCCCGAATTCTACAACCGGTTCAAGGGCCGCAATGACCTGATGGAGTACGCAAAGGTATGGCCGAGTCTCCCCACCACCCCCAACCTTTCCCTACAGCCCCCTTCCAGGGCACATCCCTGCTGGGGGCTGTCTGAGCCAGTGGCCTAGGCCGGGACTGACCCCATGTGATGGGGGATTGAACTTCCACCCCAGCTGCCTACACACGTGGCCTCTGTCCCCTGGGCCGACCCCACAGAGGTGTGGTCATCTGCCAGCCCGTTGCCAGGGCGGAGCCGCTCTGAGGCCATTTCCCAGTCCCCCGAGCCAGAAGACACAGGGCTCACTCTCTCTCCTGCTCACTGGGAGGCGGAGACCAGAGCCCTGCTTGCCACCTCCGCAGTGTGTGTGTCTTGGTGTGTGTCACTTGGGGGGATGGCTGGGGGATGTGATGGCCGGCCGGGGGGATGTGATCGGGAGCTGTTCTCCCAATTCCCTGGATACTAATTGCCCCTAGCGCTTTCCCGGGAACAGGTAGGCGCTCCAAGGGACGGTCGCAGACAAAGCCTTTTACGGCACCAGCCCTTTTTGAAGTACAAGTTGCAATAAAACATATTAGAAGTTTTGCATCAAGATCCTTAGCCGCTCCCCAGGGCACCTTTCTTTTTAGCGACTCGATGGCAGCCCTTGACAAACAGCCTCAATCAATCAGGCCGGGGAAAAGCAACTCAGCGCACACACCAGAAAATTGCTCAGGTTTTTAAATAGCAGTCGCCAAGGCTGGCTGTGAGCTCTCGCTGCAGCCAAGGTGCCGCGTGGTAGGGGACGCGGCAGGGACGCAGCCCTGCCCCCGCCGCCAGCAACCCATTAAGACCTGGAGTGCTGGGAGGGAAGACCTTCTCTGCCATCTGTTGTTTTATTATTAAGAGGGGAGTTTACAAGAGCAAGCCCATATGTTGCCAAACAAATTGTCAAATAGCAGAGCTATTAAGGGAGCCGGGTTGGCGAGGTTTCTCCTCCTTGTCTCCTTGATGATATAGAATATGAAGCGTGTTTCATCTTTAAGAATAATGAATTGGAGCCCCCACCCAGCTCTACCCTCACGCCTCGAGTCCTGGATAGAGAGGGGCAGGGCTGACCCATACGTTGCCCTTTCTTTCCGTTAAGTCCCCAGACAAAAGCAGCTTCTGGTTTTTCTAGCAGAGATGAGCCTCAGGAGCACACTGCTGTCCTTCCTTCTCAGGTTTTGAGGAGAAGGTGCTGAGCTCAGCTTCCATCCCAAATAACCTTTTGAGCCGGAGAAGTTTGCCAAGGAAAGATGAGCATGGCCCCCTCGGCCACCTACCCTCTCCTGGAGATGGGTTTCATCAGAAATGACTGTGGGGAATCTGAGCACGTTCTAGAAGGAGGCAGAGGCAGTGTTTCTGCACCCAGGAAATGTCAGAATGACTGAGCAGTGATGAGGCCTCCTCCAAAATTCCGAGCCAGGCAGGATCTGAGATGGATGACACAAAAATCAATGGGGCTTTCAAAAATCTCTGCTTTCAAGACCCTTCGGTAGCCAAGGCAAAAAGGCGCCAGAGGACTCATAAAAAACATGCATTTGCTTCACTGGCCATCCTCTCCCAACCCATCGTCCAAAGGAAAAACACTCAGAACCACCCCATCCTTGTCACTGTCACCATAATTTAAAAAAAAATTTTTTTTTAGAGACAGTGTCTCACTCTGTCACCCAGGTTGGAGTGCAGTGGCACAATCCTAGCTCATTGCAGCCTCAACCTCCTGGGCTCATCTGACCCTCCTACCTCAGCCTCCTGAGTAGCTGTAATAGCTGGAACTACAAACGTGCCCTAGTACATCTGGCTAATTTTTGTTTTTTATATATATATTTTTTATTTTTTTACAGACAGGGTCTCACCATGTTGCCCAGGCTGGTCTTGAACTCCTGAACTCAAGTAATCCACCCTCCTTGACCTCCCAAAGTATTGGGATTGCAGGTGTGAGCCACCACACCCAGCTTTGGCTAATTAAAAATTTTTTTTTTGTAGAGACAGGGTCTTGCTATACTGCCCAGCCTGGCTATAATTATTATTTTTAAAGCCAGACTACAAGGTGGGAGCTAGAAACAGGATGGTCTCACGTTGTCTACATGTTGGAGATCGTTTTGTTTTTTCTCCTCAATTACAATGAGAGTGTGAGGGGGGCACCCCGGGACCGAGAGAGGCTGGGAAACACAAATCTCTTTGGTCTTGGGAGGGTCATTGTCATTGGCCCCTGTTGCTTTCCTCCCCGCCCTTTCGCCTCTCCTTGCTCCTGGACGGAGGTCCGCTGAGAAGGGAGGCAAAGGTTTTTCCACGCCACCCCCCAAAAACGGAGGCTCCATGGAGCCTGGCCGGCTGCTCTTCTTAGCACCCAGCCGCTGAGCTGAGTGAGGAGCGAGGACGGAGCCCAGCAGGCCACCAGGACATCTCTGCTGGAGAGTCCAGTCTTGCCTTGCACAGGGTCCGGGTACCCATGCCTGGCCAAGGGCACAGGGCGAGTGTGTGGGCTGAAGAGTCCTCAAATTCTAGAGTAGATCGTGGGCTGTGTTTTGTTTTTTTAAATTTCAGTTTTCATGTGTAATATGGTAACTGTTGATGAGATAATCTACACAAACTAAGGCTCTTAGGGGCCCTTAGTGATTTTTTCTTTCTCTTCTTTTTTTTTTCTTTTTTGAGATAGAGTCTCACTCTGTCACCCAAGCTGGAGTGCAATGGCACTATCTCAGCTCACTGCAGCCTCCGCCTCCCAAGTTCAAGTGATGCTCCTACCTCAGTCTCCCAAGTAGCTGGGACTACAGGCGCCTGCCACCATGCCAGGCTAATTTTTGTTATCTTTAGTAGAGATAAGGTTTCACCATATTGGCCAGACTGGTCTTGAACTCCTGACCTCAAGTGAGCCACTGCACCTGGCCTTGTAGGCTGTTTTAAAATGAGTCTCCTGGCTTTCTAGAAAACCCTGAAACCAGAGCATTTAGCCTCATTTTAATGTTAAGGTGGTGATGGGGAAACAGCTGCTCCCTGCAGGAGGCCTCTAGAATCTCACCATCTTGGGAATGAGCCTGAGTGGGGTCGATCCCATCAGGAGAGAGATGGGAGGGTGACCCGGTGGGGGCTGCCTGTGGTTCCCACAGGGACCCAGTGGGGCTGAGGGGCTGAAGGGGCTCAGAGGCAGAACATCCAGTCTTGCTGGCTCTGAGGGGCTGGGTGGGGCCCCTTCACTGCACCCTGTGCCCTATAAGCTTGGGGCCAGGAGAGCAGTGCCAGGTGTCCGAGTGCAGGAGGAGGCTGGAGTGCACGAGCTGGATTCCAGTCGGGCGTCATCAAGGGTGGTGCGGGTCCCCAGGGCAACAAGCCTCATCTTCTTCCTCCTCTTAAGGCTGAGTCAGGTGGGCCTTCCATGCGTGACCTGCAGCCCTCTTAGCCTGGGCCTCCTGGGCAGAGGTGGGTGTCCTCCTGTAACAACAGACTGGGCCATTTAGGAAGCAAAACAGAGCCAGAGCCGAGTCCCTTGGAGACGGGATCTGTTCCCCTTCTAGGGTCTGCAGAGTGATGTGTGCGGCTGTTGCGCCAGGCCCAGGGAGGGGTGCCCCCAGAAGGTGTGGGCCATGAGCTAAAAGCTCTCCCTGCATCCTACCTGTCCTGGGGTCCACAGGAAGCACTGCCTGGGCTCTGGTGCCAGGTGCCCTGGTCCACAGTGCGAGTGGGTTCACGCAAGCCCCAGCTCGTAGGGTGATGGCGGGGCTGGTTGGCTGGTGCTGGGAGACCTGGGCATGGCACCTGCGTGCTTGCTCAGTGCTTCAGGGGTCCTTGAGATGTAGACTCAAAGTCTTCTGGAAGGAACCTCCAAGGTCAGCATCGCAGACACACGGTCCTGCAGTTTCTCTGGGGCATGTCCAACAATAGGGTCCCCCCAGGGAGGTGACTGTGACCAACACTAGGAGGTAGCCGGGGTCTTGTCTGAATGGGGGCCAGAGTTTGGGGCTCTCTGAAAAAGCAGGGCCCCTGGGACGGACCTCACGCGTCCTTCCAGCCGCCTTACCTCCACCTGTGCTGTCTCTTTCCTGCAGCAACACGGGATTCCCATCCCAGTCACTCCCAAGAACCCGTGGAGCATGGATGAGAACCTCATGCACATCAGGTAAATCCCACCCTCCACCCATCCTTGGTCCTCCCTGGCTCATTCCAAAGGACGGCCACGCGCTGCCCCAGGACATCCTGGTGACCCCCACACCAGTGGTCCCTGCCCTCGGGGAGCTGAGAGGCCTCAGGCAGGACAGAGGTCGAAGCGCCCGGCTCATGCACTGCCCTCATTGCAGTTCTGCTGAGTGTTGTTGGGGAGATAGATCATGGGGACCCGGCCTCATCAGGAGTATCAAGGAGGGCTTCTTAGAGGAGGTGGCATTCAAGGATGGAGAAGAGGCCCAGATGGGGCACAGGGGAAGAGTGTTTAAGGCAGAGGCAGAGGCCCCCCAACCACGTGCAGAGCCCCGGGGCAGTCCCCAGAAGACAGGTAAAGGCCCCAGCTCTTTCTTACAACCTGCAGCGCCACGGGTGACTATGGTGGGCCCAGAATGTTTCAGGCAGGTTGGCAGCAGATGCTCTGGCAGAGAGTAAAAGGCAGACCAGGCTCATGGGCACAATGGGGTGTGTGTGTTGGGGGATGGGGACATGCCATGTCCCTCCCCAGCTGACCCTGTCTTTCCTTTCCCCTCCGCAGCTACGAGGCTGGAATCCTGGAGAACCCCAAGGTAATCCCCCAAACCCCGTCTCCTCCCAGCTGGCCACCTTTGGTGGTAGCAGCTCCATGCCGATGCTGTCTGATGTATTTGTAGCCTAATTTGAAATTTCACGGGGGCCAGCCGTGGGGCTGGGGCCGAGCCCTGCCTGTGTTCCCCGACCCCCGCACTGGCCCCCCTCTGCCCGCCCTCTCCTCGCTGCATTTGAAGACATCCCCCCGCCCTTCCTCTTCTAATTGCCGCTGGGATGAACAGGGGAAGGAAATATCTCAGGGCAGCATAGAGAGAGAGTGTGATTGTGAGACAATAAAGAAGTAATTAGGCAGATGAGACACTTGGGGGAGGGCCCAGCCTGTGCCCACCAGCTCCCAGGCTGTGCTGCTGGAGTTTTGGTTGTAGGGGGCGGGGGGAGGCATGGCTGAGAGCCCCAGGCCCCATTTGTCTGGATCCGTGTTGCACACCCGCCACCACCGGCCACCCTGATCCAGTCCCAAGCCTCCCGGGCGGGCTGGACTGGGCCCTCAGCTCTGTTTGAAGTTTCGGGTTTCTCTCCTGGGGGTAGGGGGCTTCTTTGTGTCTACCCCTGCCCACTGTGGGAGGTGGGGGAGGCAGGGCCAAATCTATCATGGGAAGAGAAAAATCTCTTTGTCCCTGAGGGAATGTGTCTTAGTTCCCGGGCCCAGCCCCACACCCCGGGGAGGCTGGTTTGGGGGCGGGAAAAGTGTGCTTTTTGAGGGGATGCAGCTGGGCCTGGGGGAATCAAGAAGACCAGCTGGAGGGGAGGGTGCCCGGGGAGGTTTGGTGAAATTGGGGAGCGCCAGAGCCCCGCCCAGGATCCCCCAGGGCCCGGGCGTCTGTCACTCTCACGCCCGCCTGCCGCCCCCTGGTCGGTGTTGGCTGTAATATCACATGGCAGCCACCATGTCTAGGGAGCGGGCCGGGGGTGGCATTGTCCTGGCTCAGTTCCTAGGACACTGGCTGGGAGCATCCTCACTTTATGGGTGAGGAAACTGAGGCCCGGAGCCGCGACACGCCCCAGGGCACCGGCTGCTCGGGGCGAGGGAACGGGCCCAGGGGCTGGTGCCCTCCAGCTCTGTGGCTCCCCTACTGCCCACGGCCCCTCCCTGTCCAAACCTGTCACTCAGGAGAGCTGCCACCCTTGCCCCCTGGGGGCTGATGGCCCCTGTGTGTGGCTGCTGCCTGCTGGTCACAGGTTTTTCTAGTTCATGCTCTGCTGACCCCACAACACTCAGGCCAGCCACCCTAATTAGCCAGTCAGTCAGCTCCAAGGGAGGCAGGGAGGCCGAGCCTGCAGAGTGGCTTCCAGGCAGGGCATCCTCTCAGGCCCGTGGGCCCCAAGCATGCTGGGCAACCACTCCCGGCCATTCTCCAAGCAGCCTATGGCCTCTGCAAGCAGCCTATGGGGGCAGAGAGGAGGCCCCCCCAGAATAGAGGACCTCAGGATTGAGAAAGCAGAGCAAGGCCAGAGGGAAATCACCCCCTCGGACGGTGCAGGAGGGCATCCGGGGCCTGGAGCAGGTTACTGAGCTACGGTGGGCAGGTCCTGCGCCCTCCCAGGCCTCCTGTTTCATGAGGGCATTGGGTGGAGAAGTCAGTACTAAAGAGAATCTGGATTAAGGATCCTGCTACCTCACCCACACTTGGGTCCCAGAGACAGGAAACCCGAGTCTAAATCCCAACTTTTCTTCTTATTGCTGTGCAACCTCGAGCAAGTTACCCAACCTCTCTGAGCCTCCAGTACTCCTTGCCCAAAGTGGGAAAACACAGCACCTCCTTCCTGGGGCATCTAAAGTGCTTGGCCTGTCTCAGGGCAAGCCCTCAGTCATGCAGCTGGGGGTCCCATGCTCCCTCTTCATGGGAGGAAGGGTCCAAGGTCCTCTCAGGGACCCCTCTCAAGAAAGGCTGGGCTGGGCTAAGGTGTGAATTAGGGGAAACATCGTTCCTGCTGAGAGGCCCGGGGCACCCAGAGTCCCACCCAGGCACCCAGAGTCCCACCCAGGCACCCAGAGTCCAGTCACTCTGGAAGGAAGTTTGCCCCAGCCATGCAGACTCCCCAAGGGCTTTGTGCTGAGGGTGGGGCTCAACGTCAGGACGCACCCTTGCATCCCTGGACCTGGCAGCCCTGTCCCCCTCGGGATGAGCTCAGGGGAACAGAGCCTGGGGAACCCGTGCCCCTCCCCCTCTCCAAAAAAAGCCAGGAGACCTGCGGAAGGGAGGGCTTGAAGGCAGATGGCTGAGCCATTTTCTGCCTCCGTGAGGGCTGATTGAAGGGCAATGAGGCAGCTAATGCGAAGAAAGATAGAAATTTACTTGCTTTAACTTCATACGGTCCACAGTGAAAGAGTTCATTCAGTCGCCGGCCCGCCATAGCTGATGGATGAATAAACCATTTGCGGCATCGATCATGCCTCTACATCATGGTTTAGTTCATGGGCCATTTGCTTCCAATTTCTCCTTCTCGGGGCCTGTTTCATGCTTTCTTTCGCCCTCTCCCCCTAGCCCCCACCCCGACTCTCTCTCTCTCTTTTTCTTCACTCTCTTCCCTCCCCCGCACCCCCCCCCCCACAGATGACATTGGAAGTGAGCCCTCCCGCTGGGAGGGATAAATAGATGGCATTGATACTCGGCAACAAACTATTTGTCATTTGAACTGGGCTTTTAGGAAGGAGAGTAAAAAGAAGGCAGGCGCTCGAGCCACCGCGGAATGCAAAGCAAATGTCATTTTATTTCTATTTAGTTATTTTATTTAATCGGCGCGGTCAGGTGCCCGCCCGACAGCTGCCTCTGACTTCCGCTGCGGTCTGCAGAAACTCGTCCTCCAGTCTTCCCATCCCCTCTCCTTCCAAATGCACACACTGTCAGCCTCCACTTCGGTCTGGGGCTCCCTCAGGAAGTGTGGCGGGAGAGAAAGTGACAAGCAACGCATTGAAAACAGTTGACAGTCGGGCCCAGCGCAGGTGGAGGTGGGAGAGAGCTGGGCTTGGGTGGGAGTGGGGCCCTCGTACCGGCACCCTGGTTGGAGGCTTGGGGGAGTCCCAGGCAGCTGGAGATGGGGCTGTGGAGTTGTGTGGTCGCCCCAAGATCCAGTCCAGTTCACTTTACCTTTTTGCTGAGGATGAGCCTTGGGACCCGTCTGTGCCCAGGGAATGCTGCAGTTGGCAGGGTGGGCCAGCGCTGATGTCTGCCTGTGGCTGTGATGCTGGCTGGCTCTGGCCACAGGCCTCACCCTGTTTCTCAGCCCAGGTTACTACAGCAGCTGGGAACCAGCATAAGGTGGCGGAAAGAGTCCCTATGTTTAGCTTCCAAAGCATGGTTTGGAGAAGCCACCTCTCAGCCTTGGCTTTCCCTGTGGTCCATAGAGGCATCAGGCTGGGGGTCCTTCAGGGCCCCTCCTACCTCCTGGAGTCTGTCTTCAGGGAAAGTTCTGGGTTCTTGTTCCTGCCCCACAAATGGGCACTGATGCAGGGATACAGCTGGCCCTGAGTCACATTGTACCTTGGAGGTGGGGTTGGAGGATCCACCATGGTCCCTGTCTTAGAAGGATCAATTGTCCTGGTTTGCCCAGGACTAAGAGGTTTCTTGGGACAAAGGACTTTCAGTGCTAAAACCAGGAGAAATCAGGGCACTTGGTCACTCTAACACAGAGCCACAGGCAAATGACCACAGGTGAGCTTCCAAGGCACTTACGTAGCCCCATCCCATGCAGAATGAGGAGGAGGCTGGGCCGAGCATGTACCCCCAGAGTGAATTTCAGCTGCCCTTTCCACCTGCAGAGCATGTTCCCGTTTGTACCAGGCCTTCCCTGACATTTTCCTGTGTGTTTTCATGTCCAATTAAAAAATATATATATACTACTTAAATTGTAAGATGGCCAAGGGCAGGTATCATTTTCCCCATTTTACAGATGAGGAAACTGAGGCTGGAGGAAGTGAAGCTTCCCCAAGGCCCCCCAGCCTGAGATCTTGATCCTGGCACGGGGTATTGCCCATCACTCTAAAATACAATGTGTATTTGGCGAGGACCTCGCGGGGCTCCTGTCCTGAGTGCCAGGGAACAAGTCCCACGTGGTCTCTGCCTGCACAGAACTCACAGTTGCAGCTCCAGTCCCTCCCGCTCAGCCTCAATTTCTTCATCTGTTGATGGGGTAAGAGCGCTTGACCTTCTTACCAAATGGGGCTGCTGAGAACTCAGACTGCAGATGGGAAGCAATACGTGAATGTGTGCAAGGTTTTTTTTTTTTTTTTTGGTGGGGGGGTGGGGGACGGAGTCTTGCTCTCTCACCCAGGCTGGAGTGCAGTGGTGCAATCTCGGCTCACTGCAACCTCCGCCTCCCAGGTTCAAGCAATTCTCCTGCCTCAGCCTCCTGAGTAGCTGGGACTACAGGCGCATGCCACCATACCCAGATAATTTCTTTTGTATTTTAGTAGAGATGGGGTTTCACCGTGTTGCCCAGGCTGGTGTCGAACTCCTGAGCTCAGGCAGTCCACCCACCTCAGCCTCCCAAAGTGCTAGGATTACAGGCGTGAGCCACCGTGCCCAGCCGTCTGCAAGGTTTTTAAAGCAAAGATGAGACAGCAGTTCCTGGATGTCAGCAGGTGAACAAGGACCCCAGGCACAGGATGCCCACAGGAGGGACCTGAGCAGTCAGGCCCAAGAGGCCTCAGTCCCCACAGTGGCAAATGTCCAAGCCACAGCCTGGGGGAGCTGGGGCCTCCGAAGGTGGGAGGGAATTTCGAGAGTTTCAGGCAACACGCAGCCCCTCCACCACTGCATCAGACGAGAGGCCCATTTTCCAACACGCCCAAGAAAAAATATACATAAAGGTTGATGTGTTTTCAAATGGGTTTTTGCTTTGCTCTTCTCTTTTCTCCCTGTGAGTATTAACCTTGGGGACCCTGGGGACGGCTCGGCTTGCCAGAGCACCTGCTGGGGTCACAGGCAGTCATTAGCTTTGCGGTCAGTGCAGAATAAACCCCAATCCCGAGCCGGCGAGAGCGTGCGTGCCGCTCCTGGGAAGCCCTCGGAACGCCGCCTTGCTCCTCCAAAGTCACACTTTTTCCTGCCTGACTTGTTCCTCTCCAGCTATTCTACCTCCAGCTGTGGGGGCGTCGAAGAAAAAGATGAGATCAAGTTGAGGGGAAAAATTGTCTGATTTCTCTAGCCCTTTGTTTCCCAGGCCCCTGGCAAGCGGGGCTGGTGCTAGGCTGAGGGCTGGGGACCGGGGGATCTGCCGGACCCCACCAGCTGGTGGGGAAATGGACAGAGGAGAGGGGTGCAGATCCCCGCGGGAGGTGGGCTGTAGGGTGTCCAGGGACTGGTATGTCATCCGCCCACCTCTTTCTGTCTTTTGTCAGAACCAAGCGCCTCCAGGTCTCTACACGAAGACCCAGGACCCAGCCAAAGCCCCCAACACCCCTGACATTCTCGAGATCGAGTTCAAAAAAGGTATGTGCCCACCTGTTGGGACTCGAAGGGGGTTGACTTTTGGGGCCCTGGCTCCTTTCCCCTCCCTGCCTGGTAACCTAGGCCCTCTTTACCCCCGCCCTGCATTCCTGGAAGCTAGAGTTCAGGCAGGGGCTTCAAGGTAACGCACAGCCCACCTCCCTGGACAGTAGGACCCATGGGCCATGGATGCCTCTAGGCTTGGGAGGAACACGCCCTCGGCTACCCATCACTCGGGTTCATGGGCACCAGGTTTGGAATGAGAGCGCTCTAGTCCCTGAACAGCCACTCAACTTTCCTGGGCCTCAGTTTCCTCAGCTGTATCTGAGGATGAAAGAGTGCCTGCTGTTTTCCTGGGGTAGAATGAGGCCTGCAAGGGAGCGTCCAGCCCTGGGCCCTGACCCCGGAAGGTGCTCAGTAAACGGTGAGTGTTGGCGAGCTGGCCTCATGGACCCCTGGGACCCCACATGGAAAGCCTTCGCCAGTCTTCATTGAGCCACTCTGGGCCTCACCCTGCTGACCCCACGTTCAAAGCTGTGGCCACTCTTGCTCCCCTCGGCAGTGGAGGCTGTCCTGATCGCTCCCTCCTTCTCACTGCTGTCAACAAGAAGCGTTTGCTGACCTGGCCTGAGTGCCTGGGTGCCTGAGCTTGGGAGAGGGCATCTCTTGGCCTGGAGGAAGGATGGAGAAGCGAGGCATGCCTGCCTGGGCTCAGAGGGAGGGCTCAGAGGGCCTGAAGGGGTACCTTTTCAGGAGGCTGGAGTGATCAGGGAGGCTTCCTGGAGGAGGTGGTGCTGGGCACAGGGGCACCCAAGGACCAGGCGGGGGGCTGGCCCATTCGTCCACAAAGTGGCTGCCCACACTGGAGCTGGGATGAGAGGGAGAGAGGCTCGTGGAGAGGCCTGGCCCGGCTCTGGCGCTCGGCTCTTACCCCGGCTACCACAGAAAGGAGGATAGGGTGGGGAAGCCTCAGGCCGGTGGGGAGGCAGAGCTGCAGATCCCCCTCTCCCCCTTGCTGGTGTGACCTTGACAGCCAGCTTCACCATGCTGGGCCTTGGGTGCACTCATCAAAAAACGGACCACAGGCATGATGCTCACAGGTGCCCAGCATGGTATGTGGAATGGGGTGTCGGAGGCTAAGTGCTTTAATAATCTGCCTCTTCTGGGCCTTTCCCAAGAGCTTGGCCAAGCCAGCGACTGTCTTCCTTGCTCCCCTTCATCTGTCCCAATCTACTGGGCGGCCAAAGAGGACCCCAAAGGCAGCCGGGCCCCCACGCCTGTTTGCAGGCACAGAGCCTCCCTTGAGGATCATCTCTGAGAAGATGGTGGGAGTGGCCCCAGCAGCACCTCCCAGCTCCCTGCACAGGGCTCCCAGGAGCCTGGAGAGCTGTGAGGGTGGGAGGCGGGTGGCAGGCTGCGGAGGGTCCTGGGCACCAGGCTCCGGCAGCCCTGCCCGAGGACCAGGGCATCTCCGCAGGCTGAGCTGGAGAAGAAACGTGACCTATTGTCATGATTTGGGGACTGTCTGGAAGAAGAAAAAAGGACCGGAGGAACCCTCCCCTCGCTAGTGCCCATTCACTCTCTAGTTAATTTATTTGAAGTTTTAATCTAATTATTAACTATTTTAAAGGCTAAGAGGCTTTCTCCAGCAGCAGCACCAACAATGTCACCTCTTCTCCCGGGCAGGCCCCATCTAAGGCCCCAGCGAAGGCCGATAATAGGACCGGGGAGGGAGAGAAAGGGAGAGGGGAGAGGCGGGGGGTGGCGAGAGGGGCTTAAGGTTCATTATTGGGCAGACTTACATTTAATAGCAATTTACAACCAAGTTATAAAACCCCTGGAAATGGGGGTTAAGAATGGCGAGGCTGACAGCGCCTTGAGTGAAGCCCCTCCAAGCGGCGCCTGGCTAATAAAGCCTCGAAAGCCGCTATTGAGGCCTGATTGGCACCCGATGGCTCGCTCCATGGTAATGAGCCGGGCAGATGGGTGGGGGATTAGCCGCCAACTTTGAACAGCTTTTCTTTGTCACTGTTTCAGCTCTCTTGTTAGCCCCAATACATTTATTGCTCATTTCACACCGCTCGAGAAAGTGCCCCTTGCTATTCAAAGTCAACCCCGAACCCACCCACTGCACCCCCGCCAACCCCTTCCCTCCTGCCCTCCTGCCACCCCGGACCCAGCTCCTCGGATTCAGGGACGCTGCCGACACCTCGCCTGCTGGAGCGGGCACCGTGTCACCCCCATCAATCAGATGGCTGCGTGTGGGTCTGGGGTACAGGGTCGGGGCGCGGGGTCCGCCTGACAGACGTGGCAGGGGGCTGTGTGTGTGTGTGTGTGTGTGAGCGAGTATGTGTGTGCTTGAGCCCAGCCACACCTCGGCCAGGCGGCCCCCGGGTGACTGGTGGGACAGAAGGTGCTCCCGGCGTAAGACAATGGTGGAGCGTGAAATTCAATTAGTTCAGGGCCTGGTTCCAATTTCACAGCCCCTAAATGCAAAAGGGGCAAAGAGAATGGGAGGGTGGGGGAGAGCGTTTTTATTGCATTTTCTCTTTCATTCTGGGGGGCTTTCTCGCCCCTTCTCTCCCTGCAGCAGGCCTCAACCTGCACAGGGCTTTTGAAGGAGTCATTTGGAGTCCATATCTGTCACATCCATTTAAGGCGTTTCGGGAGGAGGGAGAGGGTGGGGTGGCGGGTGCAGGCTCCTCCGCTGAGCCGGGCCCAGAGGCCCACTGCCCTCTCTTCCCACCCCAGGGGTCCCTGTGAAGGTGACCAACGTCAAGGATGGCACCACCCACCAGACCTCCTTGGAGCTCTTCATGTACCTGAACGAAGTCGCGTGAGTGTCTGCAGCCCTGTCCGGCCTCCTGGGAACCGCCGTCTCGGGCGAGCACAAGCCTGGACCGTTGCAGCTAATGGTTGTGGCTGAGGCTCAGGGGTGCGGAGCACAGGCCGTGTCCCTTCCCCATAGCCACAGAGTTTCCCGGACCAGGGGGACCCATTTGGCAGGAGAGGCTCCGTGGTCCTTAGCCTTGGAAGATAACAACCCCAGGGGGTCTCCTGCCTCCAAGGGATCATTAGGCCGGGGCTCTCAGGCCCTTGGCTGGGTGGGAGGCCAGGATAGAAGGAAAGGGAGCAGTAGTTAGCTGTGGTGCTAGGCAGGGCCCCAGGACACAGGGAACAGAAGGAACAATTTGAACTCACACCTGGGCAATCCCTGCTCTCTCTGGGCCTCAGTTTCCCCACCTGTCCGGTGGGCACCTGGACTAGGTGACCCAGCTCAGATGTCCTCTTGAGTCTTAGATCCTGAAATGTTGCCTAATGTGTGGCCTAAGCTGTGCCCACCCTGGGACAGCCCAGCTGGGCGGGTGACTCTGAGCCTTGCGGTAGCGCCCGAACCTAATGGACCGGTTCTTCCCACAGGGGCAAGCATGGCGTGGGCCGTATTGACATCGTGGAGAACCGCTTCATTGGAATGAAGTCCCGAGGTGAGTCTGCTCAGCCTCCCTCAGGGCCTGCCTCGGGGCCCAGCAAACCCAGAGATCCCTGAGACCCTGTCCCATTTGGACGCTACTACCCCCATGCTACGTGGGCGACCTTGGGCACGTCCTTTCACCACACCCCGTGAGACTGCAGTTTCCCTCCTGCCAAGTGGGGATCATGGGCCCTTTGCCACTGACTTTCAGGGTGTTATGAGAAGAGCTGTCCAAGGGCTGGGAGAGGCCCAGGAAGGCCTGGGGAGTCTCCGAGGAGCAGGGAGGCCAGGGCCAGGCCTGGAGGTCAGGCTGTCTTGTGTCTGGGGCGGGCAGGCCGGGTTTGGAGGCAGGCCGTGCAGGCCCGATTTCGTGGTCATTAAGGCCGCATGGAGGCCACCGGCCAGGCAGGGCGAAAATCCTGCCAGGGGTGGGCGCTGTGGCTGCACAGGCGCTGGGAGCCAGCCAGGGCCTAAGGACCTGTCCCAGCATCAGGCACGGCTCACTGGCCCTTTTTCCAGGGATGGGGCTGTGCCGCAGTTGAGGCTGTGCCGCAGTCGAGGCTGAGCTTCAGTGTGACATGCCTGCCACCTCGGCTGGCCTCTAGCCTGCCTAGCCTCGTATCCGCCTGTGGCTGGGCCCAGGAGCAGGGCAGTTGGTCCCCAAGCAGGTGCCTCTGTCTTCTCTTAGTAGCCAAAGCCCATGATTCCCTTTGTCAGCCAATCAGCATTTCATCTTGACCACAACCCTCCTCTCCAGGACTCAGTTTCCCCATTCATACACCAAGGGGATCTCAGCTCCCTGAGGGTCTGCCAGTGTGTGATAAAGCCATGCTGTGTTCTTTCTTGAGGGTCCTAAGAGGGAAAGAGCAAAGTTTCAGCAGTTGGAGCCCCTGAATTGGGCACCTGAATTTTTATACTGGTGGTGGGGTCAGGGCTTCCCGTTTTGGTAAATGTTCAGGTCTCTTTGCTTAGGGTCAATTTGAAAAGATACCACAACCAAATATCACCTGGCCACAGTATAGTCACGGCCCCATGTCTCTCAGGCTATTTTTACTAAGATTCTAAAATCCAAAGAGAGCCGATCACCCCATGTGGGCCAGAAGAAAAGGGTGGTGGTCCGGAGGGCAGGATGCCTGCTTCTGGTCTCAGGTTTGCCCTGCCTTGCCCAACAATCTTGGACTTGTCATCTATCGCTAGGCCTCAGTTTCCCCAAGTGTAATGCGGTAGGCGCTGGGAGTTGCATCACTCTGGCTCTGACCTGTCTGCGTTTCCCTGGAAGGGCATGGCAGCACGGAACGGGGGGGGCGGGCTTGCCTCGAAAGGCATGGGGGCGCGGAAGGGGAGGCGGGCTCGCCTCTTTCTTGTGGCTTTAGCTCCTTGCTTGCTGTTATTCAGGAGAAACAACCTAATTGAAGCTCTGGGAAGGCCTTGAGAACAATGTTACTAATTAGCTGCTCCTTTTTATCCTGGCTTACCTTTGTCTCTTACCTATATTAACGTGTGATTAGATGCCCGTTTGTCGCAGCCTGCCCTTGGGAGCCAGCGC
This sequence comes from Pan paniscus, assembly GCF_029289425.2. Classification (NCBI taxonomy): domain Eukaryota; kingdom Metazoa; phylum Chordata; class Mammalia; order Primates; family Hominidae; genus Pan; species Pan paniscus. Next base: position 8,869,780 of record NC_073260.2, on the reverse strand, counting down.
GGTGTGCACCCTCCAGGGAGAGCTGGGAGGGACCTTGAGGAGCCACAGACCAGCACCCCATTTACAGATGCGGAAGCCAGGGCTGGGGAGGGGTGAGATAGAGGGCTTGCTTCAAGTCCCAGGCACTTTAGTGGCAGGACCAGGACTGCCATCTGGGCCCAGAGTGGCATGGAGTGGAGGGCTAACAGCTTAGACTGGAGTTGGACAGATCTGGGTTCAAACTCATGTATGGTGGCAGGAACTGGTACACTGGAAGTGTTCCATAAATAGCCATCAGTCCCCAGGGCATGTGGAATGGGGACAGAAGCAGCCCCCACCCTCTGGGAGCTGTCAGTGTGGCGGGGGGTGGGGTGAGTTCCAGTATTGCACCTGTCTAATTATGCCCTTGCCATGCCTGTGGCAGGCATCACCAGTCAATGCTGGCACTATCCTGTTGACTCCAGAGGTATCTCAGGGCTGCTTGCAGGCACTACCAAATGATCAGGATTGGCATACGTGATGAAAGTGTATTGCCTTCCCTATTGGAAAGATAAGGACTGGCCTGAAGTCACTGTGAAATGGCATCCTGTGGGGTGGGGCGAGTCAAGCAGAGTTGAGCAAAAATGAACTGAAGGAGGTGGTTAGTGATGAAGACCTGGACTGCACTATTCTGAATGTGGAATGGTAGCTGAGAGCATTCCAGGGAGGCTGGACCTTTTTCCCAGAATGGGGGCCTCATCCCCATAGACGGTCAAAGCCATGAGATCAACAGTCTGTTCCAACCCCCGTGGCTCCTTACCACCCACCTGGGGAAAGGTTCCTGGAGCCCAGCCTTCACTCTGCCCTGGTACTTTGTGTGTGCTGTTGGAGGCTCTCCCCAAAAGCACAGAATTTAGTCAGTGTTGTACAGGGAAGAAAATCGGGATTCTGACGGCAAGAACTTGCTGTGTGATCTTAGGCAAGTTTCTCCCTCTGGAACTCCAATTGTCAAGGGGCCAGATGAGGAGGTCGTATCATCTCCCTCTGAATGTCCTCACTCACCTATTTTCTTGCTTTGGGTTGGGGAGAGAAGAGAAAGTTGCTAGGTAATTTTAGGGTGGTGTCTTGTTTTTATTTCTCTACTCCAAATATTTCATGTGAGAAGGAAAGAGGAGAGACGGTAAATTAGGGCGCTGTGGATTCCCCCATGACAAGGTTTTTATTAAGTGTACAGTAATGAGAGAAGCTGTTAATCGTCAATTATATTGAGGGCAGAACAGAAAGATGCTATTGTCCGTATCTCGGTGTACAAGGGGAAAATGTCATTTGTATTGATTTTACAAAGCTCGTAATTGAAATTCGTTAAGGGCTGATTTTTTTCTCTGGGGGGCGGGGGTGGGTAGGGAGTTGGGCAGCGCCAGTGCCCTGGGTCTGGGGTGGCTTAGTCAGCGGCGCTCAGGGTCAGGGACAGGGGGCTGGGGAAGCCGCGGCTGGAGTAGCTTTTTCCGTATTGTGGCTGTTCACATGTCATTATCACATTATCTTTTTAACTCTGGAGGGGGGCTAATTAAGTGAAGTAAATGAAATCAGTGGGGAGGAGAAGGGGGGCAAGGCAGGCCGGAGGGAAGCCGAGGGAGGCCGGGAAGGAGCCAGCGCATGTCCCTGTGCTCAGCCTCTTTCTCTCTCTCCTCTCTGGCCCTAGACTTCTCCCGCCACTCTCCCCTCTCTGCTCTCCTCCCAGCCCTGCCCGTCTCACCTCTGCCTGCCCCCGCCTTGCTCCTCCTCCTTGCCTTCCTTTCCTCCTTCCTCTCTCCCTTTCCTCCTCTGTCTCTCCCTTTCCTCCTCCGTCTCTCCCTTTCCTCCTCCTTCCCCTCTTCCCTCCCTTGCCCTTCCCTCTTTGCACATCCTCCTCCCCATTCCCCACCCCACTCTCCCCTCCTGTCTCCCTTCCTCCTTACTCCTCCACTTTCTGGCCCAGAAGGAACAAGGGCTGTCACCCACTTGCCCAATGTGCCCACCCACCATCTGGAACATTCCAGATGGAGAATGGAGGGAGACCTGTGAAGCAAAAAGGTTTTCAGCCCCAGAGGCCCACCCAGGATGGGGCCCGCCAGGCACCAGGAGCATAGAGGATGGCTAGAGTCCCACCCTGACCGGCCTCCCATCACCATGGCAACTGCTTCTCACCTTGGCCCTGGTACCTAAGAGGGGAGCCCTTGGGCTCCAGCCAACCCCTATGCCCCACCTCTTCCAAATCACTTCTTCTACTTTCCCAAAGGACCAGAGCCTTTAGTCCAGGTGCCCTCACCTCCAGCCCAGGCCCCAGCTGAGCTGGCGGATCCCACTCAATTCTGCAAAATTGCTCATTCCGGCTAACCTGGCAGCCTCAGGGACAGACGAGAAGAATTTGAGCCACAGTAGCTGTTTGGTTCCCACCTCTTTCTGCTTGGTCCACTCTCCCCCCAGCCACCCCTGGCCACCCCTAGATCCTTGCCCGTCTCCCCACTCCCCGCTGCACCCTTCTTGGCAGTAATTATGGTGTGATTGAAGCTGCTCCACAGAGAACTGCTGACACCTCTGTCTTTTTCCTGTAAACACGGGGAGATGAAAATAGACACTTGGAGCTGCTGTGTGTGTCACTCCAAAGATGTCCGTTGTCTCTTCCACGGCAACACAGAGGCTCAGCTGTCATTTCCTCCTTCTCTCTGCACAGTGGTTTGTATGCTGACTGTCAAAAGCCCCAAATTCATAGTCTTTTAGCATCAGGTTTCTGTCACTGTTTTTTTTTCCAGAAGAAACACACAGAAATCATCTGTACCCCCTACCCCTGTGGAGAGGAGAGGGAAGAGCTTTAAACGCACGCACACACACACACACACACACACGCGCGCACATGCGTCAGCAGCAACCTAAAAACAAGTTTTTTGATCCGTCACAATTAACACCTTCGAAGAAAAGGAGCAGGAATATTAATTGCACTGGTGTGTTTTGTGGCTGCAGCCTTTCCCCTTGCCCATGAGCCCTCCGGAGGCTGCCTGGGAGGGTGGCAGCCAGGAAGCCAGTGCTGGGGGCTCAGGAAGAGGAGGGTTCTGCCTGGCCTCTGCCCACCAGACATTCTCTGCTCCCGGTGGCACGGGCCTCATTTTCCTGGGGACACCTGTGATGGGCCAGTAGCTGGAGGACCTTGGACAAGTCACAGCTCTTCCTCGAGCCCTGAACCCCACCTGTGCCCTCCCCTCTCTGGACTGATGGGAGGCGATGCTGTGGCCTCGAATGTTCTCGAGACAAGACCATCAGTAAGTAGGGCACACCTGGAGGACGCTCTGAACACTTACCTTTGAGGTGGGTCCCAAAGGAAGTTGGAATGTCAGAGCAGCAGGAACTTGCAGCCTTCTTGTTTTCCAGATGGGTTGCCTGGGTCTAAGAGAGGGGGCTGAGACCGGCCAAAGTCACACAGCAAAGCCAAGCTGGGCACCTTCTGTAAAGGCCAAGCTGGGCACTTTCTGTAAAGCATGGTTGTAGGACTCCTGGTACCCAGCTCCAGCCCTGCAAATGTAGTTTGGACTGCCCTACAGTTGGCCGAGCTGAGGACAGAAAAGCAGGGAGGCGGGCCTGGGTGTCTAGGAGTTGAAAATGAGGAGGGCTCCTGCTACCGGCCTACCCAGGATGGCGCTATTACGACTCTGTGGCCAGTGTAAGGATGGGCTTTGCAAGTTTCTGGAATTTTCCAAAATGTACCCAAACTAATCACTAGAAGGCCTGTTTCCAACCCAATATGTATCAAGTTCTAGCATGTGCCAGGATGGAGAACCAGCAGGACTTTGTCAGTGTTGTGCTCTAGGGAAATTGCTTTATTTCTGGTAATAAGGTTTCTAGGCTGATTGAAAATTTGCTCCCCGAACTTTATCGTTATATCTGCCATTTTGGAGACAGAGATTTCCTGTTTCTGCACACACTGGTCTTTCTGGACACACTGCTGAACCATTCCCCTTTCTGGTGGCTTTTTTGGCGCTGTCATGTTTGTTTGCGGTCATCATGTTTTGTTTTGTTTCTCTTTCAGACAGGGTCTTGCTCTGTCACCGAGGCTGTAGTGCAGTCGTACGATCATGACTCACTGCAGCCTCAACCTCCTGGGCCCCAGCAATCCTCCCACCTAGCATACACCACCATACCCAGCTAATTTACCATTTTTTTGTAGAGACGGGGTCTCCCTATATTGCCTGGGTTGGTCTTGAACTCCTGGGCTGAAACGATCCTCCCACCTTGGCGTAGTAGCTAGGACCACGGGCACATGCCACCACACCCAGCTAATTTTTAAAATTTTTTGGTAGAGATGGGGTCTCACTATGTTGCCCAGGCTGGTCTTGGACTCAGCTCAAGCAGTCCTCCCTCCTTGGCCTCCCAAAGTTCTGGGATTACAGGTGTGAGCCCCCGCATACCTGGCCTGTGCTAAGTTCTATGTCCCTGTTCTCCAGGCTGTCTATAATGACTTTTCTCAGTCATTCCTCTGTTTCTGCCGCCATCAGCCTTTTTACCCCTTCCTGGTTTGTGGCTCTGAGCTGCTCTGCAGAAAATGATGACGGACCCATTTGAACTGTTTTACAAGAGTCACAGTGAGGCCTGAGGAACTCCCGAGGGATTTGAGGGCTTGGACCTCTGCATAAACTTGGAGAGAGGCCATTTCCTAATCAGAGGTCACAACTAGATTCAGACGGTGGACATGCCGAAGGCTGCATCCCCCACCAATGAAGCAGGATGGGCTCTTTCACAGCACACGATACTCATATTTGCACCTGGTTGCTCTGAGGGGCTTTCACAAGCATGTCACCTGACACCAGTATATCAGGGGTTTACAGATGAGAGAACCAAGCCCCCAGAGAGGTTCCCTTCTGCCCAGGAACACGGAGCCATGGTGAGAACCAAGCTTTTCCTCCACAGCAACAGCCTGGACTTGGGCTTTTTCTCTCACGCTCTGGTTAGCAGTTGATCACTTTGCCAAAGGCCCTTCGAGGCCATCTGGAGCTGAGATGGGAGACCCCGGTGCCGGGCCCATTCCCCCTCCAGTTGGCTGGGTGGTATTAGGCAAGCCACCCCCCTCCCCAGGCCTCAGGTTCTCATTTGTAAAACTGGTGTGTGGGACTAGATTTAAGGTGAGTCCAGAGTTTGCAGAGGGGCCTCTGTTCCTCCCAGCACAACCTCTGCCATCTCTTCTATATGCTGGGCTTCTGCCGCAGGCTGTTTGAATATTAGGTTGGCAGCTAACAGTCGGGAGAACACGGTACCGGATTGATCCTAATGCAAGCTCTGACATTTCCGTGATTCTAAGACTTAAAGATCAAAGACTGGAGGAGTTCTCCAAGGAGGAAACTTCTGGTTAGTGCACGAGGGCTCAGCAGACTCAGCCTCCCCAGATCCCCGGTGGGCTTCAGAGTCAAAACCAATATCCTTCATGGTTTTTTTTTTTTTTTAAATTTAAAACTGTGGTAAAATACATGTAACATAAAATGAACCATTTTAAAATGTGTAAGCGTGCCGCTTAACGGCATTAGGTCCTTTCCCAGGGCTGTGCCACTGTGACTACCGTCCACCTCCAGAACATTTTCTTTTTGCAAAGCTGAGACTCTGGCCCCATGAAACACTCCCCATTTTCCCTACCCCGTCCCCTGGCAGCCACCATTTCTGGCTGTATGATTTTGATGACTCGAGGGACCTCGCATGAGTGGAACATACAGTGTTTGTTTTTGTGCCTGGCCTTTGTCACTTAGCGTCACGGCCTTATGTTGATGCTGTGGCATGTGTCAGGATTTCCTTCCTTTTTTTTTTTTAGACAGAGTCTTGCTTTGTCACCCAGGCTGGAGTGCAGTGGTGTGAAATCAGCTCACTGCAACCTCTGCCTCCCAGGCTCCAGTGATCCTCCTGCCTCAGCCTCCCAAGTAGCTGGGGCTACAGGCATGTACCACCATGCCCGGCTAAATTTTTTTGTTATTTTTAGTAGAGACGGGGTTTCACCATGTTGGCCAGGCTGGTCTTGAACTCCTGACCTGAGGTGATCCACCTGCCTCGGCCTCCCAAAGTGCTAGAATTATTACAGTCATGAGCCACTGTGCCCAGCCCCCTTCCTTCTTAAGGCTGAATAATATTCCATCGTATGGATGGACTGCATTTTGCTTCTTCACTCATCCCTCGATGGACACCTGGGTTGCTTCCGCCTCTTGGCTATTGTGATTAATGCTGCTATGAACATGAGTGTACAAATCCTTTCTGGGTTTTTTTTAAGCAGCCACTGTAGAAAGATGTTAGTAAATTCCCAGGATAACTGAGAACCTGCCCCTTTAGTGATGTAACGTATGGTGGAAGAAAGGAAGCTCTCGCGGTAGAATCCATGGAGATGGGGGAGCTATGGCCCCTGCTCCACCCAGACAGCAGCTGCAGGGCAGGCTTGCCCAAGGCCAGCTCTGAAGTTGATGCGAAAGGTCGCACTCCTGGGGCAAGAGGGGGCCTGGGCTGTGTGCTGTGGGCGGTCCTGCCTCTTGGTGCCCCACTGTCCTCCAATGCAGTAGGACCTTCCCCCAGACCCAGCTCAGCCCAAGACCAGGCATTTCTGTGTCACTCGGAGATCATCTGTTCCAAGCAGGTTGTTTTCCAAATGGAGGGACTGGGCCTGAGGTCACAAGAGGGGACTTGAGCAATCCCCTCTCCCCTGACCTTCCAGGGTTGGGCCTCCACGGCCAGGTGACTTACAGGGCAGCAGACAGCACTGGTGAGGGACTCGGGGGCCTACATTCAGTTCCCAGCTCCACCTAGAGCAAGTCCCTTCTCCTCTTGAGCTCAGTTTCCCCATCTGTATGGTGCGGTCAGCCTAGGTGATTGCCCAAGCCCTCTGCCACCCCAGTGGCCTCTGGAGAGACCTGGCCGCAGGGGCCCCATGGGCTGAAGGTGGCATGTGTGTACACATGTGTACATGTATGTGCACAGCTGTCCCCCTCCCCTGGCTCCCTGGTGGAAGGGAGGAAGGGATATTTGGGGCTCTGGGCTCTACCGTAGTCGCTTTAATTACAGGCTTTCAACCTCGGGCCGGTGGGCACGCATGGGGAGGGAGGGGTTGCTGCTCCGAAACCCTGTCATTTTCTAGCGTCTGAGGGCCCCTTCAAAGGGGGCATCTAGACATTTTCTCCACAAGCCGCAGAGTGGACTGTCGTGGCCCCAGCATGAACATAATGACAGATGCATTTTGCGGCAAGCTGGGAGTGAATGGGTCCGGCCGGCTTGTCTCCTGTCAGACGACTCATTATTATTATTATTTTTTTTGTGTCATTTGCTGACAGTTTGGGTTTCATGCGTTTCTCTCTTTTTTCTCCTTTTCCCCCTGCCTGGAAAAATGGCTAGGTATCTACGAGACCCCAGCAGGCACCATCCTTTACCATGCTCATTTAGACATCGAGGCCTTCACCATGGACCGGGAAGTGCGCAAAATCAAACAAGGCCTGGGCTTGAAATTTGCTGAGCTGGTGTATACCGGTGCGTAAGACTCTACGGCTGCCCCCTCTAACCACCTCACAAGGGATCCCAAAGTACCATCAGGCTCTCGGGCCTGGCCCTCCCCTCCGTATCAGCACCTTCCTCCCCTGCCGCCCACTGCCATCCTCATGTGAGACCCCAAAAGGTGCAGGCCAAAGGGGGTTGAGGGAAAGTGCAGGGCATGAGGGAGCAAGGGGATGCTAGAACCTGCCTTGCCATGGGGTGTGTCCAGGGAGATGCACCGGCTTCCCAAGGTGTCCGGCAGCTTCCACCCCCTACAGTTTGCATGACTGCAGCAATGCCAGGCACTGGGCACTGTGCGGCGACATGCATCACCCCGCATGGTCCTCACAACTTTCCCAGGAGGTCTGCAGCTCCTTGTACACGAGGAAACTGAGGCTCAGAAGGAAAGCATAAAACCAGAAGTGGCCTAGCTGGGTTTGACCCCCAAGTCAGGCTGTCTCCAGGAAGAACCTGGACCTACTCCATGAACTTGAGGGAGAGGCTCCCTGGACCAGGAACTCAGCCCCAGACCCCAGTACTGCAGGAGCCAGATCTTGACCATGAAACCACCGGGGTGGCCACAGGGCCTGAGCCCTGTCACACACCCAGCCCATGTGTGGAAGGACCGGTTGGTGACATGAGCACCTGAGGGGGGGTGTCCCCGTTTTGCAGGTGAGGAGCCCGGGTTTCCATGCCTTGGAATCCAGGCCTCCTGACTCCAAAATCCAACCCTCATGTGGTGTAACAGAGGTCCCCAAACTACAGTCCCTGGGTCAAATCCAGCCCGTCACCTGTTTTTGTTCAGCTCATGAGCTAAGAATAGTTTTTACATTTTTATTTTATTTATTGATTGATTTATTTGGGACGGACTTTCGCTCTTGTTGCCCAGGCTGGAGTGCAATGGTGCGATCTTGCCTCACTGCAACCTCCGCCTCCCTGGTTCAAGCGATTCTCCTGTCTGAGCCTGCTGAGTGACTGGGATTACAGGCATGCGCCACCATGCCTGGCTAGTTTTTGTATTTTTAGTAGAGATGGGGTTTCACCATGTTGGCCAGGCTGGTCTCGAACTCCTGATCTCAGGTGATCCGCCCGTCTTGGCCTCCCAAAGTGCTAGGATTACAGGCATGAGCCACTCTGTCTGGCCAGTTTCTACATTTTTAAATGGTTGGGAGGAAAAACAATTTTTAATGCTATTTCATGACAAATTATATAAAATTCAAGTGTTGCCGGGCACGGTGGCTCACGCCAGGTGAGGTGGCTGTTTCTGCATTGTCTGTGGCTCCCCTGGAGCGGCAAGGGGAGGTTGAGCCATTTGAGAGAGTCCATAGGACCCAAAGAGCCTAAAATATTGACTCTCTGCCCCTTCCCACCCACCTCCATAACATACACATAGCCCTGATTTGGGGCGTTACATTAAACAGCTGCCCTGAGCTGTGGGAGGACAGGCTGCTGCCTGAGGCCGATCCTCACATCTTCGGGGGCCTGGACGTCAGGGGACCCGTGCAAAGTTAGTATTAGTTAATCGAATGGCTACCTGGGCTAAGCTCTCCTCCCCTCGCCTCTTCCCCTCCACTCCCAGATTTTGTTTCCTTTTAAGCCTCCTAATCACTGTAACTCATCTCAGGATTTCGAGAGGGCTCGGTGGTTATTGGCTGGCGTTATTTCTCCCTGCCATTGTTCCTTGCAGCTTTGAAGCCAAGTTTCTGCCCCCCTTCCCAGGGACAGACAGGTGCTTAAATACCATTGTCTCCTGCAGGCTTTCCAGCCCGGCGGGATTGCAACCCCGAAAGGAGGATTTTAGTTACAAAGTGAGAGAGTCATTAAGACGTGGCAGAGGAGAGAGCACCTGGCCGGGCTGCTCCGGGGCCTCCACGGAGGCTGATCCCACCGTGGCCGCGGCCACGGCTGCCACTTATCCTGCCGTCTTGCTGCTAGGCTCTGAGCTGGGCACCTGATGGGGTATTATCTAATATTAGCTGCGCAGAGGTGAGGAAACAGAGGCCCCCAGGTGAAGACACTCACCCAGGCTCTCCTGGCTGGTGATGGGCAGCTTTGAGCCGGGGACAGGCCAGCTGTAGCGGCCAAGTTCCCAGTTACTCCAACACATTCCAGGATGCTCGTGATCAAGGGGCACGGCGGCACAGACAGGGGAACCCTGGGTATAGGGCACAGTTTGGCTCCTGGCTGCAGTCACGATGCCTCTGCAGTGGACTGGCTGGGTTGAGTCCCTGCTCTGACAGCCAGCGACAAGCCCTCTACATCCCAAACTGAGGTACAATGATTAGGAGACTTAAAAGGAAACAAAATCTCAGAGTGGAGGCGAGGGAGAGTAGGGGCTTCTTCTGGGTAGTTATCACTAAATATTAACTTTGCCCTGGTCCGCTGACATGTAGGGCCCCACAAACATCAAGATCGGCCTCGGGCAGCAGGCTGACCCCCACAGCTCAGAGGGCCTGTTTGATACGATTTTCCCCATGAGGGATACAGACATGGTATAGACCAGGGCTTTGCTTGATCATGTTACTTAACTTCCCTAGGCCTCAGTTTTCCCATCTGAAGAGTGGGAATAACAGTTCTACCTGTCTGGTGGGTGAGGACTAAAAGTATGAGTATTTGTAAAGCACCTGGAACAATATCTGGCAGACGAGTGCTTATTCCAGTGCGTGAAATAACTGCGAGCGCCCGGCGTGGTTTCCCAGTGTGGAGGCGGGGCACTTGGAGTCTTGCCTCTGGCTGGGTTAATGGTCTTGAGCAGGGCTGTCTCTTCCTTGAGCCTCAGTTTCCCCTCCTGTCAAATAAAGGGCACCAGGCTGAGGGCACGCCAGGGTCTCTTCCCAGTCCCGTCTAGCTCCTGGGTGGAAAGCCCACCATTCTGCTGTAATGCTTGGCTTCCTCAGAGCCCTTGTGGTCTCGGCACAGATAGGGAGACTGAGGCACAGGGAAGCCCTCCTGCCCCAGCCTCACTCCTAGAGGCCCTAGGTTCTGTGACCACTGCCACTCTGCATCTGTGTGTCTGTATGTGGCTGGCTGGCTCCCTCTCCTCTCCCACCATTCCCAAATTTCCTGGTCTGGCTGTGTGAGCTTCAGGCAGACTGTCTCCAGGAGTGGCAACCAGGGTTAGCCTGGCAGGACCCCAGCTTCAGGACCCTGGCAGGGCCCAGAGGAGCATCTCATCTAGGGGGTATAGCTCACTTCTTCTCCCCTCACCTCCATTTCTTCAGCAATAAAATGGGTATAATGTGCAACTCACACAGAATTGCTCCAGTTAGAAAGGATCGCATGTGTTTGGCTGGGCCTAGCAGCACGGGGGAGGGGTCCCTCTCCAGCTCAGCCCTAAGCCCCACCCACAGTGATCTGCAGGTCTAGGGGGTGCAGGGTCTCCCCCATTGCAGCTTATGCCAGGCTCACTGTCCCCCAACCCAGGCTGGGTCCGCTGGGAAAAGAAATCTGAGCAGAAGAACCCTGTGGGGCAGAGGTAGAAAATTCTGAGATAAAGCCCAGGCCGGTTGCTCCCACAGAGATCTCTGTGCTATCTCTGGCTCCATCTCCTGCCTGTCTTCCGGCCTGGAAACTTAATGGGCTAATTATCCCAGCTCCGTCAGAAAGATGGCCAAGCCCAGGACACCAGGGCATGGGGGGCTGGGAGAACATCAGTGGCCCCCTCCACGAGGGTCTCGGGGTGTGTTGGAAAAAGCCCTGGGCCAGAGTTAGGAGTGCTTCATCAGACCTGGGCTCTTCCACAGTCTTGCTGTGTGGCCTTGGACAGGCTCTTTCCCTCTCTGGGCCTCTCTCCCTGTGTACAGTGAGGGCTGGCACAGAGCATCGTGTTCAAACTGCAAATGCAAAACGCTTTGCGCTCTGTGCATTCCCTCACTGCATCCACACAACCTCTGGTTAGCAATGTTTTCTCACTGTGCAAATGAGGAAACCGAGGCACAGGGAGGTTAATCACTTGTCCAGGTGTGGCTGGGATGTGGACTCACACGGTGGGACACTGGAGAGCAAGGACTCAACCTCTACTCTCCGTGCTTGGCCCTCCCCCGCCTCTGCAAGCCCCAGGACCCCATCCCAGAAGCCTGTCTCCTTTCCCACGGAGGACCTCTGCAGGTGCCCCCAGGGGCCTGGGCCTCCCACAATAGCCGCAGCCCCTGGGCTGACCCAGCCCTTTATCAGGGCAGGAGATCATGCGCCATCTGGCCCTACAGCTGCCCAGGTGGGCTCACCTTCCAGGCTCCATTTCAGGAAACTCTAGCCTTGCCCTGTCCCTCCCCCCGCCATGGCCTGCCTGCCTGCCCCTTGGTCCCAGCCTCTATCAGCAGAGGCTAGAGAGAGGCCGGGGGCAGACTGGGGTCTGAGCACTACCCTCCCTGGCCTTTAGGGCTCTCGGGGAGAGGGGAGGGAGCATGTTTCTCAGGCACCTCCTGCCCCCACCTACACACCAAGGGATGTTCTGGCCATAGAGAAAACTCCAAGTTTATCATAGGAAGCAGAGTTGTTACAACTTGGGCCAACACAAGTCAAATGGAGGCTCCCCACTTCCAGCCTGTGTGATCCTGGAGAAGTTTCTTAACTTCTCTGAGCCTCCCTTCCTCACCCAGAAAGGGGAGAGGCTAAGAGAGTTTCTCTCAGAGTGCTGTCTATGAGGATTCAGGGAGCTAGCCCAGATCAAAGCCTGAGCACAGCGCTGCTTATCTATGCAGAAATATTCTATCTGCCCAGGAACACAGTAGCAGGTGCAGAAAACAGCTCACTGATTCCAAGGGGCCTGCCCACCCCAAGGGGTGGGCTCTGGCCAGGACTCCAGTTCACAGTAGCCCCTAAGGCCGGTGCTGCTCAGTGCTAGGGGCTCCACATGAAATATTACTGTGACATCCCCACTCAACAGATGGGGAAACAGAGGCACAGAGAAGGGAAGGCTATGCATGGCCATGGTCTGAACCACCACCCAGCTGCCTGCACTGGACACCCATATCACTAAGCCCCAGGCAGCATGTGCCTCTGAGTCCTGTCTGAGGTCTTCTGCCTCCCCCGGAGATTAGAGCCTCCACTGGGCCAGGGATGGGGTCCCTTTACCACTGTGTCCCCAGTTGCTGGCCTGTGGCACTTCCTGAATGCCTATGGCATGAAGCAGTGGGTCACTTTCCTCCTCCTGACCCTTAGGGAAATGACCTAGGTGGTCACCTCCTTACTCACAGGCCCTTTGCAAGGTTAGAGGGCAGGGCTATGAAAGCATGGTCCTCAACTCAGCCACTGGCAAGCACACATTGTGCCAGTCTCACGGGAGGCAGTCATGGTCTGCATGGCGGGGTAAACTATGGGGCACCCTTCCTGTGCCCCAGGTCTCCCTGTGTCCTCGCGGTGCAGGAGGCCTCCCTAGTGGTATCCCGTTTTCCTCCCTGTAGGTTTCTGGCACAGCCCTGAGTGTGAATTTGTCCGCCACTGCATCGCCAAGTCCCAGGAGCGAGTGGAAGGGAAAGTGCAGGTGTCCGTCCTCAAGGGCCAGGTGTACATCCTCGGCCGGGAGTCCCCACTGTCTCTCTACAATGAGGAGCTGGTGAGGTAGGTGCCCCACACCTCATTCTGACCCCCACTTGGGCACAGAGCCTATCTTTTGACTGGATCCTCAAGACATCTGTGCCTGAGCACGTCAGGCACCATGCAGAGCACAGAGCGATGGTCACAGAGGATACAGACACCACTATGCTCCCGTGGAACTTACAGGCTAGCTGGGAGAAAGGCATGGATCAAACCATCACCAGAATGTAGAATTAGACAAGGTGGCAGCGGGCTGTGAGGAATACAGGATAGTCTGGCTGGGTATAATAACTGGGATTGGCTAGGAGGGGTGGTGCATGCCTGTAATTTCAGCTACTCAGGAGGCCGAGGTGGGAAGATTGCTTGAGCCCAGGAGTTCAAGACCAGCCTAGGCAACATAGAAAGACCTTGTACCAAAAAAAAAAAAAAAAAAAAAAAAAAAAAATATATATATATATATATACACACACATACATATATATATATACATACATATATATATAAAATAATTGGGGTTGTGAAGAAGCTCCTTTGCTATTCAAACAATAGCAGAAGGAGTTAACAGGTGAATGGGGGGAGGGGTGGAAGAGCAAAAGTGGCCAGGGGGAAGGAGCTGAAGCTAGATCTTAAAGGGAAGGGCAAGATCAGATCTGTGCATTTAGAGGGTCCTCCTGGCTGCTCTGGAGAACAGATTTGAGTAGGTGGGAGGTGGAAGGGCACCTGTGGAAATGTGGTAGCTTGGACCATGCTGATGATTCCCGGACTAGATAGCAGCAGGCGAATGTGACACATATCTAGGAGGAGGGATTGAAATGACTTGGATGTGGAGGGAGATGGAGGGTCCAGAATCACCCTGGTGTCTGGGGTCATGAGCAGCTGGGTGCAGTCCCTGGGTTGAGGAAATGCTCTTGAGGAAGGATCAGGCATTTGGATTTAGGTGTCATGAGTATGGGTTTCTTTTGAGATAGCTGGGAAAAACTAACTGGAAGGCCACCGGACACTTGGGTCTAGAGTTGGGGAGAACCCAGGCTGAAGACCCTGGAGCATCATAGGCATTTTGATGTTCTCTGAAGCCCTGGGCCAAGAGAGACTGCCTAGGGGAAAGTGTGGAGTGAGACAAGAAGGGAACTAGCCAGGCAAGATGGTGCACACCTGTAATCCCAACTCTTTGGGAGGCCAAGGCAGGAGGATCACTTGAGGCCAGGAGTTTAAGACCAGCCTGGGCAACATAGTGAGACCTCATCTCTATTAAAAATAAAAAAAATTAGCTAAGCATGGTGGCATGTGCTCGTGGTCCCAACTACTTGGGAGGCTGAGGTGGGAGTGTCTCTTGAGTCTGTGAGATCAAGGGTGCATTGAGCCATGATCATGCCACTGCACTCCAGCCTGGGCAACACAGCAAAACCCTGTCTCAAAAAATAAATACATAAAATATTAGCCAGGTGTGGTGGCATGCACCTGTAGTCCCAGCTACTCAGGAGGCTGAGGCAGGAGGATCACTTGAGCCCAGGAGCTGGAGGCTGCAGTGAGCCAGGATCGCACCGCTGCACTCTAACCTTAGTAACAAAGCTAGGCACTGTCTCTTCTCTTTAAAAAAAAAAAAAAAAAAAAAAGGAAACACAAGTGGAACCATGAGATTTCTCATTGATGGACCAGGCAGAAGGTGGCCAAGGAGGAGCCCCTGGAGGGGCAGGAGGGCCCTGGTGAGCCAGGGCAAAGGTGGCAGGTAACGATTGGCCACTCCTGTGTCCGCCCCGTGGATGAGAGTGACCTGCACCAAGGGACGAGGTGTCACCTCCAGAGGTCACCTGGCCAAACTAGAGATGGGGCAGGCCCCTGTGGGACAGACAGCCCCCACTAGACGTGGGTCCCCTAAGGCCCAGCTTAGCTCAGGCTAAGGCCAGCCCCTCCCTCCTGGAGGCTGGTTGGGAATTAAAGTACGAGTCTTGTTTGGCAGTCAATATTATTTTTTTCTTTCCCTTCTCCTTGCCATGTTGAGTTTCTCCCCCCTTCAATCTTTCTAAACACTTTATAAGCCATAAATACAACTGAGTCAGTTTAGATCAGTCGGGGTAAATGTCAAATTATCTTCTCTCTTTCTCTCTCTGGCTCTTTCTTCCCTCCCCCTCCAAATCAACAGCCTCTAATAATCTGTCCAACCCTTCATTAAGCCTTACAGTCTCACTCAGGGAGATTAAATGAATAAAGTAAAAAGGGAAAGGGGAAAAAAAGAGAGAAAAGCAGGAGCATTTATTCTCACTGTGTCTCCGACCATTTCCCTTTTCTTTTTGATTTCTACGTCGCTGACTTGAAAGCCCTTGAGTGACAGCGTCACAGGGACCAGCGAGGAAGCCGTGAGAGGTAGCAGAACTGGAAATGCCGCGGCACAGTAGGTAGAAAGTAACGTAATTATAGAGCAGGTCAGAGCCACTCGAATGAGCAAAAATAAAAGCACAGAGGTTTTCTGTAGACCGTCAGGGGAGGTAAAAAAAAAAAAAAAATCATTGTAAACTCTTTCCACCTCCCCCCTCACTGCAAACCACAATTTTAAAAAGAGGTTTTTTTAGTTCCTGAGAAACCCCTCTTGGAACTCCCAGCAGCCTCGTGGGACAAGTTTGTCCCTGGATGTGGCCCCTCTTTGCAGGGGCTGCCAGGGCAGTTGGGAAGTTCCCACCTTGGGGAACGGGATGGGGAGAGTTTGTTGTGACTTGGGAGAGATGGAGGTGAAGGGACAGATGGACACAGAGGTGGGGGGATTCTGTGTCCTACGTTCTCCCTGGGCTGAGTATAGGGGCCAGTGGGGCTGAGGCTCGGTTTCTAAAACAAGGTCTGTTAAAGGGATCTGAGGAGGTTGGTGGTCTAGTTTGGTCTAGCTCTTCCTAAGCACTGACTCTGCACAGAAAGGGGTGGCCAGCAAAAGTCTGGTATCTCCTCCTCTTCCAGGGAATGCAAGCTCCTAGTGGCTTCAGTGCCTGAGCCCTGGAGGGGCCGTGGAGGTGTAGAGGAGGAAGGAAGGGAGATCAAGGAGGTACAGGAGCATGGGAGTGACTTTGCAGAGAGTTCCACGCACCCACCGGCTTCAAGGCCTGGTGAAGGTCAGGGCCCGGGTCCTGAACAAATCACTGGGGCCAGGCAGATGCAGAGACCTCATTTGTTCTTGTAAAAAGTCCACAGTCTACAAAGAACCAGTCAGAGGGCCAGCCTCAGGGTCTCAAAGCAGCAGATCCTCCTGCCTCCCAACACCGACCCCCCCTACCCCTACCTTGAGAACCTTGAGTCAGCTTTGTCCCAAGGCTGGAATTCTGCAGACAAGGGTCTGATTCAGAGCAGGACATGACAAGGGACCCCATCCTCTCAGAGGCTCAGAGGCTGGCCTTGTGGAGTAGGAGGCATCTGAATCCACGTGCCCTAAGTGCTTAGCACAACCATAATTAATGAAGGCAATGGGTGATGGATTGCTTCGGTCTGGCCCCTCCCTGTGGACACCACTCTTGCTCTTCCTTCCTTGGCACCCGGCCCAGCATCTGGCAGGCAGCAAGGGCTTAATAAATGCCTGAACAAATGAATGAGTGAATGAATACTGTTAGTACTAGTGGGTGCTCACCATGTGCCAGGCACCAGCTACATTATTTCATGTGGGGCCAAATGTGACGCTGAGAGCTAACCACCATCACGCATTTCACAAGTGCAAGGCTGAGGCTCCGAGTGCAGGAATACTGGCCTGGGCTCTCTGGTGACGGGTGGCGGAAACAGGACGCAAACCCCAGTCAGCCGGCTGGAGTGACTGCCATGGTTAGGAAGGTTGGGAGGAGCAGCTAAGGGTGGAGAGCCCCAAAGCAGAAGGCTGGCGAGTCTGGGAGGTGGAAACTGTAGAGAGGTAAAATCTGCTCTGCTGAGTACAGCAGCAGTCAACCCAGCATTTTCCATGACACACTGGCAGTGGGTGCCCAGGTTTCAGGATGGATTAGGTAAGGTCTAACTGGTTGGACACATGAGGGGAAAGGTGACTTGGTGGGCCCATCTCGCTGTGAATGCTGGAGGCCTCCCTGCAGCTTGCGAAATGCCCTTGTGCTATTGCAATTCACACCCCAAGGCCTCCTGAGCCTTCAGGTCACTGCATGCCATCCACACAGTCCCAAGGGCACAGCTGGCTTGGACGAGTTACCCATTTACAGACAGAGTGCTCTGGTTGGTGGATTTCATAGGGCTAGTTCTGGGGTGGCTGCTCCTAGCCTCCTGCCACATTGTGTAGCAGGGAAGAGGCTGCTGTGTGCTCCACTAGGGCTCTCCAACCTTTGGGTGGGTGCCTGGCCCAGAACAGGGTTCCCTGAGTTGTACAGAAATTGAATGGAAAGCCGACGTGCAGGGAGGGTTTGGACCCACACAGGGGAAATGCCCTGGCATCTGGGAGGTGGGGCTGCTTCTGGCCCCAGCAGTCCTCCCTTCAAGCAGAGGCCAGGGCCAGGCTGAGCTGACAAGCTTCTACTCTCCTCGCAGCATGAACGTGCAGGGTGATTATGAGCCAACTGATGCCACCGGGTTCATCAACATCAATTCCCTCAGGTGAGAAGCTCAGGGCCCTGACGGGCCTTCAGAGCCCCCAGGTGTAAAGGGTAGGCTTTGAGAGCCCCCAGGTGTAAAGGGTAGGCTTTGATGCGACCTTGACTGCTGCCCTGCCCTGCCCTGCCCTAGACAAACCCCACTTTCCTGTCCATCTGCCCATAGCATCCTCAGAAGCATGCTTTGATAGCCGACAGTAACAGAGGATCCCAGGCATTGGGGTCCTAGGTTCCTGTGTCCCACCCGGTGCCTCTGATGCTTGCCCTCCCCTTCCGCTAAGCCACAGGGACTCCACTATGAGCTCCTTTGCAGGGCAGGTTAAACAAGGAAATAGCATAGAGGTGGAGAGAAGCCTTTGCTTTCTGTCACCATACCTGAGCTGTAGGTCTAGCTGGAAGCCATCCTAGCCACGTGGATCTCCATGGCCCAGGAGGGTGGTGCACGTCATCTGAAGTCACTCAGACCTTTGATCCTCTGTGAGTCACCAGTAAGAGTGTCAGCTGTACCTGCCTCACAGATGCAGCGAAGGTTCAATATGAGCCTGTGGAAATCAAGCATGCGGCTCAGGCTTAGACCCTGGCATGCAGGAAGAGCCAGGGGCAGTGCCAGCAGCAAGCACTCTCAGCCCAGGGCTGGTGTGCTCAAGGGCAAACAGGGTCGTTTGTCACCAGCAGCTAACGTAGACTAAGCTGCTCTGGGACACTCTCCTAGGATGTCTCATTTAATTCTTACACAAAATTTGCAACTCCCCGGAAACAGGCTGAGTGGTTAAGTAACTTTCCAAGGGTCACACAGCTAGGAGGTGGTGGAGCTGAGTCCGGAGGGCCTGTCCTGCTGTGGGTTCTCCATCACCAGCTCCCTTCTCATGGGGATTGGAGTCTAGAAGAAGATGCAAGTCAGTCTCCTCTTGCTAACAACATGCCCTGGGCACAGAGACACCATTTTCTCCCAGAGCCAGTCTCTTGTCCCTGGAGGCACCTCATGCCCCGAGAGATGTTGAAGCCCGCCCATCTGCCCAGGGTCCTCTCCCTTCCCCTCCGTCACCTCCACCTCCCCTGCCTCCGGCGCCCTCTGTTTGTATTTTATGACTCTATAAACCCTTTTAAATGGCCCAGAACAAACAGGGCTTACATAATGGCCTCTTCATTTCTCCTATTGCCAGTTAAACGCTTTGTCTTCAACAATGACAAACAATGTTTTCCCCCTAAGATAAATTAATTACATTATCCTGATTGGAGGGCAGGAGGGGCCAGGGCGGGAGAGGGAATAGAAAAAAAGGCAACTTCACACACATCTTAACAAACAGCTGCCCCAGCCACCCCAGTTCTGCCTGAATTAATTGAACCCAGTGTGTGTTGTTATTGTTAATTTACATTTTTCTTTGTTTTGAATCTGGTTTACAGGCTGAAGGAATATCATCGTCTCCAGAGCAAGGTCACTGCCAAATAGACCCCTGTACAATGAGGAACTGGGGCCTCCTCAATTTGCAGATCCCCCAAGTACAGGCGCTAATTGTTGTGATAATTTGTAATTGTGACTTGTTCTCCCCGGCTGGCAGCGTAGTGGGGCTGCCAGGCCCCAGCTTTGTTCCCTGGTCCCCCTGAAGCCTGCAAACGTTGTCATCGAAGGGAAGGGTGGGGGGGGGGGCAGCTGCGGCGGGGAGCTATAAAAATGACAATTAAAAGAGACACTAGTCTTTTGTTTCTTTATTTCGTGTGTGTGTGTGTGTGTATGTGTAGTTAATTATGGTTTTCTTAGGCCAACCTTTGTGTTTTCGGACCTAAGTGCTGCCGAAGGCCGCCATTTGCCAGACAGCCTGTTAATCTGGCAGTCGACCCCTCTCCAGCAAAAACTAGGAATCCAGAAGTGCCGCCTGGGTCAGATCCTAGCCAGCATCCTGGGAATCTGTCACCAACTGTGGTCCAGTGGCAAATGTCAGGAAACCAAATAAAATTCAGGGGATGCCCTTTGGGGGCATCAACCCACAGCCCTTTCTCTGGAGATCACTTTTACTCACAGCCCACAGGGAGCTTCTATAGAGGGTGGCCATGAGTGACCCTAGGACACTTACCACAGCTGCATGGCCTAAAGCAGCCTAAATCATGAAGGAGGAGGGAGAGGCCTGAGCAGAGAGGAGAAAAGAGCAAGCCCGGAACTTGGCAGCATTTCTCACTGTCCACAAACCAGGCCCTAAAGCAGCCATGTTTGTAGTGTGGCCCTGGCCCCCCCTTGGTCATATCTGATTGGACCTTGGATGGACACCTGACTCGAGCTGGCCAATCAGAACCCGCAGGAATTGGGCCTCGGCACGTGGCCGAAGCGAGGACATGTAACACAGGCACTCACGCTGGGATGCTGTGGACCTGGGGCACAGAGCAGGTGTAGAAGCAAAGGAGAGGGAAGGGATGGGAAGAGAGGGTCATGGTATTGGCGTCCATATTTCTGTACTGGTGCTTCATGAAAGCTGGTGGCATCTCTTGGCCTGGTTTCCCTGACACCTGATATCATAACGAATTCAGGACTCTAGCTCAGTGAGAGAGTTTCTGCTCCTTGCAACCAAAAGCATCTTCACTGGGAAGACTTGAGTGCCGCTTGCTCTGTGCTTTGCCCTGGTTCTGAACTCAGAACCTGACCTCAGGGATCGCTTCGCCACTCCGCTGCCTGTGTCCATGAGGGTTTCTCGCAAAAGAAGTTTTACCTTTAAAACTTATTTTCCTCCGATTATTAATGTCCGTGGTAATAATAAATGACTCAATATTAGCTTTGTGCCAAACACTTCGCTACACACTTTATTCACATTATCTCATTGAATCTTCAAAACCACACTTGGAGGTGGACACTTTCATCTCCATTATGTAGAGGTAGCAACGAAGCTGCAGATAAACTGACTTGCCAAAAGCCACTCAGCTAGCAAGTGACAGAACCAAGAGCCAAACCCCGGCCTGGCTGAGTCCCCAAATCTTGTGCGTTTGTCTTTTTGTTGTTGTCGTTGTTAAGATGGAGTCTCGCTCTGTCACCCAGGCTGGAATGCAGTAGCGCAATCTCGGCTCACTGCAACTTCCGCCTCCCAGGTTCAAGCGATTCTCCTGCCTCAGCCTTCTGAGTAGCTGGGATTGCAGACGCCCACCACCACGCCTGGTTAATTTTTGTATTTTTGGTAGAAACGGAGTTTCACCATGTTGGTCAGGCTGGTCTCAAACTCCTGATGTCAGGTGATTCACCCGCCTCCGGCCTCCCAGAGTGCTGGGATTACAGGCGTGAGCCACTGCACCTGGCCATTATGTCTTTAACCATAGTGATAAGCTGCATCTTTAAGAAAAGAAATAACTAGCCAGGCACGGAGGCTCTCCCCTTTAATCCCAAAACTTTGGGAGGCCGAGGCGGGTGGATCACAAGGCTACGAGTTCAAGACCAGCCAGTTTGAGACCAGCCTGGCCTCGGCCTCCCAGAGTGCTGGGATTACAGGCAGGAGCCACGACGCCCAGCCACATTTGGTATATTATCAGTCATATTTTGTCTTTTTCTTTTCTTTTTTTGTTTTTTGGCTAAACATCCTATAATGCACATATATTTTTTCCTATGCTTACAATATTTTTGCAGTTATTTAGGCTAAAGTATAAATGCTTTATATTTTATAGTTATAAATGTATACTTTATATTTTAAACTTTAGCCGGGCACGGTGGCTCACGCCTGTAATCCCAACACTTTGGGAGGCCGAGGCGGGCGGATCATGAGGTCAGGAGATTGAGACCGTCCTGGCTAACACGGTGAAACCCCATCTCTACTAAAAATACAAAAAATTAGCCGGACATGGTGGTGGGAACCTGTAGTCCCAGCTACTCAGGAGGCTGAGGCAGGAGAATGGTGTAAACCTGGGAGGCAGAGCTTGCAGTGAGCCAAGATTGCGCCACTGCACTCCAGCCTGGGTGACAGAGCGAGACTCCGTCTCAAAAAATAATAATAATAAAGTATAAACTTTATATATTTATGCTTTAATGTATATACTTTGCACCCTATTTTTAAAATTTTAACATATCATAAATGCTTTCCTATAACATTAAAAACTCAATCCTTAAGCCTGGGCGCAGTGGTTCATGCCTATAATCCCAGCACTTTGGGAGGCCGAGGTGGGTGGATCGCTTGAGTGCAGGAGTTTAAGACCAGCCTGACCAACATAGCGAGACCCCATCTCCATAAAATAAATAAATAAATAAAATTTTAAAACTCCTTAAACATTTTCAGCGATTACATAATATTTTGTTAACATTGATACTCGCTAGCTTAACCTTTCCCCATTTATATATTTAGTTCTTTCCATATTCTAAATTATTTTTCTGCCTTTTGTTGAATTTATCTTTTATATTTTAAATAAATAGAGATGGAGTCTCACTGTGTTGCCCAGGCTGGTCTCAAACTCCTGGGCTCAAGTGATTCACCTGCCTCAGCCTCCCAAAGTGCTGGGATTACAGGCATGAGCCACCATGCCCAGCCCTTTTGTTGAATTTCATGGAATGTTTTTAATAATTGGTTATTAGCTATACTTAATTATTAGTTATGGCTTTTTTAGTGCCCTCTCTGAGAGTTATTTTATACATCTTTAACTTACCACAGTCTACCTTCAATTAATAGTATGCCACCTCGAGTGTAACGTAAGAACTCTGCGACAGTACGAGCCTAGAACATTTCACTTTATGCTTTTGTTGTCATACATATGCTACAAAATCCCATAATACATTGCTATTATTTTTGTTTTAGACAGTCAAATATCACTTTTAAAAGATTAAAAATAAAAATAAAAAATAAAAAAAAGATTTTAAAAGATGAAAAATAATGGTGGGCCATGCCTATAATCCTAGCCCTTTGGGAGGCCAAGGTAGGAGGATTGCTTAAGCCCAGGGATTCAAGACCAGCCTGGGCAACATAGGGAGACCCCATCTTTACAAAAAATTTTAAAATTAGCCAAGTGTGGTAGCACATGCCGGTGGTTCCAGCTACTCAGGAGACTGAGGTGGGAGGATCGCATGAGCCTGGGAGGTAGAGACTGCAGTGAGGTGTGATCACAGCACTGTACCCTAGCCTGGGCAACATCTCAAGACTCTGTCTCAAAAAATAAAAATAAACAGCTGAGATTGCACCACTGCACTCCAGCCTGGGCGACAGAATGAGACTCTGCCTCAAAAAATCATAATAATAATAAATAAAGATTAAAAATAAGAAAAGAGTTTATCTTATATTTATCCATATATTTCTTTTTCTGATGCCCTTCATTCCATTGAATAGAGCAAAGTTTCTCTATATATCATTTTCCTTCTGTTGAAGAACTTTTAAAAGTATTTCTTCTAGTGCAGTGATTAATTCTTTCAGTTTTTTTTGTTTTTGTTTTTGTTTTTTGAGACAGAAGCTCACTCTGTTACCCAGGCTGGTGTGCAGTGGCGTGATCTCCGCTCACCCCAACCTCTGCCTCTTGGGTTCAAGCAATTCTCCTGCCTCAGCCTCCCGAGTAGCTGGGATTACAGGCCCCCACCACCGCGCTGGCAAATTTTTGTGTTTTTTAGTAGAGATGGAGTTTCACCATTTGGCCAGGCTGGTATCAAACTCCTGACCTCAAACGACCCATCCACCTCAGCCTCCCAAAGTGCTGGGATTATAGGCATGAGCCACCCCACCAGGCCCAGCTTTTATTTCTTTGAAAAAATTTTATTAACATTTACAAGTAGGTCCTTGCTCCATTTCGAGTTCATTACTGTGTAGGTTGTGATTCAGGATCAAAGTTTATTTTTTGAAAATACTGATGTTTTGCTGTTCCAGCACCGTTTCTTAAAAAGCCTTTTTCCTATTATATTACCTTAGCATCTTTGTCAAAAATCAATTGATTAGACCAGGCATGGTGGCTCACCCCTGTAATCCCAGCACTTTGGGAGGTCAACGTAGGCAGATCACCTGAGGTCAACAGTTGGAGACCAGCCTGGCCAACATGGTGAAACCCCATCTCTGCTGAAAATATAAAAATTAGCCGGCCATGGTGGCGCAAGCCTGTAGTCCCAGCTGCTTGGGAGGCTGAGGCATGAGAATCACTTGAACCCGGAAGGCAGTGGTTGCAGTGAGCCAAGATCGCACCACTGCACTCCAACCTGGGCAACAGAGCGAGACTCCGTCTCCAGAAAAAAAAAAAAAAATCAGTTGATGGGTATGGGTCTACTTCTGGACTCTCAATTCTGTTTCATTAATGTATGTGTCTAGCCTTACGCCAAAAACTCTCTGACTTGCTTATTATAGCCTATAGTAAATCTTAAACCTCATTCTTTTAAGACTGTTTTGGCATTCTGAGTCCTTTACTTTTCCATATACTTTTTTTTTTTTTTTTGAGACAGTCTCCATCTGTCACCCAGGCTGGAGTGCAGCAGTGGTGCCATCTTGCCTCACTGCAGCCTCCGCCTTTTGGGTTCAACCAATTCTCCGGCCTCAGCCACCTGAGTAGCTGGGATTACAGGTGTGCACCACCACATCCAGCTAATTTTTGTATTTTTAATAGAGACGGGGTTTCACCACGTTGGCCAGGCTGGTCTCGAACTCCTGACCTCAAGTGATCCACTCACCTCGGCCTCCCAAAGTGCTGGGATTACAGGTGTGAGCCACCTGCCCAGCCCGTGTGTGTGTGTGTGTGTGTGTGTGTGTGTGTGTGTGTGTGTATATATATATATATATATATATATATATATATATACACTTTTTTTTTTTTTTTTGAGATGGAGTCTCACTCTTGTCGCCCAGACTGGAGTGCAGTGGTGCGATCTCAGCTCACTGCAACCTCCACCTTCTGGCTTCAAGCGATTCTCCTGCCTCAGCCTCCTGAGTAGCTGGGATTACAGGTGACCCCCACCACGCCCGGCTAATTTTTGTACTTTTAGTAGAGATGGGGTTTTGCCATGTTGGGCAGGCTGGTCTTGAACTCCTGACCTCAGCCTCCACCACCTCCCAAAGTGCTGGGATTATAGGCGTGAGACACTGTGCATGGCCCCATATAAATTTTTTAAACAAATTATTCACTTCTTCAAAAAGTCTGCTAAGATTTCATTGGAATTGCATTAAAACAACAGATTCATTTGAAGAGCATTGTCATCTGAGTTACTCCATTACTATTGCTATAAAGGAATGCCTGAAACTATTTATAAAGAAAAGGGGTTTATTTTGGTTTATGCAGGCTCTACAGGAAGCATAGTGCTGAGATCTGCTCCTGGTGAGACCTCAGGAGGCTTCCAATCATCACTCCTGGAAGCTTCCAATTATGGTAGAAGGTGAAGGGGGATACAGAAGGTTTTATCAGATGGCAAGAGAGAGAGCAAGAGAGAGAGGGAGAGGTTCCAGGCTCCTTTTTAAACAACAAGATCCCAGGCGCAGTGGCTCACACCTGTAAACCCAGCACTTTGGGAGGCCAAGGTGCTTGAGGTCAGGAGTTAGAGACCAGCCTGGCAACATGACGAAGCCCCGTCTCTACTAAAAATACAAAAATTAGCCGGGTGTGGTGGCGCACAACTGTAATTCCAGCTACTCCAGAGGCTGAGGCACGAGAATCGCTTGAACCTGGGAGGCAGAGGTTGCAGTGAGTTGAGATCACACCATTGCACTCCAGCCTGGGCAAAAGAGCAAGATTCTGTCTCAAAAAAATTAAAAATAAACAACCAGATCTTGTGTGAACTCATTATTGTGGTTAATTTTTTTGCATATGTATATGTATCTCTCTCTCAAAATTGGGAGTTGAATTTTGTCAAATGTTTCTCAACATCCTTTGAGATGTTTTCTCCTGTATTCTGTTAATATAATGAATTACATTAATTGATTTTTGAATGTTAAACCAATTTTACATTCACAGGAAAAATACCATTTGGTATTGCTGGATTTAGTTTGCTAAAATTTTGTCAGAGATTTTTTGTGTCTATATTCATGTGGGATGTGGATCTGTAGTTCTCTTGTGGTTCTTTGGTTTTTGTGTCAGGGAGAGAGTGGCCCCCCAAAAAATACATTCAGAAATGTCTCTCCACCTCCTGTTTTCTAAAACAGCTTTTTTGTAGGATTGGTAATATTCTTTCATAAACGTTTCATAGAATTCACCAGTGGAAGGCCAGGCATGGTGACTCATGTCTGTAATCCCAGCACTTTGGGAGGCTGAGGTGGGAGGATTGCTTGAGCCCAGGAGTTCAAGACAATCCTGGGCAACATAGCAAGACCCCTATCTCTGCAAGGGAACAAAAAGAAAAAGAAAAAAGAATTCACTAGTGAAGCCATCTGAGCCTGGAAATTTTTATGTGTGTGAGGCTTTTATTTTTTTATTTTTATTTATTTATTTTTTTTCTTGAGACGGAGTCTTGCTCTTGTCTCCCAGTCTGGAGTGCAATGGCATGATCTTGGCTCAGTGCAACCTCTGCCTCCCGGGTTCAAGTGATTCTCCTGCCTCAAACTCCCAAGTAGCTGGGATTACAGGCATCTCCCACCATGCCCGGCTAATTTTTTGTACTTTTAGTAGAGGCGGGGTTTCACCATGTTGGCCAGGCTGGTCTCAAACTCCTGGCCTCAGGTGATCCACCCACCACAGCCTCCCAAAGTGCCGGGATTACAGGCGTGAGCCACTGTGCCCAGCCTTAGGCTTTTAAAAAATAAATTTGGCCAGGTGAAGTGGCTCACGCCTGTAATTCCAACACTTTGGGAGGCCAAGGCAGGCAGATCACTTGAGTCCAGGTGCTCAAGACCAGCCTGGCCAACATGGTGAAACCCTATCTCTACTAAAAATACAAAAATTAGCCAAGTGTGGTGGTGCACACCTGCAATCTCAGCTACTTGGGAGGCTGAGGTTGCAGCGAGTTGAGATTCTGCCAGTGCAGACTCTGTCTCAAATAAAATAAAATAAAATAAAATAAAATATTCAGTTTCTTTGATTTATGTAAGGCTATTTAAGTTGTCTATTTCCTCTTGGATCAACTTTGGTAATTTGTATCTTTTGAGGGATTTAACCATTTCATCTAGGTTTTCAATTTTATTAGCAGAAAGTTTTTTTTATAATTTTTCTGACCTCAAGTGATCCACCTGCCTAGGCCTCCCAAAGTGTTGGGATTACAGGCATGAACCACCACGCCTGGCCCTGGCCCTTTCTAGGTTTTCTGCTTAATGATTCTTATATTCAGTGAAGTCTGTCTACTCTGGATGGGGGAAACTCAAAATAATTCTCAGTCCTGTATGAGATTCTTAGTAATTTTTTTTCCCTCAAAAGCTGCTCTTGGCCGGGCACGATGGCTCACACCTGTAATCCCAGCACTTTGGGAGGCTGAGGCGGGCAGATCACGAGGTCAGGAGTTTGAGACCAGGCTGGTCAACATGATGTAACCCCGTCTCCACTAAAAATACAAAAATTAGCCAGGCATGGTGGTGTGTTCCTATAATTCCAGCTTCTTGGGAAGCTGATGCAGAAGTATTGCTTGAACCTGGGAGGTGGAGGTTGCAGTGAGCCAAGATCGTGCCACTGCACTCCAGCCTGGGTGACAGAGCAAGACTCCATCTTGGGGGGGAAAAAAAAGTTGCTCTTGTCTGGTCTCATGGGGTTTTACTCTGTACATGAGGAGATTGGCATCCACCAAAGACTCAAATGGACACTTCACAGATTGCTTGAGGCCTTTCTCCTGTAGTGCCCTCCGTGCTGGTTGTGAGTCCCACAGATTTCAGCTGTGTTGGCTTCCCCAAACCCCATCTGTCTTCTCAGCTTGGCATGATCACCGGACTCTGTCTCCTCCCTATTTTGCAGTTTTGGAATTACCTCCAAGCAGAAAGCTAGGTGATGATAGGGCTTGCCTTGTTAGTTTCCCTTTTCTCAGGAATCACAGCCCTGTACTACCTGTTGTTGAATGTCTGAAAATAGTTGTTCCTTGTGTTTTGTACAATTATCTGTTGTTTACAGTGGGAGTATAATTCTGGACTGCCTCAGTCCTTTGTGGACAGAAATGAAAGTTGATTTTTTTTTTTTTTCTGAGACAGAGTCTTGCTGTGTTACTCAGGCTAGAGTGCACTGTGATCGCAGCTCACTGAAACCTCAAAATCCAGGGCTCAAGTCATCCCCCCACCTCAGCCTCCTAAGTAGCTGGGACTGCAGGCATGCACCATTACACCCAGCTAAGTTTTGTATTTTTCATAGAGACATGAAAAACGGCTCACCGCAACCTCCGTCTCCCAGGTTCAAGCAATTCTTGTGCCTCAGCCACCTGAGTAGCTGGGATTACAAGCACACACCACCATGCCCGACTAATTTTTGTATTTTTAGCAGAGACAGGTTTTGCCATATTGCCCAGATGGTCTCAAACTCCTGGCCTCAAGTGATCCACCTGCCATGTTGCCCAGGCTGGTCTTAAACTCCTGTGCTCAAGCGATCCCCACATCTTGGCCTCTCAAAGTGCTGGGATTACAGGCGTGAGCCACTGCACCTGGCCTGATGTTTTTCAATATAACAATAATATAATCTAAATGCCTATAGGCCAGCCTGGCCTGAGATCACACTTAATATCTTGCTAACATGAATCATGTAGTTTCTCATCCTAACTGACATTCCACCCCTCACTGGCTCCCATCTCACTCAACATAAAACCCAAAGTCCTTACTACAGCCAGCACCAACTACCAGCCGTGAAAGTGAGACCACACGGGAACTTCCCTCCGCAGACAAGCCTGACAGCAGCTGCCTGAATCATCCCACATGAGACTAGCAAAAGAACTGCCTAGGCAGCTCACCTATAGGCTTGTGAGAAAGAATAAATAAGGTTTTATTTTGATTATTGTTATTTTGTTTTTATTTCAATAGTTTTTGGGGTACAGGGTTATTGCTTACATGGATAAGTTCTTTAGTGGTGATTTATGAGATTTGAGTGTACCATTACCTGAACAGTGTACATTGCATCCAATGTAGACACTAAGTTTTCTGGTTGTTTATGATGCAGCAGCAGATAATTGATGCATTTATTACGGCCTACCAGCACTTTCATGATCTGGCTCTCATCTACTGTCCATCCTCTCCTCCCTCCTGCTCCCTCTCACCTCTGCCCACTGTCTTCAAACAATCCAATCTCCGCCTGGAACATCTTCCACCAAATAGCCACAAGACTCACTCATTACGGCCCAAATATGGCACTGACTATACCTTTATCCTGCCTCCCTCTTCTCCACAGCACGTACCACTACCAAACATATGCACTGGTTTGCTTTGTGTATCTAGTAATTTTTTTATTGAATGCTGGACATTGTTGAGTATCTCTCCCACTAGATAGGAAGCTCCATGTGGGCAGAGACCATGTCTGCCTTATTCGCAGCTGTGTACCAGATGCTAAAACCACGCCTGGTCCATAACAGGTATTCAATTAATATTTGTTGAATGGGTTGAATATTCATCCTCAAGTGGGCTCAGAACCCCACTTGAGGAGCGTCAGGAATACATACTTCCTCCCCTGCTCCAGGAGCCCATAAAATGGTGCCTAGGTATTCAGAAGCTATTCCAATCCAGTCCTCATGCCACAGCCCAGGGCCTGCCCTCATTCACCTCTTTGTCCCTCCTGTCACTCCTCTCCAGTCACTGCCTACACTCTTGACATGCTGTTGCCCCTGCTGTCAACACAACTGACCCCAGCTCCACTGAGAAGTGGGTAGGAAACCACCACCTCAGGGAAGCTATGGTAGGTTTGCTTGGACACGGAGATGTTAGAACTCTTAGCTCTTCATGTATGCAGCCCCTCGCCACCTGGGCATGCCAGTGTAGCCAAATGATCTTGATTGGTGATAGTTTCAACAGCCTCCAGCTGTCACCAGAACCACTTGTCCTCCAGCTCTCATATCCTATTGCAGGGATTGGCTTATTAGGACTGACTCTGCCTTCTCTCAGAGTAAATTCTGTCTTTGGTAGACCCTCGATCCTCCTACCCCCCGGCTATAAGGCTTCCACGGAGTTGCCCCAAGACTGCCACTGAAGACTGGGTATGTCTGAACCCAGGTCACTCCCAACATTGAAAATCTTTTCTAGGAATGTCCTTAGTCCTCAAGTCAATCTAGAAACACAGATCAATACTAGGGTGTAAATAGGATTGTTGCTATCTCACAACCATAGTTTAGTGGTTGTTTATGATGCAACAACTTACCCGTGTAAGCAATAATCCTGTGCCCCAAAAACTATGGAAATAAAAATAAAATAATAATTAAAATAAAACCTTATTTATTCTTTCTCAGAGTGTCCAAATAGAATAATATTGAAAAATTAAAGACTCAGAAAAATAATTACATTTTTTGTTTTGTTTTGTTTTTTGAAACAGAATCTCACTCTGTTGCCCAGGCTGGAGTGCAGTGGCATTATCCTGGCTCACTGCAACCTCCACCTCCCGGTTTCAAGCAATTGTTGTGCCTCAGCCACCTGAGTAGTTGGGATTACAAGCGCACACCAACATGCCCGGCTAATTTTTGTATTTTTAGCAGAGACAGGTTTTGCCATATTGCCCAGGATGGTCTCAAACTCCTGGCCTCAAATGATCCACCAGCCTCAGCCTCCCAAAGTGCTGGGATTACAGGTGTGAGCCACCATGCCTGGCCCAGAAAAAATTTTTTATTTCTGATTCCAACATCTTTATCAAAATGTTTTGGTTAATATTCAGATGCATTTCCTGCCAGTCATTCTTTCATATGCACATTCGTTTACAGGCATGTCAGCTAGTCTGTTTACATTGTGTACCTGTGCATTTGGTTTTTTGTTTTTTGGGTTTTTTTTTTTTTGAGACAGAGTCTCGCTCTGTCACCCAGGCTGGGGTGCAGCAGCGCGATCTCGGCTCACTGCAACCTCCACCTCCCAGGTTCAAGCGATTCTCCCGCCTCAGCCTCCCATGTAGCAGGGATTACAGGCACGCGCCACCACACCTGGCTAATTTTTGTATTTTTAGTAGAGACGGGGTTTCACCATGTTGGTCAGGCTGGTCTCAAACTGCTGGCCTCATGATCCACCTGCCTCAGCCTCCCAAAGTGCTGGGATTACAGGTGTGAGCCACCGCGCCTGGCCTCTGCGCATTTGTTTCATTTAACATAATAAAAGAATTAATTTTCCACATTGTTGATAGGCTCCAGAACCAACTTGAATTGTACACTTAAAATTGGCCTATTTTGTATGATGTGTAAGTTACACATCAATAAAGCTGTTAAAAGCAAGGCTCAATGGCTCACTTCTGCAGTCCCAGCGCTTTGCGAGGTAGAGGCGGCAGGATCACTTGAGACCAGGAATTTAAGACCAGCCTGGGCAACATAGTGCACACTCATCTCTGCCAAAAAAAAAAAAAGAAAGCCAGGTATGGTGACTCACACCTGTAATCCCAGCAGTTTGGGAGGCCAAGGCAGGCGGATCACTTGAGGTCAGGAGTTCAAGACCAACCTAGCCAACATGGCGAAACCCTGTCTGTACTGAAAATTACAAAAATTAGCCGGGTGTGGTGGCACGCGCCTGTAATCCCAGCTACTTGGGAGGCTGAAGCAAAAGAATCACTTGAACCAGGGAGGCAGATGTTGCAGTGAGCCGAGGTCGTGCCACTATACTCCAGCCTGGGCAACAGAGGAAGACTCCATCTCAAAAAAAAAAAAGAAAAAAAAAATTACCTGGATGTGGTGATGCACAACTGTAGTCCCTACCAAGGAGGCTGAGACGGAAGGTTTGCTTGAGCCCAGGAGATTAAGGCTGTGGCGATCACACCACTGCCCCCCTGCCTTAGTGACAGACAAAGATCCCCTCTCAAATAAATAGATAAATAGATCTGTTAAAAATAAATATATGTATATTTTTGAGACAGGGTCTCACTCTATCACCCAGGCTGGAGTCCAGTGGTACCATCACAGCTCACTGAAGCCTCCTGCTCCTGGGCTCAAGTGATTCTCCCATCTCAGCCTCCTGAGTAGTGGGGACTACAGGTGTGTGTCACCACACCCAGCTAACTTTTTTTTTTTTTTTTTTTAGTAGAGATGGGTTTTCATTATGTTGCCCAGGCTGGTCTCAAACTCCTGGGCTCAAGCAATCCCCCCACCTTGGCCTCCCAAAGTCCTGGGATTACAGGGGTGAGCCACCCTACCCAGCCAAAAACATAAATAAATAAATTTTTAATATAAGCGGGAGAAAGATGGCCAATGTTAAAGAAAGGCATTGAGAAGAGCTTGGGCTAGCAAAGTGCTGGGCTGGAGCAGAAGGGGGAGGAGAGGAGGCATCTGGGCAGAGTGGAGCCGAGGATCCTCAAGGCAACTGTGGGCAAGGCAGCTGGGATGAGGGGAGGGGCAGGATGCTGGACAGGCAGTTTGGCCTTTAAGGAAGGTGACGTGGGGTGTAGAGTGAAAGGGGAGAGCCCCAGCTCAGGGACCAGACTTAGGTTACACATATTAAATCCTGGTTCCTTCCTCTTTCACGGTGAGAACTTGGGCTAGGACTTTACCTCCTCGAACCTCAGTTTCTCCATCTGTAGGATAGGATTGTAATGGCCCTTCCTTCCAGGGCTATTGGAGGTTCCAGGAGGCCCACAGTGGGCCATCAGGAACGGGAGCCTGATCTCGGTCACTATTCCACAGGGCTTTCCACAGCATTAAGGAAGCTGGTCAAGACAAATAACTGCCTGACTGGCTGGGTGTGGTGGCTCACACCTGTAATCCCAGTACTTTGGGAGGCCAAGGTGGGCAGATCACCTGAGGTCAGGAGTTTGAGACCACCCTGGCCAACATGGCGAAACCCTGTCTCTACTAAAAATACAAAAATTAGCCGGGCGTGGTGGCAGGTGCCTGTAATCCCAGCTACTCCGGAGGCTAAGGCAAGAGAATCACTTGAACTCAGGAGGCAGAGGTTGCCATGAGCCAAGATCATGCCACTGCACTCCAGCCTGGGCGACAGAGCGAGAATCTGTCTCTAAATAAATAAATAAATACTGCCTGGTCTTGCCAGGCTCACACCTGTAATCCCAGTACTTTGGGAGGCCAAGGTGGGTGAATCGCTTAAGCCCAGGAGTCCAAGACCAGACTGGGCAACATAGTGAAACCCCGTGTCTTCCAAAAATACAAAATTAGCCAGCCGTGGGGGCACACACCTGTGGTCCCAGCTACTCAGGAGGCTGAGGCAGGAGGATCATTTGAGCCTGGGAGGTCCAGGCTGCAGTGAGCCATGATTGTGCCACTGCACTTTAGCCTAGGCAACAGAGTGAAACCCTGTCTCAAAAAATAAAAACATCTGGCCAGGCACAGTGGCTCACACCTGTAACCCCAACATTTAGGGAGTCTGAGGCAGGTGGATCACCTGAGGTCAGGAGTTCGAGACCAGCCCGGCCAACATGGTGAAACCCCATCTCTAAAATTTGTAATGTTTGTAAAAATACAAAAATTAGCCAGGCGTGGTGATGCATGCCTGTAATCCCAGCTACTTGGGAGGCTGAGGCAGAAGAATTCCTTGAACCCAGGAGGCGGAGGTTGCAGTGAGCCGAGATTGTGCTGCTGCACTTCAGCCTTGCAATAAGAGCGAGACTCCTCTAAGTAAATAAATAAATAAATAAATAAATAAATAAGCCAGGCATGGTGGCTCACACCTGTAATCCCAGCACTTTGGGAGGCCGAGGCGGCCAGATCACGAGGTCAGGAGTTCGAGACCAGCCTGGCCAACATGGTGAAACCCCATCTCTACTAAAAATACAAAAATTAGCTGGGCATGGTGGCACATGCGTGTAATCCCAGCTACTCAGGAGGATGAGGCAGGAGAATTGCTTGAACCCAGCAGGCGGGGGGTTGCAGTGAGCCGAGATCCCGCCACTGCACTCTAGCCTGGGTGACAGAGCAAGACTCTGTCTCGGAAAATAAAATAAAATAAAATAAAATAAAAATAAAATAAAATAAAAATAAAAAAAGAAAAATTAAAACCCTGCCTTGACGTGTACACGGGGTTGACAGCTCAGAAGGTGCTGTCTCCTCCTTACTTATGCCGTTGGAGCCTCACAACCATCACAGAGAGGAGAGGAGGTGGAATGAGCAACCCATTTTTCAGGTGAGGCAGCACAGACCTGGGTTCGAATCATGGCTCTGTCACTTCCTAACCCATGACTCAGAGTGACTTCCTTAGCATCTGACTGGCCTCCATGTCCTCGGCTATGAAACCAGGATAACATTAGTGCTCACCTTACTTGTGAATGTCAAGGGGAATACATGCCGTGTGTGGTTTTGTGCTAGAACCAGTATTCAGTCAGGTCTCAGTAAATACCCAGGGTTGGGGAGGGGAGGTGAGGAGGGAGCAGTTCCCCATAGCCAGAGTCCAGGTGAATTCAGATGCTGTTGGTACCCACCCTCTCCCCTCTGCCCCGAAGTTCACCAGTGGCTATAGTAGAAAGTTTCCAGCATGCTGACAGCATCCTCCCTCTAGCCCCTCTTGTACTCATCATGTTTGTTATTTCCTGTATTTTATGATGCTTTCACATCCTAGGGCCTTGCTAATCCTGGAGAGACTGCTCCTCCCGGGGCTGGCTAGTTCCTAGAGCTAGCAAACAATGTGCCTGCAAACTTGCCTTTCATGTACAAACAAATCCAGAGCCTGTGTACCCAAGCATCTCCTTCCTCTAAACTCTCACACCCCAAGCCAGTTGTTCCCCTGCCCGAAATCAATCCAGGGCCATTTCCCAGACAACTAGAGGCCACCCCTACAGCCCAGAGCCTGCCAGAATTCTCAAACTAGCCATCCCAAACTCGCTGAAACGCACCTAGCCTCCCTTGCCCATTCCTTCCCGCAGGAACCACAGTGAAGGCTTTGGGCCAGGCTCTGCCCTCGCTCCTGCCACCCCCTGACCCACCCTGGTACCTCCCCATGGGGTGTGGGGTCCCTTCTCTAGAAACTGTGAGTAATCAATTCCTTCTGGGCAGTTGTCTCCGTGTCTGCCATCTTGCCATACCCGATGAAAAGAAAGTCCTGGGCACACTTGAGAACACCTGCAGCTCACTTCTTTTCTGCCTGACACCTTTCCCCAGCACCCAAGAAATTTGCTCTGAGACACATGCAGCCCAGAAGTGCAAGGGAATTGTCTCCACCAAGGGAGGTGGGTGCAGAGGTCTGGATGCCCCATTTCCTGCCAAGGGCTTTCTTTGACAACAAGAAGTAGAAGTGGGCAGTGGTGGGAGCTGGGGTAAATGCCCAGCTCCCTGTCCTTCCAGCATGTTCCACACGATGCCAGGGAGGGCCCAGGCCGGGCGCTGTGCTTGAGATGGCAAAACCCCAACTCTATAGAAAACACACACACAGACTTGGATCAGGCCCCATCTGCTCATGGAGAACTCCCTATCCAACTCCAGCAGCTATCAACACTCCCAGAAAATCCAGTTTCCTACCCAAGTGGAAGAGTGAGGAGGTACTAACTCTGGAAGCTGAAAAAATGGCTTACATTTGTCCCCGTTTATTCTCCTTAAGAAATACATTTATAGGCCGGGTGAGGTAGCTCACCCGTAATCCCAGCACTTTGGGAGGCCTAGGTGGGAGGATTGATTGAGACTGGCCTGGAAGACATGGTGAAACCCCATCTCTACAGAAAACACACACACACACACACACACACACACACACACACTAGCCTGGTGTGGTGATGCATGCCTGTGGTCTCAGCTACTCAGGAGGCTGAGGTAGGAGGATGGCTTGAGCCCAGGAGGTCGAAGCTGCAGTGAACCCAGATTGTGCCACTGCACCTCAGCCTGGGTGAAAGAGTGAGACCTTGTCTCAAAAAAAAAAAAAAAAAAAAGAAATGCATTTATAATAACATTTTACTTTTTGTGTGTAATAATCCTTTATCTAAATTTGTCTGATTAGAGGGAGCCACAGACGACCTAGGAGCTGCCAGCAGGCGGGGGTGCCTGGGAAAGAGGCCCAAAGCACAGGAGGACAAAGGGGGTGTTAAGGTCCTGTCGCCTCCTGGCCCCAAAGCTTCCACTGTCCTCTCGAGTGCCAAGTGCTGGCATCAGGCCATCCCCAGTCCGAGACAGCCTCCTCTCTACTCCCCACAACCCAGCCAGGCATGTCCTCCTGAAGCTCAATGCAGACCCAGCCAGACGCGGCTTCCTTTCCATCTTCACACTTCTGCTGCCATCTCCTGAAACACCTCCTCCCCATCGCCGATCTGGAAATCAAAGAGCCTGGGGAATACAGGCTCAGAGCCCAGGCCTCAGCCTGCTTCGAACCTCAGGATGCCACCCCAAACCAGCCCACCTGGTGGGGCCGCTGTCAGCGCCACCTGGATCCAGAAGCTCCTGGCTGCATGGAGGAGGCCAGAGGGCCTTGGCTGCCTGGAGCCAGGAGCCACGGGCCGTAAGCCGGGTGCTGAGCTGATCTGCACGCCTCTCAGGCTGGGGAAAGGGCTCGTCTGGGGTCAGTGCAATCGATATCTCATCTGCAGCTCTCCTAGCGGAAGTGATGGCTATTGGAACATGGTAATGGGTGTTGTCTAGTGGAAGAGACTAATCTTCCCAGCTGTGGAGGGCTCTGCAGGTGGCCCACGCGCCAGCAGGCTCCGCTCAGCCGCTCACTGCTGTCACTGCCACCGCTGATGGGGCTATCGAGGCAGTTGTTTTTCTTTTTTTTTAAGCCCACATCCGGTGACCTATCAAATCGAGGCATGTTTAAAGCCAGAGCAGCCTGGTGTCACGCTGGTGTCCATCCCAGTCTTCCTGGCACCTTCCTGGCACAAAGCCTCAGAGCTGATCCCGACCCAGTCCTTCCGAGCACAGGTGGGAACACCAAGGCCAGTGATGCCCAAGCCCATGGACTCAACTGGAAGAGGGCCAGGATGAAACGCTAGTCTCCAGACTCCCCAGCCAGCATCACACAGAACACTGACTATGACTAACCCACGGCCAGGGGCCTAACTTGGCCCTTAGGTATGCCAGGGTTTCTATTGGTCGGCTCAATGCTTCTTGAAAAAACCAGAATTCAAATGCCATCGATACACTGGCTACAGTCCTCACCACTCCCTAATGTCTCACACTCAGCCAGCTTTACTCATTTTGTCATCTGTCTGATCTTGGATCAGTAAAACTGAGGTCTCCACATAAGGGGGTGAGGAGAAAGGGAACCAGCCTCCTCCCTGGAGAGTGGGACTCCAGATCTGGTCTCCTTGTCCCAGAGGCCACGGATCCTGGCAGACTGTGTGCCCTGCTGCCCACTGCTGTGAATGATGCTCATTACAAATTTCAGTAAATATTAACTGAGCAGCTGCTGTATGCCAGGCCCCAGGGACTCATCAGCCCAGCTAGCGCAAAGTCCTTTATTTTTTATTTCATTTTGAGACAGGTTGTCAATCTGTCACTCAGGCTGGAGCATGTGGCGCAATCATAGCTCACTGCAGCTTCGAACTCCCAGACTCAAATGATCCTCCTGCCTCAGCCTCCCAAGTAGCCGGGACTACAGGTGTACACCACCATGCCCAGCTAGAAGCCCTTTATTTCAACGGCTTCATGTGCTGCTCCTTTACGGAGCCCTCCCAGCAGTTAGCAGTAAGCACTGACCCTCTTGTGGTGGAATTCCAAACACCTGTTACCCCAAGCAGCTTGGTGTCATGGGAAGTGACTGAACTGACTCTGCCATGAGCTTGCAGAGGGCTCCTCAGGCCAGAACCTTGGGCAGGGCTCGGAACATTTCTGGACCCAGCTTTCTCCAAATGTAAAACAAAAGGCTTGAACTCAATGACGCCTGAAGAAGGTAGGTTCCCTTTCTTTTCAAATGTCCTTTGTAGAATTCGTGCAATTTTGAAAGCCCCTCCGGTATTCTCCTCTGTGAGGCTTCCAGGGGCGGGAGAGGTGGGACCCTGCTGGTAAGACCCCGTGGGAGGGCTGGGAGGGGGGCAGGCCATAGAATTTGAGACAAGTGGGATGGGCACGATGGCTCACGCCTGTAATCCCAGCACTTTGGGAGGCCGAGGCGGGCGGATCACGAGGTCAGGAGATCAAGACCATCCTGGCTAACATGGTGAAACCCCATCTCTACTAAAAATACAAAAAATTAGCTGGACATGGTGGCGGGCGCCTGTAGTCCCAGCTACTCAGGAGGCTGAGGCAGGAGAATGGCGTGAACCCGGGAGGTGGAGCTGGCAGTGAGCCGAGATGGCGCCACCGCACTCTAGCCTGGGTGACAGAGCAAGACTCTGTCTCAAAAAAAAAAAAAAAAAAAAAGGAATTTGAGACAAGTAGTTCCAGCTCACATCTCAGAGTTCTAGATGGGCTTGGGCATGCCGATACAAAAAGGACTCTGGGCTGTTTTCCTTTGTGACTTTTGAAATGGCGGAGCGGTGTGTGCTAGAAGTGGGTGTTTCTTGATAAATGGGCAGATTCCTAAATCTGGAACCTCTCTGAGTCTGGGGCCTAGGAATCCACCTGTTTTGCAAGCTGCCTGAGTGATTCTGATGCTCACTGAAATTTGAAGAACACAGGCCTGGAGAGATGGAGGCCAATGGCATGCACAGAAGCTGATGCCTGATGACCAGGCTCCTGGGTGGTTCCTAGGATCTGGGTGGGTTGAGTATCTGCGTGTTTAGCCAGGACCAACTGTGCAGATGCTGCCCACTCGGGCCTTCCCCACCCATAAGGCCACATTCACCAGCCTCCCCAGAAAAGACGATCACAGTTGCCACAGCCTCTGAGGGCTCCCTGCAGAGCCACAGGTATTCTGGGGAGCCAAGTGGTCACAAGCCCCAGTTGGAACTCAGGCAGAACCGGAGCGTGCCGATTACTCCATCTCTGAGTCTCAGTTTCCTCATCTGTAAAATGGGCCCAATAATAGTACTTATCTTACAGGGTTGTCTTGAGGAATATATTATGCACATAAAGATCTTAAAACAGGGCAGACACCAGGTAACTGTTCCACAAATGAGAACTTTTGTCCTATTGCTACTGATTATCACCATTCTGCCCTGACCCCATTGTATTAGTCTGTTTTCACACTGTTATAAAGAAGTACCTGAGACCGGGTAATTTATAAAGAAAAGAGATCTAATTGACTCACAGTTCTGCATGGCTAGGGAGGCCTCAGGAAACTTACAATCACGGCAGAAGGCAAAGAGGAAGAAAGGCGCGTCTTACGTGGTGGCAGGAGAGAGGGAGAGAAGGGGGAATTCCCACACATTTTCAAACCATTAGATCTCGTGAGAACTCACTATCACATGAACAGCATGGGGGAAACCACTCCCCGATCCAATCACCTCCCACTAGGTCCACAAATCGAGATGAGATTTGGGTAGGGACACAGAGTCAAACCAAATCTCCCATGCACTGGCTTCCTCCTCCAGCCCCTCCCCCACACCCTGACCCTGGAGTGGTGGCAGGCACCAGTTGTTACTAATCATGACACAACCCCCACCCCCACAGGGCTTGCAAGGACACAGCCAGCCACTCAGTTAAGATGGTAATGAAGCAGCTGTGAAACAAGAGGCCTT
The DNA here is from genome assembly GCF_029289425.2 of Pan paniscus. NCBI lineage: Eukaryota > Metazoa > Chordata > Mammalia > Primates > Hominidae > Pan > Pan paniscus. Next base: position 8,830,733 of record NC_073260.2, on the reverse strand, counting down.
TCCATCTGGGATCCCAGCTGACCTGACTCCTGCCTGAGGTTGGGGAATCTGCTGTGTGGATGCTGCCCCCCGCCCAGCTGTTTATCCCTGGTGTGATGATGGCTCAGGCTCACTGCAGCCTCAGCCTCCTGGGCTCAAGCTATCCTCCCGCCTCAGCCTCCCCAGTAGCTGGGACGACCTGTGTGCACCACCACGCATGACTGATTTGTTTTATTTTTGGTAGAGATGAAGTTTTACCATGTTGCCCAGGCTGGTCTCAAACTCTCTGAGCTCAAGTGATCCTCCTGCCTCAGCCTCCCAAAGGGCTGGGATTAGAGGCGTGAGCCACTGTGCCCAGCTGCAATCACTTATTTATGTCTCTGTTAATCTGCTCGCAGGCCCAGCTCCCGCCTCATTCGCCTCCATGGAGGCAGCCCCCGCCCTTGGGCGCCAATGGTAGGATGGAGTAGGGGGGGTGTGCGTGGCGAGATGGAAGTAGGAGTACAATGCCCCCTTCCCCTTCCTCTGGATGGGAGTGGCGGAGGGCAACACTCTACAGCTGTGGGTGAGATGATGCGGCCCTAGAAAAGCCCTGGGATGAAGTACCAAGGGCTACAATCCTGGCCGCTCCTCCCAGTCACTACGTGACTTGGGAAGGGGTTTGACCCCACCTTGGAGGGACAGGGACATCTTATTCATTCAGAAATTGTTGATTACACTTGCCCTTTGTGTTCAGCACTATTCGAGGTGCTGGGGATATGGAGATGAAGGAAACAAACCAGCTCCTGGGTGTGCTGGGGGAGGGAGCATCTGGAGAGGGGAGTCAGGGGTCCTCCCAGGAGGGAGAGCGAGAGCAGCCATGTGAAAAGTGCAGGGAAGGGCATTCCAGGCAGAAGGAACAGCATGTGCAAAGGCCAGAGGGTCAAGGAACCAAAAGGAGTTGAGAGTTGGCTCAGGAGAGAGAGAAGAAGAAGGGGCTAGAGAGGCGGGCAGGGCATGGGCATGGGGTTGATTCTAAGAGCACTGGGAAGCTGTGGGTGCCTGAAGTGATCGAGAAAAGCCAGGTCAAATGGCAGCCAGGGAACTCCAGGACCCAGGAGTCCTGCTGTCAGAGATCCCAGGACCCTCAGCCCCACCCTCCCTAACCTCATAGGCCTGGGGCTCAGTGAGGTTCATGGCCCCGCTCCTGGGAGCAGCTGACCCTGTGCACCCTGGTGAGCCCCTGAGGGGAAGCTGCTCACCAGGGATTGGGGTCCCCACTCCTTCCGAGCCCTCTCAACAAGGCGGCTTTGTCTGGCAGCCCCAAGGACCCCCACGCTCCTCCCCAGGCCCCCTACTCTGAGCTCTGAAAGGAGGCTTTATCTGCATCCCAGGCCAGACTGCTGGGAAGTGAGTGGCCAGGGCTGGCACATGGGGCCAGGCAGCAGCCGCAGCCCTGCAGACACAGAGAGAGCCCAGGACAAAAGGGTGCCCTGGGGAATCAGCCCGGCCCCAGAGGAAGACAAGAGGACTACACAGGCTCCCCTGCGCCCCGTCCCCTCCCCCGCAATCTGGTCACTTGATCACAGTGGTCAGTGACACGGCCCTTTGTGCAGCCCCTGCCCCAGGGGAGAAGGAGGCAGGTAAGGCAGGGCTGCTTGTAATCCGACCTCCTGGGGCCTGCTTCCCATTCCCTTTCTCTGGTCCTGGGAAGCTTTGGGAGGGTGGGAAAAGTTTGTCAAGGACGGTACCTTTCCAAATGAAAAGGAGCTTCAGGAAAGATCGATGCCCTAAGCCCTCACTGGGCCAACTGGAGAGAATGAGAAGCAGAAAGAAGAAAGACCAGAAAGGCTGATATTTCTGAGCCACCTCTTCCTGGGTGCGTGGAAGGTGGTACCTCTCAGCTGGGTTTCTGCCACCCTGCTTAGCCCTGGTTAATGTGGATAATGGCAACAATGATGTATTCCAAGTGCCTCTATGGAGATGACCTCTACCATCCACAACGACCCTTTGTGGCAAGGAGCAGCAGCCCCATTTTACAGGGACAGGTACAGAGGCCCAGAGAGACTAAACCACCTGCCCAAAGCCACACGAGAGGCCCAGCCAGGATTCAAACCCAGGAACGTCTGATGCCAGAGCCCAGGCCTTGAACGTTGTACCTCCCAGCTTGGCTGGGTCCACCCATCTGCCAATGCTGTGTCCAGAAGCCCCACGTCAGCTCTGTCCTGGCTGCGGACATCCTGGATGTAAGACGTGGGAGGAACCCCAGCCATCACCTCTACAAAAAAACTTAAAAATTAGGCTAGGTGCAGCGGCTCACGCCTGTAATCCCGGCACTTTGAGAGGCAGGCAGATCACTTGAGGTTAGGAGTCCAAAACCAGACCGGCCAACGTGGCGAAACCCCGTCTCTACAAAAAGTAAAAAAAAAAAACAAAAAAAAACTTAGCCAGACATGGTGGCGTGCACCTGTAGTCCCAGCTACTTAGGAGGCTGAGGCAGGAGGATCACTAGAACCAGGAAGGCAGAGGTTGCAACGAGCTGAGATTGTTCCATTGCACTCTAGCCTGGGCAACAGAGCAAGACTCCATCTAAAAAAAAAAAAAAAAAAATTAAAAAATGAGCCAGGCGTGGTGGCACACACCTGCAGTACCAGGTACTCAGGAGGCTTAGGTGGGAGGATTGCTTGAGCACAGAAGGTTGAGGCTGCAGTGAGCTGTGTTCTCACCACTGTACTCCAGCCTGGGTGACAGAGCGAGCCTCTCTCAAAAAATAAAAAGGTAGTTTATTAACATGACTGAACTGTACACTGAAAGATGGTTAAGGTAAATTTTATGTTATGCATATTTTGCCACAATTTAAATTTTTAAATGTTCAAACATAAAGAAAAAAGTGAGTCTAGCCAGTATCCAAGAGGCACTAAACCAAGTGACACCAGCCCAAGTCTCTCTGATGCAGTGAGAATTTGTGGGATGGAATGGAAGAGAACGAAAAGGAGGATACGTTTAGGCCGGGTGCGGTGGCTCATACCTGTAATCCCAGTAATTTGGGAAGCCGAGGTGGGTGGATCACCTGAGGTCAGGCGTTCGAGACCAGCCTGGCCAACATGGTGAAACCCCTTCTCTACTAAAAATATAAAATATTAGCCGGGCATGGTGGTGGGTGTAATCCCAGCAACTCAGGAGGCTGAGGCAGGAGAATTGCTTGAACCCAGGAGGCGGAGGTTGCAGTGAGCTGAGATCGTGCCATTGCACTCCAGCCTGGGCAAGAAGAGTGAAACCCTGTCTCAAAAAAAAAAAAAAAAAAAAAAAGAGAAAGAGGATACATTTATCACAGCGGGTGCAATGTTCAGCCCAAATCATCTTTTGGGCCACCAGTCATGCCTGTTGTATTTGGGAAATGCCAATCATTGCACAAATGGGGAGACTGAGGCCCATAGAGAAGGGCACACCCTGATGCAGGGCCAGTCATAGTCACGACCAGGCTGGAACCTGCGGCCACCAGCCTCTGGATGTGCCTTACCCCAGGGGTCACAAGAGGCCCAGCAAGGAGTTAATGCCACTGGGAGGACAGTGAGGTGCCCCCTGGATCTTGCCCCCCAACTCCAGGAAAGAGGGTAAAGGTGAAGGAAGAAATGGCTGGTTGCCTCCACACTGTGTGCCCTCAGCCCATCTGGGTTGGGCACCAGGGACTGGGCAGGTGTACAGACTTTACTTCCTGCAGACCCCAGGAGGGCTGTGGCATTGGGAGGGAGACTGAGGCTGCCTGGCCGAGGGGAAGTGGGAGGGTGACAGCGGCCGCGTTGACGGCTCGGCCCCAGGCGCTGCGCCTGAGCTTGTCTCAGCCAAACGTCTAACACTCATAGAGACATAGGCTGGGAAACCAGAGCTCAGAGAGAAGTCACTTGCAAGTCAGGGGCAGAGATGGGATTCGAACCCAGATCTGTGACTCCGGGCCCTGCGGGCAAGTGCCTAGGAAGATGGTGGGGGCCCGTGAGGAATCATCGCAACCAAACCAGCTTCCCTTCTGGCCCCGCACTGAAGCCATGTGAGCTTTCTGGAACACAATTGCATGTTATTCCTCCCTCTCTTGCCTGAGCTGAAAGCTTCCTGGGGCTTTTTAAAGTGTGACGCTGGTCCCTGGCCACCTCTGGAGCCCTGTCCCCACCTGTCTGGACTCCCTTTGGATTTTGTCCCTCAGCTAGACTGACCCATTTGCAGTCCCTCAAAAGCTCTGCCACCTGCAAACCGGGCCACCTGGGCCCAGGCTGAGCCCAGTCTTCCCCAGCATCAAAGTCTGCACCCGCAAGGACAGAACGTGCAGCGCGTACGGTGCACACTGTAAAGTGCGGTGTCCCCGCTACATGACAACAAGGGAGAGCAGATCAAACCCAGCCTGGCTGCAGCTGGCGAACGCTAAGAATCCAGCCGCTCAGACCGTGGTCTCTCACTTCCCTGGCATGCCCTTCACTGCCTCCTCCCGCCCCGTCCTCACTGTCCCCACTGTCCCCAGGGGAGGCAGGTCCACCCTCAGATTTACCAGGGCATGTTAAGACACAGTTTGAAGCCATCTCCGAGGTCATGAGGTCATGGCAGTTTCCCATCGATCTATTTGTCCCTCCCTTGCCTGACGCCCTTTGCCCCCATGGGCCCCCAGAGCCATATCAAACTTCAGCAGTTTCTCCCAAGGTCCAAGGAGCCGAAACACAGGGCAGGGCCTTAAAACACAGCCAGCGGGCGATTTACCAGCTGGGCTGCCCAACCCCTGACCTCCGGAGGAGATGTAATGCATCTCCCTGGTTTAGCCGGATCAATGGTGCTGTGAAAAACAGCCCCATGTGGGCCAGTTGGGACAGGAGGGAGACACCCCTGCCGCCAGAAATCCCACCCGGACAGCCGCGGAGTCAGCCTCTGTGCACATGCACGGCCCCAGGATCTCGCTGGGCTCGCCGACAGTCTCAGGCAGGAGCTGGGATTGCTGAGACCAGCCCCTAGAATTTGGATGGGGAAACTGAGGCTGGGGGGCTTCTCAAGGTCACAGAGTAAGTTCAAGGAAGTCTCCAGTTTCCCCAGGGGGAACTCTCCCTGCTCAGCTTCGGCCTTCTCCTGCGGGCGAAGGTGGCAGTGGCCAGCCAGTCTGGTGGGGCAGTTGTGGTATTGGGGGTATCATAGGTCCCTGGAAGGCCAAGCTTGGCTGTCCCACAGCCTCTGGGCAGGACCAGTGGACCCAGTGTGCCTCCAAGGTGGGACTTCCTGCCTTTGACTCTGTGTGGGGCAGAAACTCCACCTTCAACAGAGTGTCCTGCCTGAGTCACAACATCCCAACGAGGGCAGAGGCCAGAGGCAGCAAGCCACCCCATGCTGGGACCCCCTTGCTCCCCAGAAAGCACAGTAGCCCATATTTAGGGAGGAAGGTTAACAAGAGCAGGAGGGCTCTGAGTCCAAATTCTCCTCGGTCCTCGTGTGACCCCCTACCCCTAGCCTGAGCCAGCAGGAAGAGCAGGCGGCTCTACAGCCTCCCGCCTTCAAGCAGGGGCCATTGACCCACAGGGGCCCCTGGGAGCTCACTAGAAAGGCAGAATCTGGGCCCCTTTGCTCCAGACCTACTGACCACAGTCTGCATTTTAACAGCTGATCCATGCGCACGCCAAGGTTGAGAGTGCTGGTGTTTAGAACCTCCCGGAGTGAAACGAGAAGGGGTGAGTGTGCATGTGTGTGTTAAGATCTTTACCCCCAAAGAAACGACCTGAGATGAGGAGGGAAGTTGGGAAGGGAGTTAGGTAAAAAGGAAGGTAGAATGGAAGGGAGGAAAAAAAAGATACCCTCCAGATGTCCAAAGAGTATCTGAAGTAACTTCATTCACCTCCCATTCCTTCACTGCATATTTATTGAGCATCAGAGACATGCTAAGCACTGAGCTGAGCGCTGGGGTAGAGCAGCGAGCAAAATGGGCGAGACCTCAGCCCCATGCGCCCCACCACCCCACAGCTTACGGTCTCAAGCTATGCCGTCCGGGACAGTAGCCCCACCACGTGTGAGTGCATGAACTGTGGCCAGTCCCCATTGAGATGCGCTGTGAGTGTTAAATACACACTGGATTTCAAAGACAGTGCAAACTGGCCAGGCGCAGTGGCTCACGCCAGTAATCCCAACACTTTGGGAGGCCGAGGCAGGAGGATTTCCTAAGCTCAGAAGTTTCAGACCAGCCTGAGCAACATGGCAAAACTCTGCCTCTACAAAAATACAAACATCAGCCCGGCCTGTACTCCCAGCTACTCAGGAGGCTGAGGTGAGAGGATCGCGTGAGCCCAGGAGGTCGAGGCTGCAGTGAGCTATGATCACACTGCCACTGCACTCCAGCCTGGGTAACAGAGCGAGACCCTGTCTCAAAAAACAGTGCAAGCAAAAGAATGTAAAATATCTCAATTTTAAAAATATTCACTACATGCCGACATGATCATACTGTGAATATATTGCATTAAACAAATTCACGTATTTCTTTTTTTTTTTTAATGCGGCTACTAGAAAACTTTAAATTATGAGGCTTACGTTTCTGTTGTACAACACTGCTCTAGAGGATGAGACAGAAAACAAACTAATAAGCAAACAAAAAGTTACAAGCAAACAAAAATGTAAGAAGATTACATGTGATGAAAAGCCCTGGGAAGGAAACCAGCAGGATGAGATGCAGGACTGGAGATGAGGAACCAGGTCTCTTCAAATAAAGACATATGAGCTGGCACAGTGGCTCACACCTGTAATCCCAGCACTTTGGGAGGCTGAGGCGGGAGGATCACTTGAGCCCAGAAGTTTGAGACTAACCTGGGCAAATGGCGAGACCCCGTCTCTACAAAAAATTTAAAAATTATCCAGGTGTGGTGGCATGCACCTGTAGTCCCAGTTACTTAGGAGGCTGAAGTGGAAGGATCACTTTAGCCTGGGTGTAAGTTACATATAGTCAACTGCACAAATCTGAACTGCACCTCAGGAGTGTTCCATGCCGCTCCCAGTCACTATGGCTGTGGTGGTGCATTAGCTACCTATTGCTTCAAACAACACACGTTGATCATCTCACAGTGGCTGTGGCTCGGGAGTCTGGGCACAGTTGAATGGGTCTTGTCTTCAGGGTCTCATCAGGCTGCAGTCAACACACACACACGCGCACATACGCACACTCCCCCCTTCTCATTTCACTCCGGGAGGTTCTAAACACCAGCACTCCCAACCTTGGCGCACACATGGATCAGCTGTTGAAATGCAGTCAAGGTGTCAGCCGGGCTGCATCTTCTTTCAGAGCTCAGGTCGTCTTCCAAGGTCTTGCATTGGTTGGCAGAATTCAGTTCCTTGCACCAGTAGAGCTGAGCTCCCTGTTTTCTGGCTGGCTGTCAGCCAGTGGCCCCCTGGTGCCACGTGGCCATCTCTAAGGCAGTTCACACCATAGAAGCTTGCTTCTGCAAGTCTCTCTTCAGCTTTTTTTGTTTGTTTCATTTTTTTTGAGATGGAGTCTCGCTCTGTCACCCAGGCTGGAGTGCAGTGGCGTGATCTCAGCTCACTGCAATCTTAGTCTCCAGGGCTCAAGGGATCCTCCCACCTCAGCCTCCCAGGTAGCTGGGATTACAGGCATGCACCACCACGCCAGACTAATTTTTGTATTTTGGTAGAGATGGGGTTTCACCATGTTGTCCAGGCTGGTCTCAAACTCCTGGACTCAAGTGATTCACCCACCTCAGCCTCCCAAAGTGCTGGGATTACAGGCGTGAGCCACTGGGCCCAGACTTAAGGTTTTACCTAATTAAGTCCAGCCTAACCCTTTCAATGAACTCAAAATGAACTGCCTTGAGATCTAAATTACACCTGCAAAACTCCTTCAGCTTTATCATCTCAGCCAAAAGCACATCCCTAGTCTCACCCACAGTCAAAAGGAGGGGTTACAAAGAGTGTACATACCAAAGGTTAAAAATCAGTGGGAGTCAGCCAGGTATGGTGGCTCATGCCTACAGTCCTAGCTACTTGGGAGGCTGAGGCGGGAGGATCTCTTGAGCCCAGGAGTTCAAGACCAGCCTGGGCAACATAGCAAGACTCCATTCCTTTAAACAAAAATTACAGGGGTCACTTTAGGGTCTGTCTGCCACAAATGGTAATGACAATTCTAACCTCTTCAACCCCACTTAAAAATTAATCATTTACTAAAAACTTATGAATTCATTAATTAATTGTGTCAGACTCCTTTTTTCTTTTTTCTTTTTTTTTTTGAGATGGAGTCTCGCTCTGTCACCCAGGCTGGAATGCAGTGGTGCGATCTCAGCTCACTGCAACCTCTGCCTCCCGGGTTCAAGCGATTCTTCTGCCTCAGCCTCCTGAGTATCTGGGATTACAGGCACAGCCACCATGCCCGGCTAATTTTTGTATTTTTGGTAAAGATGGTATTTTACCATGTTGACCAGGCTAGTCTCAAACTCCTGATCTCAAATGACCCGCCCGCCTAGGCCTCCCAAAGTGCTGGGATCACAGGTGTGAGCCGCCGCGCCCGGCCTGCGTCATATTTCATTATGGGAAGGCACCACAATTTATTTCACAACTTCTGTTGACAGATATTTGGGTTGCTCCCAGTTTCCGGCTATTGAAATAGAGCTGCTAGCACGTGGGATTCTGGATCAGATTTTAGACAATCCAAAGACATTAATGAAAAAACTGATGAAATCAAAGTCTGTAGTTTAATTAGTAATATTGCACCCATGTTAATTTCTTAGTTTTCGACAAATGGGCCATGGTTATAGAAGATGTTAACTGTAGAAGAAAGTGAATGATGAGTATACAGGGGCTCTCGGCACTATCCTTGCAACTTTTCTATAAAGCGAAAATTATTCTGGGCCCAGGCATGGTGGCTCACATCTGTAATCCCAGCACTTTAGGAGCCAAGGTTGGAGGATCACTTGAGGCCAGGAGTTCAAGGCCAGCTTGGTCAACAGAGTGAGACCCTGTCTGTACAGAATAATAATAAAAATAATTCCAAAATAAAAATTTTTATAAAAATAAGTAAATAAAGCTAATAGCAAACATCTGCTACAGGCCGCGGAGGAGTAGTGGGTATACAACTAGCCCTTGATGGAATCTATGAGGCTACTCTGTTCAGTGCAAGATCATAGATTCAGACTGTGCAAGACCACAATCCCTGAGAGAAGGGAAACCCATGAAGTGAGCCCCACAATCACCAGATCTCTGCCTGGGGCCAATTTCCCAGCCACAGACCAGAGAGCAGGGATCCAAGCTGCAGTCATCCTGCTGAGCTGGGAGGCAGAGATAAGGACATGGAGCTACTGAGGCCGCAGGGTCTGTAGGGCTGGAGGAAAGGATGATGCCCGGGCTGGGTTTCTTTTTTTTTCCTTTCTTTTTTTTTCTTTTTTCTTGTTTTTTTTTGAGACAGAGTTTCGCTCTTGTTGCCCAGGCTGGAATGCAATGGCGCGATTTCGGCTCACCGTAACCTCCACCTCCAGGATACAAGCAATTCTCCTGCCTCAGCCTCCCGAGTAGCTGGGATTACAGGTATGTGCCACCACATTCAGCTAATTTTGTGATTTTTAATAGAGACGGGGTTTCTCCATGCTAGTCAAGCTGGTCTCGAACTCCCGACCTCAGGTGATCCACCCACCTCGGCCTCCTAACGTGCTAGGATTACAGATATAAGCCACCACACCTGGCTCTTTTTTTTTTTTTTTTTTTTTTTTTTTTTTTTTTTTTTTGAGACAGAGTCTTGCTCTGTCACCCAGGCTGGAGTGCAGTGGCACCATCCCAGCTCACTGCAACCTCCGCCTCCCAGGTTCAAGCGATTCTCCTGCCTCAGCCTCCCAAGAAGCTGGGACTATAGGCATGTGCCAAACCTGGCTAATTTTTGGATTTTTAGTAGAGATAGGGTTTTGTTATGCTGGCCAGTCTGGATTCAAACGCCTGAGCTCAGGCAATCCGCCCACCTTGGCCTACCAAAGTGGTAGGATTACAGGCATGAGCCAGCACGTCCAGCCTCAGGCTGGGTTTCTAAGCAAGTCTTTGACTATGGCCTGGGGGCCACACACTCAGGACAAGATGACTTGAGGCTTTCCAGACAGCAGCTGCTGTGAGTGCAGTGTGGGACCAGATCCTTGAAGACCCCCTGGGGGAAAAGAGGTGGGATGGCAGAGGAAAGGGTGGGAGCGGATCACACAGGTCCCTGAGGGCTGAGAGGAGGGTTTGGCTTTTGCTCCGAGCAAAGTGAAGACACTAAATGGTTTGGGCAGAGGAGTGCCCTGCCCTGCCATTGATAAAGGGCCCCGCTGGCTGCTGAGTGAAGAGCCTGTTAGATCTGTGGTGGGGGCTCGGGTCAGAGCCGAGGGTGGAGGTGGCTGTCAGTGTCAGAGCGGAAGCCACTCTAAAGGTGGAGCCCATCAACTGGACCTGGGGGTGGGAGGAAGACAGGAGCCAGGAGGGCTCCAAAGTTCTGGCCTGTTGATTTCTGAGACACTTGGCTTTTCCTTTTTTTTCCTTTTGAGAACCAGTTAATAGACGCTTGGCTTTTTGTTACAGCAGGTGTGCATTACCATTGCAATGAGAAAACCCCCAAAAGACATACCTTTTACTGGAGGGGGAGAAGGCATTCTCCATGTTGAAAGCATTCTCCACTCCTTTCCCGAGGGGAGCCATGAAGGAGACACGCGTCTTTCCCCGGTGCCCTCCATCGCCCAGTGGTCTGCCCCGTCTGCTGCACAAGGTTTGTCTCTGTCTCTTGCTCCTTCTTCCCGCTATGTGTGTCCCTCCTGTCCTCCAGCCCCTGAGCAGGTGCTGCGGGGATGGACAATGGGGAAGAGCCAGCACTGGGGCTGGGTGGGGGTGGATGAGGGGTGCAAGAAGTTCAATGAAAGACTTGCCTTTGGTGAAAACAAAATTTTTTTTTTTAAAGAGCGTCTTTCTCCCCTATCCGAGCAAGGATGGCCTTTGGGACCGCCAATGCTTGCGACTACGACTTGCAGAACGGAGTCCTCTCTTGGTCTCACTCCTGCGCCCAGCCTCTTGTGGCCTCACTGGCCCTGGCTGTGGTCCCTCCTGCCCCTCAGGGGTCCCTTCCCACCTCAGAACCTTCCTTTTTTTTTTTTTAGACGGAGTCTTGCTCTGTCACCCAGGCTGGAATGCAGTGGCGCCATCTCGGCTTACAGCAACCTCCACTTCCCGGGTTCAAGAGATTCTCCTGCCTCACCCTCCTGAGTACCTGGGATTACAGGCATGTGCCACCATACACCGCTAATTTTTTTTTCATATTTTTAGTAGAAACAGGGTGGCCGGGTGCGGTGGCTCAAGCCTGTAATCCCAACACTTTGGGAGGCCGAGGCAGGCAGATCACGAGGTCAAGAGATTGAGACCATCCTGGCCAACATGGTGAAACCCCGTCTCTACTAAAAATACAAAAATTAACTGGGCGTGAAGGCGCGCGGCTGTAGTCCCAGCTACTTGGGAAGCTGAGGGAGGAGAATCACTTGAACCCAGGAGGCGGAGGCTGCAGTGAGCCGAGATCGCACCACTGCACTCCAGCCTGGCAACAGAGCGAGACTCCACTCCGTCTCAAAAAAAAAAAAAGAAAAAGAAACAGAGTTTCATCATATTGTCCAAACTGGTCTCAAACTCCTGACCTCAAGTGATCTGCTCACTCGGCCTCCAAAAGTGCTGGGATTACAGGTGAGAGCCACTGCCCTGGATGTCCCAGAACCTTCTCCCTGTTCTGTTACCCAGACTCCTCCTTTCCCTCTCTCTCTGCCCACCTGGGGCTCGGCCTCCTTCAGGGCTCAGTGTTCCGGGGCCCCTCCTCCCCCTCCCCCAACAGTCTCCCCACCCATAGGGTCTCTGCCTCCAGGAGACCTCCAGACCTTCCAGCCAGCGTGGGGCCTGTTACAGGCTTGTGTGACTCCCCCTCAGAGCAGTGTCACGGCTGTAATGAATGATGATTTCTGGGATTTTTCATTCACTGTCTATCCCCTGTGCTAACCTGGGAGCTTCTCGTTCACCTCAGTATTCTCAGCCCCAGCAGAAGACCTAACCCATAACTGATGCTCAAAAGATACTTATTAAATCAAATGATATATAACTCAGACAGAGATGAGTACATCTGAACAAGTGGCACCCAGGAGCTAGCAGGCAGAATGGGCTTTGAAAGTGGATACAATTTCACTAAGTGAAGATGGAAGAATGGAGGTTTCCAGGGGGGAGAGCTCACCATGAACGAAGAAAGGGAAGCAGGAAAGCGTGTGTCAACTTCAGTGCCCGGAAGTGCATGCACAGCAAAAAACAAATATTTTTAACCTTTTTACAAAAAATACTGGGAGTCTCTCTCAACCTATTCTGGTCTGGGGGCTGCCCAATTCATGAATCACCAGAATAAGTAAATAAATGTATAAATAAAATACTTATGTCAGGGTGTGGTGGCTCACACCTGTAATCCCAGCACTTTGAGAGGCTGAGGCAGACAGATCACTTGAGGTCAGGAGTTTGAGACCAGCCTAGCTAACATGGGGAAACCCTATCTCTACTAAAAATACAAAACTTAGCTGGGTGGGGTGGCACATGCCTGTTATCTCAGCTACTCAGGAGGCTGAGGCAGGAGAATCACTTGAACCTGGGAGGTGAGGCCGCAGTGAGCCCAGATCACGCCACTGCACTCCAGCCTGGGCAACAGAGTGAGACTCCGTCTCAAAAAAAAAAAAAAAAAAGACAAAAACTTACCAAACGAATGACTATTTGGAAGGGTGGATGGACGGACAAGCAGATGGGCAATAGGTTAAAGCAAAGCTCCTCCTTTTAAGGAAACAGAAACCGAGGGCTGGAGAGAAAGGGGGCTCCTGAAGATGACTGCATTGCATTGAGGCAAAAGGAAAGCCTTTGTACCTTCAGACCATCTCTCGCCATCCACCCTGCGTGACCACTGCCTACGCCAGTCTTCCCTCCTCCCAGGACCCCTGCCCCCCACCCCCAGCATCCCCTCCAGTGCCCCCTCAAAGGTAGCTACTTTCCTGCTCATTACTTTTTACCAAACCTGGAGCCGAAGCCCTGAGTGAGCAGCTGGAGGCGGGGATGGGCCCTTTGTCCAAGCCTCAGCACGAGGGTGGGAGTGGGGAATGAAGCTGGGGGGCTCCCTCCTCCCCGCTCTCTCTGCCATCTCCCTCGCTGACTTTTGTCCTTGGATCGCCTGCGTGATCAGAAGAGGTTTCATTCTCTGGCAACTGGGCAGCCATTAGCAAGAGGCAGACGCATTACCCTCTCACCGCACAATCGTTGGCTACTTCAGTTATTCTATTTCACCTGAAGACTTTATTTGCAGCCGAGCCTCCCCTTCGGAGCAGGGCAGGCCCCATCTGTCGGACGGTTTGCTTCAGCGTCTCCGGCCATTATGCCTCCACTTGGAGGACGGGATGGATGGCATGCATGCAAGGGAGCAGGGGAGAGAGAGAGCTGGGGAGAGAGCGCGCGTGTCTGCCTGCCTGCACTCCCTCCCTCTTGTCTCTTTATCATTCTCCCAGGGCCGAACAGAACTTGCTTTAAAGAGTGATGTCAGACGTGTACAAAACAGAGCGATAAAACCTAATGCACTCGCGCCCCTTTGTCTGCCTGATTCTCCTCCCGAACATTTCCCACTCAGAAAGCCACTTAAAACACATCAGCAGTAACTCCACAAAACAGCCACTTGTTGGCTAATTGGGCTAAGCAGCTGCCAGCAGGGCTAGAGGCGGGGTGGGGAAGGAAGCTGGAGGCCCCTCCGCTCCCCCAGCCAGAACCTGGCTCCTGGGGAGGGTGCCCGGCCCAGCCATTGCCTCCCTCCCGTGCCTCTGCACTGCAAGGCTCTGCAAGGAGAGAAGAGGCAGCTCTGGTCACTGGGTGGAGGGCGGGGAGGCGAGGAACTCGGGCCTGGGGGGCGCGGGTTGGGGAGCCAGGTGGGCAGGATTCTCTGCCAGCTCCCTGGGAGTCACTGGCCATCTCTGGGCCTCAGTTTCCCCACCCACCCCATAAGCGGGTTGGACTGTGGCTTCTAGGGTCTCTTCCAGTTCCCAAAGGCTGCCTGTTGTTACGCACTGGGAGCTTCCGACAGACCTGGGTTCAAATCCCAGCTCTGCCTTTTGACCTGTAGCCTCAGGCTCTCTGAGTGTGTTTCCTCATCAGGAAAATGAGATACCAGCAGCGCCTGTCATGATTAGCACAAGGTGAGGTGGTGCCTGGTTAGTCCTTGGAGCCAGTCAGCACAAGACAGGGCTGCTGGGGCTCATAACAGGGCAGCCCCTGGCCCAGACTTGGAAACTAGGGTGAGCTAAGCTGAGATCAGAAAGATAAGAACCTCACCAGACTAGGGTGTGGGCACAGGCAGGGGCCAGTGAACAGCATATGTAACGGTCCTGAGGCAGAGCTGAACTGGAGGACCAGAAAGAAGGCCAGCGTGAGTGGAGTCCCAAGGGAGGAGACAGAGAAGTGGCCAGGGCCAGGTGAGAAGGACCCAGTAGACTGTGGTAAGGAGCTTGGCTTTATCCTGAGGGCATAGGGAGCCATGGAGGGAGGGGAGCAGCCAGGTACCTTTTTTAAAGACCCTTCCTGGTTTTAGATGGAGAAGAAGCTGGTGGTCAGGGTTCAAGAGCAGAAGCAAGACACTCTTCCTACCCTGTTCCAACAGCCCAGGCTGGATGGCAAAAGCGATAGACCCTCCCTCAGAGGGACAAGGATGAGACGGCCGAACCAGTGCTCCTGCCCGGGCTCCACAGGCCCCTTTCCTCGCTGGCCCCACTGGAGAGGCAGGGGTTAAGCTCCATGGCCTGTCCCCTCTGTCACACATGTACCCTGCCATCTCTGGGCTCAACTGTCGCTGCGCTGTATCAGGACTCCATCAGAGAGGCTCAGGCAGCAGCTTGCAGTGTTCAGGCCGGCGGTCTCAAGGGTGGCGAGTTCTTGCACTCCTACAACAGCGCTTGAGGACGGCTCTGTCCGCTGGCCGATGCTGCAGCCTCCTCCTGCCCCTGCGGCAGAGGAGGGAGAGCCGTGGGCACAGCTAGCACTAGCATGTGTGGGTTCAGAGGTCTGAGCGGCCACTTCCCGCTTCCAGGCTTCGGATGCGACGCTCATCTGCACGGTGTGGGCAGAGATAACATCCTCCCCAGAACAGCATGGAAATGTTTCAGCGGGGTGCTCGGCTTAGATAAGTGCTCAGCAAACCAGAGTTGCCATCATTATTCCCCCACGGCCCTCAATCCTCTCCACCCTGCAAAGCGTGCATCCTTTTTTTACCCCATCTTCCACCCCTCCCGATTTCCCTTTTGGCCTCATCTTGGAGGCTGTAAGTCAGGGTGAATCATTCATCAAAATAACTCACTCTTCCTCTTCCAGGGTTCCTGATATAATTACCTCCCTCTTCGGTTTTGCTCCTGATCCCTCTTCTGTTTTTTTCTGTGTGAACTTTATTGTAACCATCCTTTATGTGTGTGAATTTTTTTTTAAAAAAAATCTTGCCAATGAAAATAACTTAATTGCTTTTTCTGGTTTTTAAAGTAACACACGCTCATTACCAAAAACATCTAGACAACACAGAAAGGTAGAACGAGAGGAAAAACAGTGAGGTTGTTTTTAAGCAGCCTCCAGTAGTTTGTAGCAGGGTTGGGATAAGGAGGCCCCCTCTTTATAAAACTGGGGTGCTCCCCACCTGCCCCCAGCCCTCAGCCACCAACATCTTGCCCACTGCCTAAATGCCAGCTCAGGTTCTTGCTCCCCCCATAGGCTTCCTAGACTCCCACAGCCCAGGGCGATCTTTCTGTCCACTGACTTCAATTCTTTTCATTTCTTTTTTCTTTCTTTCTTTCTTTTTTGTACAATGGCTTGCAATCATGGCTCACTGCAGCCTCGACCTCACGGGCTCAAGCAATCTTGATCCTCCCACCTTAGCCTCCTGAGTAGCTAGAACTAAAGGTGTGTGCCACCATGCCTGGCTAATTTTTGTATTTTTTTGAGGAGACAGGGTTTTGCCATGTTACTTGGGCTGGTCTCAAACTCCTGAGCTCAAGCGATCCACCTGCCTCGGCCTCTCAAAGTGCTGACAGGCATGAACCACCATGCCCAGCAATCCTTTTCATTTCAACAAACATTTATTGAGCCTCTACTTTGAGCCAAGACACAGGATCTGGCCATCTGGATTCATCCCCTTCTGCCTGCGTTTCATTGGTTTTTCGTTATTTTTCTGCCTGGTGTGTAGACTCCTGCTCCCCCGCCTGGACTGTAAGGTCCCCACGGGCAGACCTACAGCTCTGTTTTTGTATCCCCATCCCTAGCACATATTGTTCCTGAGAGGGACCTCGCAGCTGCCTACAGGGAGGGCAGGTGCTGTGGATTGCGTGTGCTGGACACCACGCCAAGCCTTTGGCACCAGTGATCTTGTGTGATCCTCACCTTGACGACGGGAGGTGGGTGTTGTTATTAGCTTGACTTTTCAGGTACAGAAACTGAGTTTATACACAATTGCCCAAGGAACCACGATGGGTGAGCTGAGAGTCAAGAATTGAACCTGAGTCCGAGGCTTGAGTTCTGAGCTGCTACAGGGGATTGCTTCCTTGTACAGCTCAGTAGTGGCACAGGGCGGGGGACAAATGCTCTCAGCAAGGAATGCCTGGGACAGGAAGGACAGTGTCATTGTCCTGGGCTGATGCTTGACCATGTTACTTTCTTTTTTTTTTTTTGAGACAGAGTCTCTCTCTGTCACCCAGGCTGGAGTGCAGTGACACGGTCTCGGCTCACTGCAATCTCTGCCTCCTGAGTTCAAGTGATTCTCCTGCCTCAGCCTCCCAAGTAGCTGGGATTACAGGTGCCCATCGCTACGCCCAGCTAATTTTTGTATTTTTAGTAGAGATGGAGTTTCACCATCATGGCCAGGCTGGTCTCAAACTCCTGACCTCAGGTGATCCACCTGCTTCAGCCTCCCAAAGTGCTGGGATTACAGGCATGAGTCAGCGTGCCCGGCCTCTGCCAAGTTTTTTGAAGAACAAATGAATCATAAAATGCTGGTCATGTCACTTCTGGCTTAAGACTTCTCCCAGCTTGCAGGAGCAGTTTCCAATGCATTTGCTGCAAACCCTTCAAATGAAATCTTACACTGAAAATCTAAATGAACAACCAATGAAAGTGCAGCTTCCCTGAGACCTGGGGTGGGGCTGGGTGCAGAACCTGCATCATCTCGTCCGTTCCCTCCCTCTGGTTCACCTTCCTCCAGGTGCCAATGGGGCTCTGAGGATTCCAGGGAGCTCAGTTTGAACCACTGGCCTAAAGCTCAGGTCCAAATGCTTGGTTAGAGCGTATAAGGCACACCATGGTGCCGCCAGCTGGCCAGCCCTCTCCCCTACCTCTCTGCCCTGCTCTGTGTGTACCTGCACCTTCCACTCAGAATGGCCAATGGTTCTCCCACCACAACTGATTCACAGCTTTGGCTTGATCACAGGCTGTTGCCTCCTCTTCAGTGCTTTCCACTTACTTTCCACTGGGCTAACTCTTATGCAGCCTTTGAAACTTGGTCAAGTTCAAGGCCAGCCTGGCCAACATAGTGAAACCCCATCTCCACTAAAAGTACAAAAATTAGCCGGGCGTGTGGGCGGGTACCTGTAATCCTGGCTGCTGGGGAGACTGAGGCGGGAGAATCGCTTGAACCTGGGAGGCAGAGGTTGCAGTGAGCCGAGATTGCACCACTGCACTGCAGCCTGGGTGACAGAGTGAGACTCCATCAGAAAGAGAGAGAGAGAAAGAAAGAGGAAGAGAGAGGAAGAAGGAAGCAAGGAAGGAAGGGAGGGAGGGAAAGAGAGAGAGAGAAAAAAAGAAAGAAAGAGAGAGAGAAGGGAGGAAGGGAGGGAGGGAGGAAGAAAGGAGCGCCCATCTTCATTTGTCATGAAAAACGTGACTACTGCTCACTTCTGCAGCTAGGGTGAAACGAGGGGGCCAGGAGAGCAGGTTCTACAGTTTTTCTTTAATCTGCTCCTTTAGCAAGTTAAGTGTTGAGCTCCTGCAGTGTGCTTGGAGTATAAATTTGAAAAAGGCAGAAGCAGGCACCAGCCTGGGGGAACTCACAGGCTAGAGGAGAAACAGGTCATGAGTCCCCTTGTGACTGGCAAGCCCCGCATGGGGGAGCATGAAGGTGGGGCTGCTTCACAGCCTCAGGGAGCTCATTCCTGGGGAGGGGAGGTCTAGCCAAGACCTGGAGGAGGAGGATTAGCCATGCAAAGAGGAGGGGAAGGGTGTTCTGGGCACAAGGAACAGCACATGCCAAGGCTTGGAGGTAAGAGAGAGCAGATCGGTCTGGGGACGGGAAGGACCAGTGTGGCTGGAAGGAGACACCCAGCCAGGGTGATGGGGCTCAAGGGAGACAGGAGGCAGCAGATGAAGGCAGGGTCAGACTTGCAGAGAACCCTTGGGCTGAGCCCAGGAGTTTGGAGGCCACTGAGGAGGATTATGCAAAGAAATGACCCAATCTGAAATGCACTTAGAAAAGTTTCTCTGGGCCGGGCGCGATGGTTCACGCCTGTAATCCCAGCACTTTGGGAGGCCAAGGCGGGTGGGTCATGAGGTCAGGAGTTCAAGACCAGCCTGGCCAAGATGGTGAACCCCGTCTCTACTAAAAATACAAAAATTAGCCAGGCGTGGTGGCAGGTGCCTGTAATCCCAGCTACTCAGGAGGCTGAAGCAGGAGAATTGCTTGAACCTGGGAGGCAGAGGTTGCAGTGAGCCAAGATCACACCACTGCACTCCAGCCTGGGTGACAGAGCAAGACTCTGTCTCAAAAGAAAAGAAAAAGAAAAAAATGAAAAATCTTTCTGGAGAAGCATTACCATTATAGATTAGCAGTTGAGGCCAGGTGTGTTGGCTCATGTGTGTAATCCCAGCACCTTGGGAGGCTGAGGTGAGAGGATGGCTTGAGCCCAGGAGTTCGAGACCAGCCTAGGCAATAAAGTGAAACTCCATCTCAATTAAAAAAAAAAAAAAAAAAGATCAGAAGTTGAAAGTTCAGGTTCTGGCATCCCAAGGGCTTGAGTTCAAGTCCTGGTTCTGCCAGTAAGTGAATGATCTTGGGGAAATTGATCAAGTCTTCTGAGCCTCAGTTTCTCCAGCTGTAAGATGGGGACAATAATAGTCTCTACTGCCAAGAGCCGTGGGAGGAGTCAGTGAGACATTGCAGGAAGTGGATCCCTCAGAATGGCAGCTGTCATGGGCAGGCTTTCCATCTGAGTCATTCACTGCTGTATCTCCATACCTGGAAAATGATAGAAACTCCATAAAATATGTACCCAGTGAATGCAGAAATGGTTGTTGAGTGCATGATGGATTCGAGGGGCAAACAGGGATCCCTCTTGACTCTGGAAGGCAAGAGGACAATAAATATAGCTAATTCAATAATCATGCAGGCTCAAGACACAAGGCGTTCAGCAATGTACATACATTAGTCCCCCTCAAACCCAACATCTCCCTCATTTACAAGTGAGGGCACTGAGGCTCGGAGGAGCTGGACGCATTGCCCAAAATCACCCAGCAAGAGAGCGCTGAGCTTGGAATTTGCACCCAGCCCTTTGCCTCAGAAGCCTTTGAAGTAAACCACAATGCCAGGGGCCCCACCAATGCCATGCACCACACTGGTTTTCTTGCTCTGTTGGCAGCTGCCTGTAGCTAAGGCGCCTGCGGGTGCAACGTAGGTGGGGGCTGGTGGGCATAGAATTTAGTGGTCCCCAGAAAGGGCCTGGTCCCAGGGCTTTTGCATCCATCACCAGCTATTTATTGAGCACCTATGATGTGTGCCCTTTATAGCTACAAACTTGTGAGGTGGGGTGGGGGCTTGCAGGCTAGTGGAGGTGCCTGCCACCAAATTGAGAATTACTGGGGGGCAGAGGCACACGGACAGGGATAGACAGGCTGATGGCCACTGGCAGCCATGGTGATTAAAACACAACTGGAGTCCCAGCTACTCAGGAAGCTGAGACATGAGGATTGCTTGAGCCCAGGAGTTCAAGCCTGCAGTGAGCCATGATTGGGTCACTTCACTCCAGGCTGGGCAACATAGCAAGACCCCATCTCAAAAAAATAGAGTAAACTCAATAAACATTGGGTGCTTCCTGTGTCCATTTCCCTCACCTGGGTCCTGCTGCACCTGCCTCACCATGGCCTCCAGGACCCTGCAGCTGGGCTCTGATTGGCTGTTCCCTGTCCCCATGCAGGTGCTATGAAAGCCTGACCTGATGGGTGGGGAAGGCTGCTTGAGGAGGTGACGGTTCAGTGATGCTCAGTGAGGGTTAAGTGGGTGGAGCGAGAGAGAGAGAGAGAGAGAGAGAGAGAGAGCGAGCAGGGCAGGGGAGGACCTACAGCTGCAAGGCCCAAGGCAGGAGGGAGCTGTGAGTTGGGAGAGAGAATTCGTGATGAAGCTGGAGAGGAGGTGGGGCTGGTCCACAGGGCCCTGTGGGCCATGGGGAGCGATTTGGGTTTGATCCGAGGCCAGTGAGGGGTTGTATCCCAAGGTCAATGAGTCATGGAGGTTCTAAGCAAGGGAGGGGTGTGGCCTGGTGGGAGGGGCCCAAGGGGGGCAGGGAGGTAGTGGATGGCACTACCCAGGGCAGAGGTGGATGAGGATGGCACAGAGGCCAGGACGGTGGGATAGAGAGAAGGGCATAAGAGGTAACTCGGACTGGCAGGAGCCCCCTCCTCTGCATGTCCCCAGCATCGAGGCCCAGGACCTCATGCTCAGACACCATTCCTCCCAGTCCTAGTGCTCCCAGAGACCATTCTGGAGCCTGCGGCAGGTTGCTAGGCTGGGACCCCTCATCTGGCAGAGCGGGCAGGAGTGAGAGCTGCAGCCTCCAGCCCTGGCTCCCCAGAGTGCCAATTCCGAAAATGACAAACGGAGAGCCAATAAGAAGGTTGGAAAATGGGCACCTCCGTGCCTCCCTGTGTCTATTGCAGGGTTTGGAAATAGCTGAGATGAGACGAGAGCTGCTAGGAGGGGTGCCCGCTGGGCAGAGGAGAGGCCCAAAGCTGCTGCTGCTGCTGTTGCAGGAAGTAAGAGGAGAGACTGGAGGGGAGGGGAGGGGAGGAAAGGAACAGCAGAAGACAGAAAGGACAAATGTCAAAATGGACGCACAAAAAAGACCAGCTGTGGTGTGTGGCCTAGGATTGTGGGAGGGGTGTGTGTGTGTGTGTGTGTGTGATGCGGGCTTTGAGGAGCAATTCAAAAGCCCCTGGCCCCTGAGCCCATCTGAACACCCCCCCTTCTCTCTTCACCCCGCCAACCACCAAAAAAAAAGAGAGAGAGAGAGCGAGAGAGAAAGAAGGAAAACAAAATATCTACAGTTGTCGAGACAAGAGGAGAAAAATAGAGGCAAACATCCGTAATTTTCTCTGTGGGGCTTTGCGGTAATTGAGCCATTTGGATAAAAATAAAGGCAGCAGGCCCCTTAGGTAAGAAGAGCTTTTGCAATCTAAGAAGCTTGAATTATGCGTCTTGTGTCACTTGAAATCCCCCATTCTCCCCCTTCCTTGGGCGACCCAAACCACTTTCCCTTTTCTTATTATTTTTTTAAGTACCCTGTCAAAATGTCGACTGTAGAGTAGAGAATTTCAGCTGTCACAACTAATTTCAATTTTTCCACGTGCTTTCCCCCTTGGGGAGGGGGCCTGGCAGAGCCCCCTTTCCCTCCCTCTTGCATCTGCTCATTCTTTTTATTTCTCATTATTGTTATTATTTTAAAACCAGATTTACATCATCAGTGTGTTTGGGGAGTGTTTAAGGACTGTGGTTTGCTCCTGAGGAAGGCTGGGCCTGGCGCTGTTGATTTCTGGCTCCCACCCCGCCTGCACCCCCTCCTGCACGCTCCCACCTCCACCCGCCTGAGCCCCTGGGACTCCCACCTCTCTCTTCCTGGTCCCAAGTTGCCAGCCCCCATCGACCACCCACTGGGGAAAATCCAGACCTCAGAAGAGTCTCGAGGTTCTAGGAGAGCCGTGGGAACCATGCAATTTCCCTACCAAAGGGAGGTTCCGGGGCAGGCGAGATCCAGAGGAGCTTTTCCATCTTTTAAAAAATTGTTTAATTTGTTTGTGTAGAGACAAGGTCTCACTCTATTGCCCAGGCGGGTCCTGAACTCCTGGACTCAAACAATCCTCCCGCCTCGGCCTCCCAAAGTGCTGGGATTACAGGCGTGAGCCACCGCGCCCAGCCTCAGCTATTCTACCTTTTGCCTCATCTTTCTTGCCTCCTCAGTGCATTCATTCCATGGGCTTCAGTCCAGGGCCATCTCCTATGAGCTGGCCCTGCCAAGCTGCTGGGCACACCGAGGTGAGTAAGACACAATCCTTGCCCCTGAGGAGATGACAACCTAGTGGGCTCCAGGAGACAAAAAGTCAGGCAGACGGTGCAGAGTATCTGATGATGTGCTGGTCAGCACTGTGCAAGGACAGGGGGGCACAGGGGAGGGACGGGCCCTTCTAGCCCAGCTACTGAGAGGTCTTCTACGGTTTTTTATTGTTTTTTGTTTTTTGGAGATGGAGTTTCACTCTTGTTGCCCAGGCTGGAGTGCAATGGCGCGATCTCAGCTCACTGCAACATCCGCCTCCTGAGTTCAAGCGATTAACTTGCCTCAGCCTCCGGAGTAGCTGGGATTGCAGGCACCCGCCACCATGCCCAGCTGATTTTTGTATTTTTTGTAGAGAAGGGGTTTCACCATGTTGGCCAGGCTGGTCTTGAACTCCTGACCTCAGGTGATCCACCCACCTTGGCCTCCCAAAGTGCTGGGATTACAAGCGTGAGCCACCACACCCAGCCTCTGCCATGGGTTGAATGGGTCTCCTCCAAGATTCAGGTGTTGCCAATGTGGCAGTATCAGGAAGTGGGGCCATTAAGAGGGGACGAGGCCACGAGGGCTTCTCCCTTGTGAAGGGAGGTGCCCTTCTGTAAAGGGGCTTGACAGAGGAGGATCATGCCCTTTTGCCCTCCTGCCTTCTGCCGTGTGAGGATGCAGCAAGAAGGCCCTCACCAAGCCAGGCGCGGTAGCTCACACCTATAGTTCCAGCACTTTGGGAGGCCGAGGCAGGAGGATCACTTGAGCCCAGGAGGTGGAGGCCGCAGTGAGCTGTGACTGCACCGTGGCACTCCAGCCTGGGTAACAGAGAGAGAGACCCTATCTCAAAAAAAAAAAATATCTTAAAAATTAGCTGAGCATAAAGGCAGCCAACTAAATGCTTGTAGTCCCAGCTACTCAGCTGGCTGAGGCAGGAAGAACGCTTGCGCCCAGGAGTTTGAGATCAGCTGGTCCACATTCTACACAGGTCTCTCGTGTAGAGACTCTATCTCTACACAAAATAAATATTAAAAAAAAAAAGAAGGCCCTCACCAGATGCCAGCACCAGAACTTGGACTTCTCAGCCTCCAGAACCATGGAAAGTACATTTCTATGTTTTATAAATTACCCAGTCTGAGGTATTTTGTTAGAGCTGCAGAAGCAGATGAAGATAAAGTCTTCGCCGAGGAGTGGTGCCCCAGCTTTTCACAAGCAAATGGATGCTGTCTCTACTTTAAAAATACAAAAATTAGCCGGGCATGGTGGCACACACCTGTAATCCCAGCTACTTGGGAGGCTGAGGCTGGAGAATCGCTTGAACCCAGGCAGCAGAGGTTGCAGTGAGCCAAGATCGCGCCACTGCCCTCCAGCCTGTGCAACAGAGTGAGATCCTGTCTCCAAAAAAAAAGGGGGGTGGGTGGATTTGGACACAGACACACACACGGAGGCAGAAAACTGTGTGGAGATGAAGGCAGAGATCAGGATGATGCCTTCACAAGTCAAGGAATGCCAAAGATGGCCAGCAAACCACCAGGGGCTTGGGGCTTGGGGAGAGGCAGGGAACAGACTCTCCCTCACCGCCCTCGGAAGAAACCAACTCCGCCAACACCTTGATCTCAGATCCTGTAGATCTCAGAACTGCGAGACAAGAAAGCTCTGCTGTTTAAGCCCCCGGCAGGTGTACTTTATGACAGCAGCCCTAGCAAACGAACACACGTGGAGACACGAAACAGCATGTCTGAGAATTGCTGTAATTGAGCAAGGCGGGTGCATGGAGTTTGAAAGTGGCAGCAGTTGGGGTGGAGTATGTAGAATCGGGGACATTACCTGCAGGGCGGTGGAGAGTGGGGGAGGACATCCATGGAGGGATTTCTTTTTTTCTTTTCTTTTTCTTTTTTTTTTTTTTTGAGACAGAGTCTGGCTCTGTTGCCTAACCAGGCTGGAGTGCTGTGGCGCAATCTCGGCTCACTGCAACCTCCACCTCCCAGGTTCAAACGATTCTCCTGCCTCAGCCTCCAGAGTAGCTGGGATTACAGGCACCTGCCACCACACCCGGGTAATTTATTGTAGTTTTAGTAGAGACAGGGTTTTGCCATGTTGGCCAGGCTGGTCTCAAACTCCTGACCTCATGATCGGTCCCCCTCAGCCTCCCAAAGTGCTGGGATTACAGGCATGAGCCATCGCGCCCGGCCCATGCAGGGATTTCAAGCAGGAAAGAGATGCATTGAGATGCACTTTGTAAAAGGCACACCCTGGTTACAGAGAAAGCAGCAGAGGGGCTGAGACACCTTTCTCCTCCCATTCCTGGCTCCCCTTCCCACTCTCTCTCCCACTCCTTCTAGCACTCTCTGGGGATGGGCCTGGCTTTACTCACCTGTGGGTTTTGGGGCCCAGGACAGGGCCTGCTCCTCGTGGGCCTCCTTGACCAGTTTGTTGAGTGACAAAACGGGCCCATCAGCTCCTGGTTTCTCAGCTCTTTCTCCTTGGTTAACGGCCCTCATGGAGCACGCTGGTGTGCAGAAAACGGGATCAAGGACTGGAGGAGGAGCTGCGGGCAGGTGGCAGGAGCCAGGGGTACCAGCCCCTCCCCCCTGAGAAGCCACTGGATTTTTTTTTTGTTTGCTTGTTTTATTTGGTTTGTTTGATTTGAGACAGAGTCTCACTCTGTCACCCAGGCTAGAGTGCAGTGGCGCAATCTTGGCTCACTGAAACCTCTGCCTCCCGGGTTCCAGCAATTCTCCTGCCTCAGGCTCCTGAGTAGCTGGGATTACAGGCGCGCACCACCAAACCCAGCTAATTTTTGTATTTTTAGTAGAGGCGGTGTTTCACCATGTTGGCCAGGTTGGTCTCGAACTTCTGACCTCAGGCCTGCTTCAGCCTCCCAAAGTGCTGGGATTACAGGTGTGAGCCACCACGCTCGGCCAGCAAGTGCTGTTTAAATGAGGAGGTGAGTGACAACACGTCCACACTGGGACAGAGGCAGAAGGAGAAGCAGTCGCCTTGGGGCTGGCATCACCAAACGAGGGCTCCCATGGACAAGGTAGAGAACCGGGCCCCTGCTTCTCAGTGTACCTCCTCCTTGGTCCAAGCGGGTTCCCAGTGAGATCAGCTTGGCTGTCTCCTATTGTAGCAGGATGAGCCGTGGACAAAATCCCTCGGACACCGGGTTAAAGAAGGAAGTGGCTTTACTATGTTGCCCTGCTTTCTTCCCCTGCCCCTGCCGTCCCTGGGAGAGAGAAGGGACAGGCTTAGAAAAGGCCAGGACTCTTCTCTAGGAGTGGAGGAGTCTGATCAGTGAGTGACATTACCTGGGAGGAGTCAGGCTGGGTCACTCCTGCGTCCCCAGGGTCTGCCATAAAACCACACTGCGAATGGTCCAATTGTCATCTGCCAGGCCCTGCCCCCAGGGCTCTGTATGGATTCTCACAGCAGCACTGTGTGATAGGTACTTTATTGTCCCCATTTTACAGAAGGGAAAACTGTGGCACAGAGTGGTCACCTGACCTGCCCAAAATCCCACTGCTGGTAAGAGGCAGAGTTGAGGACACAACCCAGGAAGTTTGGATCTGACCTCCTCACTCTGAAAACATACATGCTGCCCCCATGAGGGCCCCAATGGGCATTCAATACCTATTTATCCAATTCAGCACTCACTTCCAGAGAGGCAGCGTAGCCCAGTGGTTAAGGGCGTGCTCTCCGGAGTCAGAGAGCCTGAAGCTGAACTCCAGAACTACCCCCTCCCAGCTGGGCCACTGAACTTCTCCAAGCCTCAGTTTCCTCACCTGCAAAATCGAAATATTAAGTTGGTGCAAAAGTAATTCTGGGTTTTGTCATTACTTGTAATACTAATGGTTGGCCGGGCGCGGTGGCTCATGCCTGTAATCCCAGCACTTTGGGAGGCCGAGGTGGGCAGATCAGTTGAGCTCAGGAGTTCAAGACCAGCTTGAGCAACATGGCGAAGCACCGTCTGTATAAAAAATACAAAAATTAGCTGGTCATGATGGCACGCATCTGTAGTCCCAGCTACTCAGGAGGCTGAGGCAGGAGAATCAATTGTTTGGGCCTGGGAAGAGGAGGTTGCAGTGAACCAAGATCGTGCCATCACACTCCAGCCAGGGCAACAGGAGTGAAGCCCTGTCTCAAAGAAAAAAGAAAGAAAGAAAGAAATACTAATGGTTCCTACCAGCGGCGAGTCCTGGCTGCTTTTCACCAAAAGGTCTCCTTTTCCTCCCAGGTACACAACTAGACTGCATTTCCCAGGTTCCCTTGCAAGCAGGTAGGGCCATGTGACTGAGTTCTGGCCAATGAAAGATAAGGAGGAAGTGATGTCACCACTTCTGGTCCTGGCTCCTAAAACATCCTGCACCATCCTTCATGCTCTGGACCCTGGGTCCGTGCATGACTTCATGGAGCAGATCCCATACCCAACACTTCTCCTCATACTGGACTGTGATGTGAGCAGGAAACAAGCTCTTACTGTGGGATTACTTGTGTTAAACCAAGTTAGCCTAAAGCTGTCTCCTTACATATTTTAAGTTCAGCCTAAAGGTTTCTCTGTACATCATAAAGTATAACCTAAATGGAATTATAAACAGACAGTAGCCTACATTTGTACCAATCACCAAGTTTTGGCCAATCAAATGTGGCCCACTGTTCAAACCCTGTTCAAATAAGGCAAACACCAAGCTATAACCAATCTGGCATTTTCTTGGCCTCCAAAAGTGCTGGGATTACAGGCATGAGCCACCATGCCTGGCCTATCTCTATAAATTTTGTAACTCCAAAGACCTCATGTGAGTGAGGTCATAGTAGTTGTCATTTTATGTGTGACATTTCATTTAGTATAATGTCTTTAAGGTTCATGTGTCAGAATTTCCTTTCTTTTTAAGGCCGAAAATCATATTCCATTGTATGGATGGACCACATATCATTCATCCATTCATCCATCAGTGAACACTGGGTTGCTTCCACCTTTTTGCTATGTGAGTCATACTGCTATGGACATAGGTATACACCTACAGAAGATGGATTTTGATGCCATGACTGAGATACGGAAAAAAAAAAAAAAAAAAAAAAAACCACTTTTTTTTTTTTTGAGATGGAGTCTTGCTCTGCCACCCAGGCTGGAGTGCAGTGGTGCGATCTTGGCTCATTGCAACCTCTGCCTCCTGAGTTCAAGCGATTCTCCTGCCTCAGCCTCCCTAGTAGCTGGGATTACAGGTGCCCACCACCATGCCCAGCTAATTTTTGTATTTTTAGTAGATACGGGGTTTCACCATGTTGGCCAGGGTAGTCTTGGACATTCTCCTGACCTTAGCTGATCTGCCTGCCTCGGCCTCCCAAAGTGCTGGGATTACAGGCGTGAGCCACCATGCCTGGCCAAAAAAAAAAAAAAAAAAAAAATGTTTTTAAGAAGCTGACATTTTTGAAAATTTGAGACAGAGTCTCACTCTGTCACCCAAGCTGGAGTGCAATGATCATGGCTCACTGCAGCCTTGACCTCCTGGGCTCAAGCAATCCTCCTGCTTCAGCCTCCTGAGTAGCTGGGAATACAAGTGTGTTCCACCACGCCCAACTAATTTTTTGTGTTTTATGTAGAGATGAAGTTTTGCTGTGTTGCCCAGGCTGGTCTCAAACTCCTGGGCTCAAGTGATCCTCCTACCTCAGCCCCCCAAAGTGCTGGGATATGAGCCACTGTGCCTGGCCAGAAGCTGATATTTGAAGTCAATGTCATAAAAAGGGGGCAAACCAGAAACTCCCCTGACTGGTTTCTTGCTGGGGAGAAGCCTGGGGGAGCCATTGGTTGGCAAAGACTTTACCATCTCTTGCACAGATGAGGAAATGAGGCACAAAGAGGAAGGACGAGCAACGTGCTGAAAGTCAAACTGCCCAGAAGTGGAGGAGGGAGGATTTGAACCCAGGGCCTCTCTGTGAGGCTGTGCCATCCAGCCACCCGGCCACTGTGTTCATCCCTTCTTATTTTTATTTTCATTTTTATTTTTTTGAGGTGGAGTTTTACTCTGTCGCCCAGGCTGGAGTGCAGTGGTGCAATCTCGGCTCACTGCAAACTCTGCCTCCCGGGTTCAAGCCATTCTCCTGCCTCAGCCTCCTGAGTAGCTGGGATTACAGGTGTGTGCCACCATGCCTGGCTAATTTTTGTATTTTTAGTAGAGATGGGGTCTCATCATGTTGGCCAGGCTGGTCTCGAACTCCTGACCTCAGGTGATCTGCCCACCTCAGACTCCCAAAGTGCTGGGATTATGGCGTGAGCCACCGCGCCCGGCCTTGTTCATCCCTTCTTTCAGGCAGATGGCACAGGTTTCTGGCTCACGCTGGTGCCAGCTCAGCGACAGCCCTGTCAGTGACCCAAAGCCGTCTTGGAGACGGCGGTTCCTCAGTGCCTGGTGGCCGGCTGTGGGAGTCTGAAACCTATTTTGTTCATTATGAATGAAAAGCAGACGTGATTTTAAATGTCATGCTTTGGCTGCTAGTGCTGGGTGGAGCAGGACCCCAGCGAGCAGTCACACCAGATAAAACATATTATTTAGGAGTGATTGGAAGGCAGACAAGCTGAAACATTGTGCACGGAAGGGCTACCGCAATTCGCTCATGAGCATCACAATCACTTTCCCCGGGCTCGTAGGTGGATTCACATTTAGGGCAATTTCCCTCACGGTAGCTCAGCTCCGTGAGTGGGCTCGGGCTTGAGGACAAGTGATTTCCCAGCCGAATGACTTCCAGCCTCCACATAGAGCGCGGGGCTCGGTGGAGCATGGCTTCCCTGAATCAAATCCACGCTGCCCACTGAGATATGATCTCAGAAGTAGCTCCTTGGCTCTCAAGACTCACGAGAAGGGTGGGCCGAGCCCTGACCCCATGGCTGAGCACCTGCTGTATATCACAACCAGCAGGCCGGGCCCAGGATCGGTAAAGCAGGAAACAGGCTTAAAGAGGTTAAGGTGTGCATCCAAAGTCACACAGCTGTTCCCCAAGGAGCTTCTAAATGTTAGGAAGGCACGGCTGTCTAGCAGGTGCAAATTTTTGTGGTACTAGTACTTGCACAGAAATTTAGACAGAGGAGGCAGTGTAGCACCATCCAGATGATGGCACTTAGGGGATTCTCCGGCCCTCTGAAGCCAAATCCTAGGAGGGCTCCTCAGACCCCTGCATAAGAACTCTGAACGTAGGGTCTGGGGCATCACCACAGGCTGAGGATCCCTGTCGGGGAAGCGGAACGTCTTTTTCACACTGGGGTTGGAGGCGGGGCTGAGGCTGCAGCTACAGCGAGGAGGAAGGCCATGGAGCCCAAGAGCCACTAGCCAGAGTATTTCATGACAGGAGACCAACAGGAGCCAGTGTTTAGAGACTGAAGTTCTGGGATGGGAACACTGGCCCCAACTCCAGACACAGGGCAATGAGGCATCCGGCATTTACAGAACACCCAGCAGGTACAAGACCCTTGGGGTTTAGCGGGAGGGAGCTGTGGAACAATGATGACAGATCACTACCGGGGGCTCTCCAAGCACCCAGCGCTGTGCCGAGCCCTCGGGAAGACTCACTCTCTGTGGGTAGCGTGGTCCTTAGCATATGCCGACTACCTTAGCAAGTGTTAAAAGAAAAACTTTAGCCAAATTAGGTTTACAAGAGTTCAGCTGGGTGCAGTGACTCACACCTGTAATCCCAGCACTTTGGGAGGCCGAGGCGGGAGCATCACTTGAGGTCAGGAGTTTGAGACCATCCTGGTCAACATGGTGAAACCCCGTCTCTACTAAAAATACAAAAAATTAGCTAGGCGTGGTGGCGGGCGCCTGTAGTCCCAGCTACTTGGGAGCCTGAGGCAGGAGAATGGCTTGAACCCGGGAGGCGAAGGTTGCAGTGAGCTGAGATCACACTGCTGCACTTCAGCCTGGGTGACAGAGCGAGACTCCATCTCAAAAAAAAAAAAAACAAACTCATTTTGAAAAAAACTGGAAAATTTTTTCAGCACTTTCACCTGGAAAGCATTGGCAGAAGATAAAAATGGGAACTGCTGAGTTTCTGTAATTATTCATCTGGTGTAGAAGCTGGCGCTGCTGTTGAGGTACCTTCCGTCTCAGAGGTAAAGCCAAGGCCACGTCAGATAAACCAGAGAATAAATGGATAGACTTGCCTTCTTTGTAGGCATTAAATGTGGAGACCTCCAGAGAGAAGGAGAGGTTGTGTGGGCTGGGCTGCCTCAGAGAAGTCTGCATTTATTTACTCATACATTTATTTATTCACATGTGAAACAGTCAAGCACCTACTTCATCCTTTGCTGAAAAGAATTTTTCTCTTTTTTTTTTTTTGAGACGGAGTTTTGCTCTTGTTGCCCAGGCTGGAATGCAATGGCATGATCTCGGCTCACTGCAAGCTCTGCCTCCCAGATTCAAGCGATTCTTCTGCCTCAGCCTCCCGAGTAGCTGGGATTACAGGCGTGCACCACCACGTCCAGCTAATTTTGTATTTTTAGTAGAGATGGGGTTTCTCCATGTTGGTCAGGCTCATCTTGAACTCCCGACCTCAGGTGATCATCCACCCGCCTTGGCCTCTCAAAGTGCTGGGATTACAGGCGTGAGCCACCACGCCCAGCCTGCTGAAAAGAATTTACAGAGCACTTACAGAGAGTAGGGTGTCACAACTACAGAGGTGAACAAGACAGGCAGAGAACTGCCAGCTGGATGCTAGAGGCCAGGCTGCTAGCTGGGCACCAGGAAGGTCCCCAGGAATGGAAGCCCCCACTCCTGTCCCACCAGGAGGCTCTGGTTTGGTAGGGGAGACAGACATGGGGCAAATATGCAAAGCATATCCTGGAATATGACCTTGGTCTGCTTCCTGCTTTCTGCTTAGGCAGGGATTGGAATAGATGCTGACCGGCCATGGATGGGAAAAGGGAGGCCCCAGGATGTGCTGGTGGACCGCCTGGTCCTTGAGCATTGATACATGTCACAGGGTCAGGTGTAAAGGCTCATGCCTGTAATCCCAGCACTTTGGGAGGCCGAGGCTGGTGGATCACTTAAGCCCAGGAGTTTGAGACCAGCCGGGGCAACATGGTGAAATCCCATCTATACAAAAAATATAAAAATTCGGCTGGGCGCTGTGGCTCAAGCCTGTAATCCCAGCACTTTGGGAGGCCGAGGCGGGTGGATCATGAGGTCAGGAGTTCGAGACCAGCCTGGCCAACATGGTGAAACCCCATCTCTACTAAAGATACAAAAAATTAGCCTGGTGTGGTGGCACGCACATGTAATCCTAGCTACTTGGGAGGCTGAGGCAGGAGAATTGCTTGAACCCGGGAGGTGGAGGTTGCAGTGAGCCAAGATAGTGCCATTGCACTCCAGCCTGGGCGACAGGGCAAGACTCCATCTAAAAAAAAGAAAAAAAATTTTGAAAATTAGCTGGTTGTGGTGGCAGGCACCTGTAATCCCAGCTACTTGGTGTTGGGGTGGGGGCTGAGGAAGGAGCATCTCTTGAGCCCAGGAAGTCGAGGCTGCAGTGAGCCAAGACAGCACCACTGCACTCTAGCCTGGGTGACAGAGCAAGACCTTGTCTAAAAAAAAAAAAAAAAAGATGTCCCAAAACCGCTCTGACCTGAGTCCAGAGTCTTCTCTCCTATCTGGGTTTCTGGGGCCTCTCATTGTCCCCAGAGAAGTTCAAAGGCAACACTGGGCTCCATGGAGGCAGGGGATGCAGGGTTCAAACCCTGACCTCATCCCTGTGCAGCCTCTGTTTCACCCGACCCTACCAGCTTAGCCACCTCCGGAGGTTATCCACAAGATAGGTCCCATGCCTGCTCGGCAGGGGGTTCCTTCCCTTCTCTGCCTGGGCAGGCATGCATGGCCCACATGAGGGGCCAGCCCGAAATGCCAGCAAATTAGTGTCCCAGGAGTGACCCTCAATCAGTGAGAGGGAGGAGGTGGGCAGTTCTTAGGGGTGCCCCCACACAGTAGCTCAGAAGTCCCCCACAAAAACTGAGCCCTAGTTGCACCCTGTTCCAAGGACTATTGTAGCAACCATTTTACTATGCTTGCGGATTTACAGATCCAAAATTCAGACGGAGCACACAGGGGAACGCTTGGCTCTGCCCCGCAGTGTCTGAGAATCCAGCTGGGAATACTGGAATGGTTAGCGGGCAACTTCAATGCCTAGAGATAGAAAAAAACCCTGTGATGGCATCTTTCCCTGAATGCCAGGCACTAAGCTGGGATGGTCTGAATGCTCAGCTCAGCTGGGGCAGATGACTGAAATGCCCACACATGGCCTCGTCACGTAGCTTGGGCTTCCTCACTGCATGGCGGCCTCCAGTAGTCAGATTTCCAATAGGGCAGCTCAGGGGCCCCAGTGGACAAGGCAGGAAGCTGCATTGCCTTTTATGACCTCATCAGGGATGGAAGTTACACACTGTCACGTTTGCTTTGCTATATTGGCTGAAGTGTCACAAGTCCACCCAGATTCAATGGAAGGGGGTGTAGACTCTACCTCTTCATGGGAATTTGTGGCCATTTTAAAACTTCCCCCACCCCAGCTGCTGGCAGGGCATCCTTGATTGGCTCTCCTCCCCTCCTGGTCTCTCTGCCCCTCACCCACACTGCCTGCACCCAGGTGTTTGTCTCAGCCACTCACTAACTATGAGTCCCTAACCTCTCCCAGCCTTGGTTTCCTTAGCTATAAAATGGGGATACTAATGGTCCTGCCTCCCAGCGTCAGTGTGAGGAGTAACCGAGATGCGCACATGCAGTGTTTGTAGCTGAGTGCTTAGTATAGAGATTAGCCTTTTTTTTTCTTTTTTTTTTTTTTTTAAACAGAATCTTGCTCTGTCGCCCAAGCAGGCTGGAGTTCAGTGGTGGGATCTTGGCTCACAGCAACCTCCACCTTCCGAGTTCAAGCGATTCTCCTACCTCAGCCTCCGGAGTAGCTGGGACTATGGTGTGCGCTACCATGTCCCGCTAATTTTTGTATTTTTGGTAGAGATGGGGTTTCACCATGTTGGCCAGGCTGGTTTCAAACTCCTGACCTCAGGTGATTCGCCCACTTTGGCCTTCCAAAGTGCTGGGATTACAGGCATGAGTCACCATGCCCGGCTGGAGGTTTGCCATTTTTATGAACTATTTCCTCATAATTGTGGCTAAAGCCAGCTCTTGTATCCAGTAACTTCACTCCGAAAAATTGGTGGTGCTTCACTCACAGTCCTGGGTCCCAAATCTCTCTTATGCAGGCTGCCCACTCCCTTGAGGATGACAGCAACCCAGAGGGCAGCTAAGGTTACTACTGTTTAGGAATTTGGCAGGTGTGAGCAATTGCATTTTCAAATAACTGCAACAGCGTCTCCCTCCTATCCCACGGGCTTACCCACAAGGTGACTGATTCTCCTGCCATCAAAAAGCAATGTCTGTGTCCCCTCCTCTTGAATCAGAATGGGCTTTTGTTGTCTGTTGCAACCAATACAGGAAGACAGAGGTGATTTCCCAAGCAAGGTCCAAGAGGCAGGCAGTGTCTACCTTGCTGGCCAGACTATCTCTCTTGAAGAAGCCTTGAGCCACCATGTGAGCAGTCCAAGGCCCTGAGACTGCTGCGTGGTGAGGCCACAGGAAGAGGACCTCACATTCATAAAGACAGACAGAGGCTCACTTAGCCCCCGGTGGTCCCAGACGCCCCGCCAACAGCAGCTTCTGCCCGCCCCTGCTATTCCGGCTCCAGTATCTGATTGTAGCCCCACACACGAGATGCTCCCCTGCCAGAAACACCCAGCTAAACTCTCCCAAATTCCTCACCCACAAAGTAAGCATAATAGAATGCTTGTTTTATGGTGCTAAAGTTTGGGGTAATTTATTAGTAAGAGTAACCAGCTGGGTGCGGTGGCTCACACCTATAATCCCAGCACTTTAGGAGGACGAGGCAGGCGGATCACCCGAGATCAGGAGCTTGAGACCAGCCTGGTCAACATGGCGAAACCCCGTCTCTAATAAAAATACAAAAATTAGCCAGGCGTGGTGATGGGCGCCTGTAATCCCAGCTACTCTGGAGGCTGAGGCTGGAAAATCTCTTGAACCCAGGAGGCAGAGTTTGCAGTGAGCCAAGATGACGCCACTGCACTCCAGCCTGGGTGACAGAGTGAGATTTTGTCTCAAAAAAAAAAAAAAAATAGTAACCAGAGCACCAATTTAGGAAGCACCCTGTAGCAGGTAGCAGTGTAACTGGGCAACAAAACCTGTTCCCGCTTAGCTTGCCGCTCTCTCTCCTGAACCAGTCATGCCTGCAGGAACATCTCAAAGGTCGCCCTCCCATGCCAGCCTGGCACCTCAATGCTGTATGTTTCCTAAAAGCACAGCTTTAAGGCCTCCAAAGGGGTAAAGTGTGGTGGATTGGCAAAGTGCAGTGGCTCATGCCTATAATCCCAGTGCTTTGGGAAGCTGAGGCTGGAGGATCGCATGAGACCAGGGGTTCAAGACCAGCCTGGGCAACATAGCGAGATCCCGCTTCTATTTCAATTTTTAAATTGTTTAAGTGTGCTGGGTTATCTGACACTTCTGTGACCTCCTAATGAGAACTAAACACCAGGGATCAGCAACCTGGACCCCTTCACAAGGGTTTCCAAAGGGAATCCTTTGGCCCCATGGCACTTCTATTTATTTATTTAGAGATGGAGTCTTGCTCTGTCGCCCAGGCTGGAGTGCAGAGGCTCACTGCAACCTCCGCCTCCCAAGCTCAAGCAATTCTCCTGCCTCAGCCTCCGAGTAGCTGGGATTACAGGTGCGTGCCACCATGTCCAGCTAATTTTTGTATTTTTAGTAGAGATGGTGTTTCACCGTGTTGGCCAGGCTGGTCTCAAACTCCTGACCTCAAGTGATCTGCCTGCCTTGGCCTCCCAAAGTGCTGGGATTACAGGCGTGAGCCACCATGCCCGGCCCCCATGGCACTTCTGTGACATTGATGGGGAAAGTGCAGCAGAACTAGGCATGGCAGAATCCCTCTTGCCTCTCTTGAAGGATGATGACACCTGTCTGGGCCCTGATAGGGTTTCATCTGCCCTCATGGCACCTCCACCTACTCTGAAAATCCTCAGGTGGAGGCTGGGCACGGTGGTTCTTGCCTAAAATCCCAGTACTTTGGGAGGCTGGGGTGGGAGAATCGCTTGAGTACAGGAGTTTGAGGCCAGCCTGGACAACATGGGGAAACCCTGTCGCTACAAAAAAATACAATACTAGCTGGGTGTGGTGGTGCACGCCTGTAGTTCCAGCTACTCAGGAGGCTGATGCGGGAGGATTGCTGTACCCCAGAAGGTTGAGGGTGCAACGAGCCAAGATCACGCCACTGCACTCCAGCCTAGGTCCACAGAGTGAGGAAAAAAAAAAAAAAAACCTGTCCCAGCTGGGATGCGAGTGCCCTCCTGCTGAAGGCAGGAGTCAGGCCGAGGCAGCAACAGGAAGAGCAAGATAGAAGCTGCCTGGCCTCACTGTGGTCTCTGCCACTGAGTGGAAATATTTCCAGTTCGGTGGCTTAGTCCTTGCGACGCAGCCCTTGACCCTGTTGGTGATACCAATTCTCAAGCTGGTCTCAAACTCCTGAGCTAAAGCGATCCCCCAGCCTTTGCCTCTCAAAGTGCTAGGATTACAACCGTGAGCCACTGCTC
Organism: Pan paniscus; assembly: GCF_029289425.2. Lineage (NCBI taxonomy): Eukaryota > Metazoa > Chordata > Mammalia > Primates > Hominidae > Pan > Pan paniscus. The sequence continues at coordinate 8,794,790 of NC_073260.2, read as the reverse complement.
CCAGTCCTGCCCCTACATATTATATACTGTATTTATACAGCAACATTTAACTAGAAAAAAGAAAATGCTATTAAGAAAATTGTCTGGGGATGGGTGCGGTGGCTCACACCTGTAATCCCAGCACTTTGGGAGGCCGAGGTGGGTGGATCACCTGACATCAGGAGTTCGAGACCAGCCTGGCCAACATGGTGAAATGCCGTCTCTACTAAAAATACAAAAATTAGCTGAGCGAGGTGGCGGGTGCCTGTAATCCCAGCTACTCATGATGCTGAGGCAGGAGAATCGCTTGA